>NC_081412.1:379718160-380325660 GCF_030272615.1 Cryptomeria japonica
TTTTCATAGTTGTGTGTCACATTTGGTTTGCAATGACCTTATCTACTTGAAACCTACTTTGGATGTTTTTCTTAAGCTTGTAGCCTTTGACTCCCTTGCATGTTTTCAACATTTCCCCCCATCAGGTTTCCATTTTAGGTTATCAACCTAAAGGGAATGGTACAACTCTATCTTAGTAGAAAAATCCATTTTCCTTCAACATATTCTCCCCAAGTTTGGTATCTAGCTTGAATGACCATTTATCATATTCTATAAAAAACTCTAGTACCATAAAAATTTCATAGCACCAATCAGATAGAGGTTCACATTCACTAGAATCAAGAGCTTATTCATAGACCAATTGTTCATATCCAACCTCCTAAATTCCAAATAGATGTCAACACCTTCACAAAATACTTTACAATAAGTTTAAGGTATACTTAGCCCTTCATTTCTCTCTACTTGGGTGGTTTTTTTTTCATTATTTATGGGTTGGGTTTTATCTCTCTTTTTGAAGGGGTTTCTTCTCTTGAAGCATTTATATGATAAGTTCACACTCTCTTTCTCACATTGTATTTGTGGTGAAGGATTGAGGGTATGATATCTCCATGTATCAGACATTTAAGGGCAACAAGATTGAATATACACCATGTTCAATGAATAGAGATTATTTCACCTTGTGTTTGGTGATAGAGAGATGTGTGGGGGCCCTGTGCATCTAATCAACAAGGTTGGAGATCATGTTGTAAAGGAAGAACACAAGCACTATTGACTGTCCTAGAAGGATAGACTGTGACAAATTGAAATTACTAGTGTCATTGCTGCAAAACAGAGTCTTGTTGGAGGGTTTGGGAGGTTGGAAGTCCAAGAGACTGGTCCTAGTTCTTGTGTAGGTTATGCAAGTTAGTTTCAAGGGGTTTTTTTTAAAGGCATAGATGTGCTGATTTGGCCTTTGGCCATCAACGTTGACAGTCCTAATTGCAAAGGACTAGTACCATCAATGATAGTATGTGTGGCATTTTTTAGATCCACTAATTCACACTTGTTATGATGTCACAAGCCCAGGACTAGTTTACCATGATGTTTATATTGCCTTGTAATGTTGGATCAAGCCTTGAAAGGGTGATAAAATTCTAGTGGCCAATAGGTGTGTCCAAGGGTACCCATAAAGGATGGGATATGAAACCATTGTCATTGTGAATTGAAACACTTGTGAATTTTTAATTTGTGAATTCTTATGTTATGGATTTGTTGATTATTGTTATCCAGTGAAAGACCTTTTGGCCATTTCCTTATATTACATTCATTTCTATATCTTCTTAAGCATATTTCTTTATTTTGCTTCTCCCTAAAAAAGTGAATGCAAAGAACCTATTGAATATCTTATACTTAGTTCTCATAATCACAAGATTATTGTGCTTGATCAAGTATTAGAGTGTGACATATCTGCACACCAACAATACTACAGGTAGACTAAAATTAAATGACAATTAACAAAATAGTGGAAGAAAGTTAAATTTATAAAGAACTACTATCATACTTACAAACTTACAATAATGTCTTGAAAGTTATTTTCTTTGTCTATCATGTCTCTCAACTATTTTCAATTTCTATTTGTTAGCTCTATTAGTTTATCTAAATTTATATATACCGGTGAGCATGCTAACATGAGTACAAGGATCATGTGACAAACATGGTCGCTTGCCAATTCTAGGGTTTCTACATATAATCAATCTATGCAGAATGAATTGGTCCCTAAAGGGCTTTCTATCAATGGGTAGACAAAAGTGATGAAGTTTTCCCAAGGAGTTGCTACATATCCTTCCTCAATTGTGTAAACTACTTTATGTAAAACTCCATTGGATTTATATCTTAAGACTAAAATCTAAACGTAATTATTATTATAATGACATTAAGCAAACAATAAGGTAAATAAAAATCAAAGCCAAGAAAAACCTTAGACAAAAGACCTTTACTTCTAATCACCAAAGGTCTTTTGTCTAAGGTTTTGCTTGGCTTCTATTTTTCTTTACCTTATTGTTTGATTGATGTCATTATAATAATAATTAAGTTTATATTTCAGTCTTAAGATATAAATCCAATGGATTTTTACATAAATTAATTTACACAATTGAGGAAGGATATGCAGCAACTCCTTTAATGAAAACATCTATTAAAACTCGTAGCTGTTGTCACCTCATGAAATGTTATGATTACAAGATAAACATAGGATGGGTTTGTTAAAAAGCCTTTAGAATCTTTCAAGAAAATATGATTGGCACGGTGAAACCCTTGTGAGAAAAAAAAAACCACACCAAAGAGAACAATGCTTGTGTTATTACTTCAAATGGGTTACAAGAATACTTCTCTCTCAATTCCTCTAGCACTTTATTACTGCTACAACCTACAAAACAACTTTTCTAACCTCCTAGACCAAGCTCCACTTCAAAAAATAGATAAAGGTGAAAACATGAGATGGTTTTGCAAAACATTTTGCAAGCCTAATTTCACATCTCACCAATGTAAAAGGTATGCATTCATATTGCTTACTATTCAATTTTATCGCTTCAAATCAACCTGATATTTGTCTTCATTTGAATCAATCTCTTAACATTAATCAGTTTCATCCCTTTACATCAAGCTAGTTATTCGTTTAAACTCAATAAAAATTTTAAAGAATATCTTTGATCACACGCTCAATCTAAGCAAGTGTTCAATTTCATTGCATCAAATCAAGCTGGATAGTATATCTTCACTCATCGTGTCTTGATCCATCAAGTTCAAGATCTATTTTATCTTTGCTCACTGTGTCTAGTTCAATCAAGTTCTAGATCAGTAAGATCCGCTTCTTGATCAATCAAGTTCAAGTTCAGTGTCTTTTCTCTCTATCATTCCTAGTTCAATCAACTTCAGGAATGAGATCATTTTAATCAACTTTGTTTAGCCTCATTGCTTCAAATCAAGATAAACACCTTGCTCTTCATCTGGTTCATGATCAATCAAGTTCAAAACTGGTATCTCCTGGACATCAACTATTCTTTGAACCAACGTGTTGCTCGCACATTAATTCAAAGAAGGGAAAATGTAATACCCTAAAAATAGTCATCTAAACCATGGGCCCCTAATTTCGACAACATCACCAAGGTCCTAACGAAAGGCAATTAAATCAATCCTGAGCACAATTTATTAATTCTTTAATCATCAAATATTACATGACAAATCAATTACTCAATATTAAATAAATATTTATTTAATTAATTAAATCATTCCAAGAAAATCATTTTGATCAATTTTCCTATTTTAATTTATTAAATATCCTGGCATATTTAATAAATTAATAAATTTACCATTTAATCATAAAAAATGAATTAATTTATCACAAAAGAGGAATTAATCACAAAGCAAGAGTTAAATTGAAAATAAAATAAAAGAATTGAATTGAAAGAGAAATCAAACTTGAGATATTATTTCTTTCTTCTACGATGAAATAATTGAGAAATCAGATTCAGTTAACCTTGAAATAGATTCCAATTATAGTTTAATTGAAATGCATTTAGATTATAAGTTTGAGTTTGCATTAGAGATAGGAACTAATTTATTCCATGCACTTGAGATAAAAATAGGTAATTCTTTAATTTAATCAAGAAAAGAGTCTTTTCAATGCAACTGAACTTCTTTTCTCAAAACATTTGAGTTCTAATTTTAGAGAATGATTAAATTCCTTTTAATTGCTTTTCTTATTTCAAGTTATCTCAATTTAGAAGAAAGAAATAATATCTCAAGTTTGATTTCTCTTTCAATTCAATTCTATTATTTTATTTTCAATTTAACTCTTGCTTTGTGATTAATTCCTCTTTTGTGATAAATTAATTCATTTTTTATGATTAAAGGGCAAATTTATTAATTAATTAAATATGCTAGGATATTTAATAAATTAAAATAGGATAATTGATCAAAATAATTTTCTTAGAATGATTTAATTAATTAAATAAATATTTAATTAATATTGAGTAATTGATTTGCCATGTAATATTTGATGATTAAAGAATTAATAAATTATGCTTAAGATTGATTTAATTGCCTTTGGTTAGGACCTTGGTGAAATTGTCGAAATTAGGGGCCCATGGTTTAGATGACCATTTTTAGGGTATTACATTTTCCCCTCTTTGAATTAATGTGAGAGCAGGACGTTGCTCCAAAGAATAGTTGATGTCTAGGAGATACTAGTTCTGAACTTGATTGATCACAAACTAGATGAAGAGCAAGGTGTTTAGCTTGATTTGAAGCAATGAAGCTGAACAGAGTTGATTAAAGCGATATTGCTCTCGAACTTGATTGAACTAGGAACAATAGAGAGAAAAGATACCAAGCTTGAACTTGATTGATCTAGAACTTGATTGAGCTAGACACAGTGAGCAAAGATAAAATCGATCTTGAACTTGATGGATCAAGACACGATGAGTGAAGATAAACTGTCCAACTTGATTTGATGTGATGAAACTGAACACCTACTTAGATTGAGTGTGTGATAAAAGATACTCTTTAAACTTTTGATTGAGTTTAAACGAATAATCAGCTTGATGTAATGTGATGAAACTGATTAAAGTTAAGAGATTGATTCAGATGAAGACAAATATCAGCTTGATTTGAAGTGATAAAACTGATATGCCCCTAGCGATTGATTCGATTTAGATGATCGAGAAATCTCAACTTGATATGAAGCGATGAAGAAGTGATGAAGCTTATGAGATACCCTTTAGCAATAAGAATTTGTTTTTCTTTAGTTGAATAATATTTTTGCTCGACTTTTGATGAAGATTTGAAAATATTCTCAACTGAAAAGATGTGAGATCATAAGGTCATCAGTATGCCCCCTCGAGAGCGAAATCGAAAGATAGTGAGGGTACATGATTGTAGGCAAATTTTTAGCGATGATAATTATTTGAGCACAAATGATTCAAAGGAATTTTTGAAAATTTAGTGTTGATTGATGAGAAATTGAGCCAAATTGAAGAAAGAATGAGATTTTGATGAAAAGCGCTAAGTGGTCCAAATTGTATTGAAATTGACTAGGAGAATAATCTTGGATTTCAATTTCGATCCTAAAAATGGAATCAAGATGGGCAAATTAGCTAAGAGTACAATTTTCATGTCCATCGGAGCCAATTGAAAAATTAAGGTTGCCTATATAAGGGGTAGAAGTGTCATTTTCAATTTATTTTAACCCTCCAAGTTTGAAAATTCAAAAAGCCTTCTGCGAAGAAAAATGGTCATTCCGATCTGGGAGCACCGATTTGAGCGCCAAAGACATCATAATCGACCTCAGAACTATGAGCCAGTGGTAATTGTCCAATCTTATGTCTCTTAATCATTTCATTTTTTATTTTTTTTGTTGATTTTTTGAATTTTGAGCTTTGTAAAACTCGGACTTTGTTGGTTTGTCATGCGAGACAACATCATGTGTCATACGACAAACTGCTTGATAGTGTTTTGTCATTTAAGCCCATTAGTTTTGTCATTTTAGGACTCCCCTTGTATCGTACGAGTGTGTGTAAAAGAGACCATTTTGTCATGTGAAGGCTTGTTTTGTGTCATATCAGAGTCTTTTTTCGTCATATACCCAGTCCTGACTCGTACGAGTTTCTGCCTCTACTATGTTATGTTGTTTGAAAAACAACGAGCATTTTTGAGGCTGCAAACTTGAAAATTTGATTTTGCAATTGACGATTTTGGATTTGCGTGATGTTTTACTTGTCTTGTAGCATGATTTGAAATGTTTTATGATAATCTTTTGTTTGATTCTTGCAGGTTCGACTACCTCATGTTCTTTTCAGATGTGCCTATCCACCAACCATGACATTAGTGCATGAGTTATCTGATATAGACAAAGCACATATTGATTTGTGCAGATTGACTCACCTTTTACAGATGCCAGATATCCATGTGAATCACGGGATTCTCACAGCACTTGTAGAGAGATTTCATTCTGAGCATAACACGTTTCATTTATGAGTTGGGGAGATGACTATTACTCCCGAGGATGTATATAGGATGCTCCTGATTCCTTTTGCTGGGGATAAGGTGGATTATGATTCAGTGTAGCATCCTGGCCTACTAGCTCTGAGGTAGGTATTCCATGATGCAAACATTCTGACATGATCTATCAGTTGGGATGACATGATGGCCAGATACAGTGAGTAGTTTCCACTGGATTGCATCTTAGCAGGGTTCATCAGTTATTTTCTTATGCCAAATAGGGGATAGCAGGTTTTCTTATGCAGTTGGGGTAGGATGCTAGAGAGGCTTGTGGAGCACCCCCAGAGATTAGGATGGGGTTCTTTTATTCTAGCAAACATGTATCATGAGATGAATGAGATTATCTATAGAGAGGGGAAGAGCATGGCTACAGGGGTTTTGATTTTACAGGTATGGGCCTGGGAGCACCTCCTAGTTTGCAGACCAATTGTGGATGATGCCAAAGATAAACAACAACCTATTGTTTATAGATATTCTAGATACATTATGCAGCCCCATTTGGGCAACACAAATTATTGGAGATGGCAACTGGACGACTTGATAGTCATGATATGGAGACCATACAGGGGTCTGGAGCCTTGGGATGATTGGACAGTTGTTCGTAGGGACCTATTCATGACCTGACTATAAGGCCCTCCCTGACCAAGCTTTGATTAACTTTGTTGAACATGTTTGACCCTACTAATAAATGCTATAATTAAATAGGATGGGCTATGTTAGACAGATAGATTGGTGAGAAAAGTAATTGAACCGGGTTACGGAATCATTTCACCTTGAGGTGTACATTTTTATGCATTATGGATTTAGAACTTATAAGATTCTAAGATTTGGATAACATTGATGTATGTTGATGCTTCATTTATATGTGTTATGATATAGAACTCTGTATGATTCCAGAATAGGATTACTCTGAGGAGATATATGTCATTATTGGATTTGCGGGACTTCACTATGATGGTAGAAATAGGATGCATGTTTTATGTGTGGATCAAAATTATGAGAATTGTGATAATTACTTATGTGGATTTGTTTGGATATAAGATGTAGTGATTTGTTTAAGTGTATATTGTATGCAGAGTGCTTGATGTGTATTCTTATTCGTGTGTTTTACATTTTATGAGGTTATTTGGAATTACTAATGTGTAATTGAGATGCGCAGAAAAATTATCCATGTGACCATGGAAATATTATGGAGAACCAAACCTAGACCTATGTGTGTTCGTAAAACCAGGGTTTGTCTATTTGCAGAGACAACACCCTATTTGTATCGTATTTTATTCATGAAAGTGATTGTTGCATGAATGTTAAATTGAATTTTGATTATTTGTGTAAATCCAACAAGAGACAAGATTTCATGTATAATTGTGTAAAAGTATTTTCTTTGTGTCACTTGACACATGTTTTCATTTATGTTTGAGTTTTTTTTTAAATTTGTCTCTTGGAGGGAGTTGTTTAACTATAGCTTTTTTTTCAATTAATTTAATATGATTCCATAAATGCCTTGGGTAAAGAATCTTTGGGATGGTCAACATAGGTTTGACCCGACAATAAACTTTAGAGGGGTTAAAAAAGGGTTAAATGGACACCTAGGGGTAGTTTAATAGGGTTTCCTAAAGCCCATAAGGTATACCTAAGGGTTAGGGGTAAATTTAGGCAAGTTTTTACTCCCATGTGACCTTTTTGACACCCTAAAAAGTAAATTTTCTAGGTTTTGCGAAAATTGAAATTAGAAGGCTTGAACTAAGTTGTGAACCTTCCTTTTCGAATGAGAGTTCCCTTTCCCATTTTACCTTACCTTCCTTTTCAGTTTTTAGAAACTTGTGAGAATTCTCACAAAGGGCTTCTTAAGCATGAATTAGAAAATTAGTGGGTAATCACCCACTCTCCATTTTTGGAGACAAAGAATTTTGAAAGGAAAAAGATAGATTTGGGGAATTAAGAATTTGGCTAAGTGTAGAAAGGAAAGTCTGGTGGAATTGGGCTGCTCATCCTCAAAAAAACTAGCATACCTTTGGGTAGTTTAAGGTTGGTTCTACCTTTCTTGTAATGTTTTCTTATTGCATGTTGTATGAAAAGAATTACTTGTGTTAAAGGCTAGTTTTCGTTGCATGTATTCCTTGGAAATTTATTTGGTGTTTTGTTCTTGTACAATTTATGTGTTTTGGGAGTAATCAAGACCTCCTACTCTTGGGAGAGAGGATGGTCTTATGGGTGGTAGAAGTGATAGCCCTTGAGTGAGAGGCTCTCGTTATGAGAGTGATCACAAGGGATTTTATGTGACCCATGTTGCATGGCTTGTTTATGCATTGGGGGTCATAAGGAGGGAAATAAGGCATGAATGCCTTGGGGGGCATAAGGAATGTGGGGTTGTTATCCTTGATGTATTTGGTTTGCCATGAGGTGGCTATATGTTTTACCATACTTGTAGTCTCCTTAGGGTACTTGGTCCACTACCACCCTTGAAAAGACATCACAATGTGTGGTGCAGTGTAGCCTGGGTTGGGATTGTGTTTGAGCTTGTGCTTTCCCTTGTCTTTTGTGTTTGCATGTGTGTAATCCTATCTAGGGCTTGGTTCTCCAAGCTTAGGGGCGGCTACCGGTTAGCCTAGGCTGGGAGGTGAGCACTCCATGGTCATATCTTTTGATTTAATTGCAGGTTGTTAGAGGAAAATAACAGGACAAGTAGATGTGGCTAGAATTAGTTGTTGCAGAAAAATGTTTGGATATGTGTTTATTACCTTCCTCATTTATTAGAAATGAGAGTCCTAATTGTAAAGTGACAAGAGTATCTTGGAGATAAGATTTCAATATTTGTAATAGTCATTTAAGATGTATTGCAGAAAAGAAAATGATTATTTTTTTTATTGTAGTTCCTAAAGTTTTGAAATAAATATTTATGTGTATAGGATATTTTGAAAAGAAAGAAAAGTGTTATTTCCCTTACGCATTTGAAAACAATCTATTTGAAAAGAAATGAATTAGATTGCATCCATGCAGAAGGCTGAAAATAAAAGCATTTAGATCTGCACATGGAAATGTAAAAGTTATCTTATTTAAATCTGTGTCTATTTTATTTTGCGATTTTATATTATTTGCAACAAATAAAATTAAAGATTTTATAGCCATCTCTAAGGTTTTAAATTAATAGATTATATATTTATCTATCAAATTCAGATGTTGTTCTAAGTATATCTAATGTTGTAAACTTCTTTGTTTTTACAAAAAATAAAATCTATATTTAGATTGCCTAATTTATTTCCTTTAGCAACTAGGAAATTAATAAAAGAAGAAAATAAATAAATTAAAAGAAATAGTATATCACTGATTTATGATAATTTATATCTATAAAACAATTATATATATATATATATATATATATATATATCGCATTAATTAACTTCATAATAAGGAAAATCAAATTGTTCAGATTAGTTTTCTTCTTTAAAAAAAAATATACGATATCAGTAGTTTTGCAGAGTAATGGATCTGACTGAGTTTTAAATTATTTTTATTATATATATATATATATATATATATATCTATGTATGTATGTATGTATGTATGTATGTGTGTGTGTGTATAACTACTTCATGTAACAAAATATATATAAATATATATATATATATATATATTTTTACATATAAATACAAAAATGTATATATTAAATAGTATATATAATTTAATAAAATAAAATAAAACAAAATAAAAAAAAAGAATTCTTTTTGCAAAGTGGAAGGGGTTTTGGGACGGGGGCCGAACCCCCACTGTGTACCCGCACAGTGGCACGGTGCTAAAGTCCACCACTGTGTGGCACACAGTGGGTGACGCTCATGGCATAGCCACTGTGTGGACACACAGTGGTGCAACACCTTGGTCGCCACTATGTGGACACACAGTGGGCAGTGCCCGACCACCACCGCCGCTGTGTGTTCACACAGTGGCGGCCGGGAAGAACTCGCCACCCCTCTCCATTAAACCAACCCTCTGCCACTTCTAGTCTGATCCATGGCTGCCATGTGGGTTATTCACCCTACACAAATCAAAAGGGAATAAAATGAAACCCTAGCCGGGTAGGGCTAGGGTATTATGATCAACATAATAAAGAATGAAGAAAATATATGACATAAATATTTTAATAAATTTAGGGTGTTCAGAAAAAGAAATAATAGTATGGAATAAGAAACAAATATATATATATATATATATAAGAGTTTTTGTTATAATAATAAAAGTTGGGCAAATTGTAAAATAGAGAAAGAGAGAAATAAAGGGGAGTAGATTTTTAAATAAAGAAATTAGGGTTTCCGTAATTATTTATTATATTTCGGTTAAGTTTTGGGACATTTATATTTAGAAAATAAATAATGTTTCCATATATATAGGTTTAAAGAAAAAAGAAATATTTAGTTAAAAACTTGAATAGAAAGGTAAGCTTTTAGATTAAATAATTTATCTTGTGATATAATGTATATATATGATTTTGAAAACATATGGATTTATTTAAAAAAATATATATATAATGTGTAATTTTAAATACTATGAAGTTTAATTCCTTTAGTAATATTATGACAAATAGGGTATAAAGTAAAGGGATGGTTCTAGATTAAAGTAACAGGCTTATGGGGAATATTCTTTTGAAATTAATTGACTCATTAGCTAATTCATTTTTAATTATTGTTTAAAATAAATGTTGGACAATATAGACTTATTGGAGATTAGTAATATCTTCACCAAATTTGTTAGAGAAATTTAATATAGATAAATTAGTGATTAAAAGCGTTGAGGCAATAATAATTCCTTTGGGGAAATAATAACCCGCATCTAATTTTAAATTATTATTTTTTACTTACTTGAGTTAGTAGGTAAAGTTAACTCTAAACATAGTTAAGACAAAATATGTTAGAGCATTTCATATTTGCTAATTTAATATTTCAAGTGCGAATTTAAAAAAAAAAATATCCCGTTCGTGCCCTCAATTTCGGGCATGACATTTTGGTATCAGAGCCCTAGGTTCATACACTGGTGAACATGGGCTACATTCATAACTTAGTTGAAAACAAACTTTGACTTGAAGTATAACACCTAGGTGGAAAACTTGCAAAATAACAAAGTGAAACATAAGTGAAAATTCTTGTAAATCAATAGATCAACATATATCAATTCAAGGGGTTCCAAGGGTCACTAAAAGCCCTGGAATTGGAACTTATTAGTCATAATATTTATGGCTTAAATAAAACCCCAAAGGCTACGAAATTTTCAATTATTTATTTGTATGAAGTATTTTCGGTGTATAATCACGGAATTTATCTCTTTAGTACTTATGGGGTACCATTCAATTGGAACCTAAACGCAATAATTGCCCTAATCAAATCAAGTATGAGGAGTTAATTCTTCAATAAAATACTCTTGATGGTAACTAAGAGAATGCCTTCCATTGAGATATGTGCGTGACACGACAAGTCAAGCAAGATAGTTAGACCTAAGATAAAGGCATAATAAACAAGATAAATAAGATCAAGACAGTTCAAGTTAAGTTTTTTTTAAGCTATGTGAAATTATGATGGTTAAAAAGATCAAGGCCATCATTGGAGACACAAATGAAGAAGAGTTAAAAGGAAACTCTTGCGAATCTTACAAAGAAGCATTAACCTATCCTAATGACTAGGTACCTTAAGAGTGTGCTCATATTGGGTTTCTTATTAAGAGCATTTGTTAGACAATGTTTGTAGCAATACAGTGAAGCTAGAGTGAGATAACCTTGAAGGTAAGAACTAAACTGATGAAAGGCAATCCCCTTGATCAAAAAACCCTAGTAATACTATAGGTGAGTTAATAAGGAGAAAGGGGGAATGAACTTCTTGGGTAAAAACACGTATTTACAATAAACCCTAAGTTCATCTGTGGTTATATAATTGGGGAAACAAGCAAGTAAAAACCTCAACTAGTCCCTTTATGGGAAGATAGTCTTGGAGAAAGTAAATAATGGAAGAGAGAGTAGAGTTTATTTAGGAATCGTACAAAGATCTCCATTGAAGTGCAAGGAGTGTAAAAGTATTAGAATCTTATAATTTAGGAATGAGTAACTAATATTCATTCATAAACTAAGGAGAAAAGTACAACCCAATCATGGTTAGCTGCTAGGTACAAGACAATATGTAACACAATTTAACTACTAGGCACAATCGAAGAAGCTTTGCAAACTTTGGCACTCAAGTGTGAAAGTATGCAAAAAAATTAAGTATGGATGAAGCAACCTGCAGATGGAAATGGCTTATGGAGAGATAGTATGGTAGTATATAATACCAAAACTTTAAAAAAAAAATTAAAAAAAATCAGTTGACAGTATATAATCTTTTGTGGAAACAATGATAAGGAGCCCAATTATGTGGTTAGATAAGAGAGAACTTGGAAATGATGGGAGTCTTAAGACATTGGTAATCATTGGACATCCTTATGTTATACCATAATAGGGTAACTAGATATTAGGATGGTAAGAAGGGTTATTTATATTGAAGAGATCGAAGGATTGTGATATGCCAGAATTTGGCTAGTAAGTAAATATAAATAAGTAATATGGAATGAGATAACTACTCTTTTACTAAATTTTAATTAAAAATGATGGGTTTTGGTCACTTTTCGAGTGCACACCCCCTTGATTTCATGGTTGCATAAATGAATTAGGAGAGAATAAGTCCACTCTCTGAGTTGTTCGAAATAGGTTGTGAAATGTGTGGGTAGGAATTGTTGTCAACCGTTATCGATCTTACTCGACAATAATTCCACCCCAAACGGCTCTTAACCTTAAGTATTAGTAATTTGGCAACAAGCTCCTACCTAATGAAGGCAAGTGAATGTTAGAGGTGATATTATAAGGAGCTAGCTTAAGGTGCTAAAAAAAAAAAAAAAAAAAAAAAAACAAATGATGTCTCTAGTAAAATTATATGATTACATTATACAATCCTAAGTGGTTCTAAGTAAACAAGTGTCAATTTTGTACCGAACTATCAACCATGTGTGTAGGACCTGAAAGTGTTGATACTTGAGCTACCACGTAACATTGAATCAAGGTTTAGCATATTAAGATAATTAATAGAAGCCATATTAAATTAAGTTATTAAGGAGGGATGTATTAACAGGATGGAAGAAACTGGATAATTATTGAATAATTGATATTGAACCAAGTAACTATATAAATGTCTATTTAGTAGAAGATGTTCTAATTAAGTACTATTAAATGCAACTGTAATGAGAGGGACTTTTGAGTGAAATTATTAATGCCCTTATAAAATTTATTCGATCCGCTTGATGATCAGAGTTATCGTATTTGTTATGTTAGTAATTTTTCTTAATCCTGTCGCCTAGAAGTTTTATCGAGACCTAAGGTTTCATTGGATCAACTTGTTAAGCTGCAACCTCTAATTAGGCATAGATTGTGTATAATTAAGTGTTCAAAAAAAAAATTAGTGCAAGAGAAATAGACGGAGAATGGTAGAGTTAGTGCCAACACTTGTTAGAATATAATTAAGGATGTTAATAACCCTATATACATAGTGGATTATATCGGAAAGGGTTGCTTGAAATAGTAAGCATGTGAAGGATAAAATGGAACATGATTTATTAAAACAAATGTGATCTCTTGTGTATAAGAATTTTTTTCTTAAATCAATAAAGGATGATAAAGAATCTAAGAACCTTAAGAGTCTAACAATCACTTCCTAACACACTCAGGACATGTGATCTTGGGTGATGTGTTGCAGTTACTCCCTAGGGTATGACTAATATGGTCACCTTGTTTCGAGTTTTGATTCGTTAGTATTTTCAACTTTCTTTGAAAAGTATATTGTGACCTAGGGGCTAGCACTTTCTTTTATTTTTTTAATTTTTTTTATGAAGAGAGGACCACTAAATTTATGTTCTTTTTTTATTTATTGAAACTATGGCACTTGCCATGCTTCTAGTTATAATATTTTTCAATTGCTGGCATTTTTCCTCTTTTGAAGGGACTTGGTAAAAGTAATTTTTGTATTTTGACCTTTTAAAGTGTCAAGTGGTCATTTTGATGGTTGATATAACTAGCCCTAGTGATGTGATTTGTGTAATGTCTATCATGTTTGTTGAACCACTGATAATGTGTCAAGGGAGAATACCGCAAGGAGTGAAATTAGGCACAAAGAATTAACAAAGAATATATTTTATCAAATTAAAAAATGAAAAAAAAAAAAAGAAAAAAAGAAAAAACAGGAATATCCTCCTAAGTAAGATAAATTGTGAGTAATCTGGAAGAGAAAGATGTATAACAATAGTGTGACCTAGACCTAATGAATTGCGAAAGTGATGTTTGTCGATTGGTAAATTTGGTATGTGTAGGGAGATGAGTGCGTGGATGATATCTAAAATAAGTATTAATAATTTCCATCACTCCCTTAGAATGGGATTGTTATGTACCCTAATGTTTGGAAATTGCGAATGGTGTACCCTATGAAACTTGAATCTTGGTGCCTAGAAATATAAAAAAACATTTTAATCCTTAGTGGTAGAAAACTACCCTATATAGGGGCAGGTTTGAAGAACCTAAATTTGTTTATGCCTTGTTGGAAGAAATTACACACCTAGTACGGTTTAACAAATATTTTATTAACACCCTAATGAGGTGCCTTGATGAAAAGTAAGTAGATTCATTATGAATAAACTATGATGTCAATTCTCCTTAGAGGCAAGCTTGGATGACAATTGCGGTGGGATAAACATGTTTTACATGAACTTTAATAAGTAGACTATCATGTGTAACCTTGATTGTGGGAGTTGATGTGTGTTATTGATATGATTTGGATGGAACATTAATGAAAGTTGTTGAAAGATAGTACTTGTAAACACCTACCTGAGATCGAAGGGAAATGTAATAAAAATACTAGGAATTTAACCTTGTGAAGATAGTAAGTTAATTACAATAATAAGTTGAATTAGGTATTTCACCTTTCTAGTAGGCAAGATAAGATTTTGAGTAACTTATTGAAATTGTGGGAGATGTTATGTCCCTACTTCGTAAATCTACTCATGCAACTTCCAGGAGTAAGTCGAACTCTAGGGGAGGAGGATGTAAGGCCCTCCCCGACCAAGCTTTGATTAACTTAGTTGACCATGTTTGACCCTACTAATAAATGCTATAATTCAATAGGATGGGCTATGTTAGATAGATAGATTGGTGAGAAAAGTAATTGAACCAGGTTACGGAATCATTTCACCTTGAGGTGTACATTTTTATGCATTATGGATTTAGAACTTATAAGATTCCAGGATTTGGATAACATTGATGTATGTTGATGCTTCATTTATATGCGTTATGATATAGAACTTTGTATGATTCCAGAATAGGATTATATTGAGGAGATATATGTCATTATTGGATTTGCAGGACTTCACTATGATGGTAGAAATAGGATGCATGTTTTATGTGTGGATCAAAATTATGAGAATTATGATAATTGCTTATGTGGATTTATCTGGATATAAGATGTAGTGATTTGTTTAAGTGTATATTGTATGCAGAGTGCTTGATGTGTATTCTTATATGTGTGTTTTATATTTTATGAGGTTATTTGGAATTACTAATGTGTAATTGAGATGCGTAGGAAAATTATCCATGTGACCATGGAAATATTATGGAGAACCAAACCTAGACCTATGTGCGTTCATAAAACTAGGGTTTGTCTATTTGGAGAGACAACACCTCGTTTGTACTATATTTTATTCGTGAAAGTGATTGTTGCATGAATGTTAAATTGAATTTTTATTATTTGTGTAAATCCAATGAGAGACAAGATTTCATGTATAATTGTGTAGAAGTATTTTCTCTGTGTCACTTGACACATGTTTTGATTTATGTTTGAGTTTTTTTTTAAATTTGTCTCTTGGAGGGAGTTGTTTAACTATAGCTTTTTTTTCAATTAATTTAATATGATTCCATAAATGCCTTGGGTAAAGAATCTTTGGGATGGTCAACATAGGTTTGACCCGAAAATAAACTTCAGAAGGGTTAAAAAAGGGTTAAATGGACACCTAGGTGTAGTTTAATAGGGTTTCCTAAAGCCCATAAGGTATACCTAAGGGTTAGGCGTAATTTTAGGCAAGTTTCTACTCCCATGTGACCTTGTTGACACCCTAAAAAGTAACTTTTCTAAGTTTTGCGAAAATTGAAATTAGAAGGCTTGAACTAAGTTATGAACCTTCCTTTTCGAATGAGAGTTCCCTTTCCCATTTTACCTTACCTTCCTTTTCAGTTTTTAGAAACTTGTGAGAACTCTCACAAAAGGCTTCTTAAGCATGAATTAGAAAATTAGTGGGTAATCACCCACTCTCCATTTTTGGAGACAAAGAATTTTGAAAGGAAAAAGATAGATTTGAGGAATTAAGAATTTGGCTAAGTGTAGAAAGGAAAGTCTGGTGGAATTGGGCTGCTCATCCTCAACAAAACTAGCATACCTTTGGGCAGTTTAAGGTTGGTTCTACCTTTCTTGTAATGTTTTCTTATTGCATGTTGTATTAAAAGAATTACTTGTGTTAAAGGCTAGTTTTCGTTGCATGTATTCCTTGGAAATTTATTTGGTGTTTTGTTCTTGTACAATTTATGTGTTTTGGGAGTAATCAAGACCTCCTACTCTTGGGAGAGAGGATGGTCTTGTGGGTGGTAGAAGTGACAGCCCTTGAGTGAGAGGCTCTCGTTATGAGAGTGATCACAAGGGATTTTATGTGACCCATGTTGCATGGCTTGTTTATGCATTGGGGGTCATAAGGAGGGAAATAAGGCATGAATGCCTTGGGGGGCATAAGGAATGTGGGGTTGTTATCCTTGACATATTTGGTTTTCCATGAGGTGGCTATATGTTTTACCATACTTGTAGTCTGCTTAGGGTACTTGGTCCACTACCACCCTTGAAAAGACATCACAATTTGTGGTGCAGTGTAGCCTGGGTTGGGATTGTGTTTGAGCTTGTGCTTTCCCTTGTCTTTTGTGTTTGCATGTGTGTAATCCTATCTAGGGCTTGGTTCTCTGAGCTCGGGGGTGGCTACCATTTAGCCTAGGCTGGGATGTGAGCACTCCATGGTCATAGCTTTTGATTTAATTACAAGTTGTTAGAAGAAAATAGCAAGACAAGTAGATGTGGCTGGAATTAGATGTTGCAGAAAAATGTTTGGATATGTGTTTATTACCTTCGTCATTTATTAGAAATGAGTGTCGTAATTGTAAACTGACAACAGTATCTTGGAGATAAGATTTGAATATTGGTAACAGTCATATAAGATGTATTGCAGAAAAGAAAATGATTTTTTTTTATTGTAGTTCCTAAAGTTCTGAAATAAATATTTATGTGTATAGGATATTTTGAAAAGAAAGAAAAATGTTATTTCCCTTATGCATTTGAAAACAATCTATTTGAAAAGAAATGAATTAGATTGCATGCATGCAGAAGGCTGAAAATAAAAGCATTTAGATCTACACATGGAAATGTAAAAGTTATCTTATTTAAATCTGTGTCTATTTTATTATGCGATTTTATATTATTTTTAGCAAATAAAATCAAAGATTTTATAGCTATCTCTAAGGTTTTAAATTAATAGATTATAGATTTATCTATCAAACTTAGATGTTGTTCTAAGTATATCTAATGCTGTAAACTTCTTTGTTTTTACAAAAAAGAAAATCTATATTTAGATTGCCTAATTTATTTCCTTTAGCAACTAGGAAATTAATAATAGAAAAAAATAAATTAAAAGAAATAGTATATCACTGATTTATGATAATTTATATATATATATATATATATATATCACATTAATTAACTTCAGAATAAGGAAAATCAAACTGTTCAGATCAGTTTTCTTCTTTAAAAAAAAAATATACGATATCAGTATTTTTGCAGAGTAATGAATCTGACTGAGTTTTAAATTATTTTTATTATATATATATATATATATATATATATATATATATATATATATATTTATAACTATATATATTTATACTTATATATATATATATATATATATATATATTTATATTTATATGTATAACTACTTCATGTAACAAAATATATATATATATATAAATACCAAAATGTATATATTTGTAGCATAGGAAATAGGAAATCATCACAAGCAAGTCAAAAACATTAGACATTAGCTCAATCACAAACACACATTGCAATGATCTAATCCTAAACACATTCAATAGAGACATAAAATGAAACATTCAAAAGCAAAGATTATGCAAACTGGATGACGATTTGAATGCTCCTTCCATGCGGCTCCATTGTTCTTCTTTCTTCTTCAAATGGTTGGATTGTGGATCTCACCTACAAGTGCACATACAATTGAAAGCAAGATTGACATTGATGAAAAGTTCAAGAGTACTAGAAGCGTAAATTCAATAGTCTGATTAGGGATTTGATTGAAGAAATTCATCCAATTTATAGACAAATTGGAGAGATGAACAAATTAGCATGATAGTGATTTGAATGGAAATTCAAATCAAGAATAGCAAAATTATGACATGTTTATGACAAATTGCTATGCAAGAATTTATGACAATTTTATGACAAATTATGACAAATTTCTATGTCAAGAATTGATTGTTTGTCAATTATGACAAATTATGACAAATTTCTATGTCAAGAATTGATTGATTGTCAATTATGACAAATTATGACAAATTTCTATGTCATTTCCATGAATTTAGGAGAGAAATAGGAGGAAATTGAAATTAAGAATTAAGAAATTAGAAAAATTAGAAAAATAGGAGGAATTAGGAAAATTAAGAATTAGAAATTAGGAAATTGATGAAAATTAGAAATTAGGTAAATTAATTAATAATTTTTCATTTATTAATTAATTCATTCACAAAGAGGAATAATTAGCCAATTAAATGAAGATTTAATTGTAATGAGAAGACTTAGGATAAATAAGTAATTTATTAATCCTAAAGAGAGAAATGACAAACAAGGTTAAATGATTAAATCATGAAACCCTAAAGAGATGAATTAGCAATGCAAAGATGACAATTAGGTCCTGATTGAAGATAATTAATGTCGATCATGATTTTGAATTGATAAATGACCAATGTGATAAATGATATGATTGATAGATGCGCCAATTGATGAGGAACAATGACAAATTGATCCAAATTGACATAATTGAGACAGACAATGATCGATAGCGAAATGATCGCAAAATGACAAAATTGACAAGAGGACAAGGATCGATGATAAAGTAGATTGCAAGACGACAAGATTGGAAATGACCACGATCGATGACAAATCGATCACAAAATGACAAGATCAAACATGACAACGATCAATGACAAACCGATCGTAAAACGACAAGATTGATAATCCGATCGTCAGATGATAAGATTGAAAAGGGGACAAAACCCTAGTTAGGATTGACGATGTCCAAAATGATAAGATTGATGATAAGATTGATAAGAGAGCAACGATTGATGACAAATCAATCACAAGATTGACAGGAGGACAAAACCCTAATTAGGATTGACGATGTCCAAAATGATAACAAATTAGCATGCACATTGATGCAACAAGATAAAATCGATCAAAATCATGACTGGATAGCATTGTCGACAAGACCAAATTTGAGAACAAGATGATTGAAGAATGTAGAAGAATGACTCAATGTTTGTAAATGATAAAAACCCAGTGCGTGACATAGGAGAAATGTTAATGCGACGCAAAAACCTAAAATGAGGCAATGCGCAAATGTTAAAGTATGACTTCGCAAGCGTTGACCATTTTTGGGTGTCTACATTTTGCCCCTCTTTGAGACAATGTGATTTTAAGCGTTGTTTCAAAGAACAATAATGAAAATGCCCCAGACAACTGACAATGACATATGCATGCCCCCTCGAGGAATTGGCCGGAAACATGCAAAAAAGAGGCCAATTAATCGATAAAAATGATAGGATCGAACAGATTGACAATCGGAGATCGGATGCATGAAGGACAAGCAATTTAAGGTGCACAAGACCACGACCAACATAAGATGGAGAGGACACACATCCATCTATGCAATGACAAAGAGCTATAAATGAGACCAAGAGGGTGAAAATTGCTCATTTGTACTAGCCAAAGAGGAGGATTTGTTGCTCTAGAACAAGACACGTGCAGACAAATGGCAAACATTCCAATGGCGGATCACCTTGGGGAACACGTACGCACATTCAGACGACTGGAGAACACAGGAGTAGTGGTATGTATCGTGAAAACCCATGTTTTCAATTTGATGAATTTGACTCATTTGCGGGACATTGCGGGGCCCACAGCGGATGCAAAAGAGGACTTCTGCACTTGTGTAGTCTAATTATGTGCTTGTGTCATGTCTTCTGCACTTGTGTAAGGGGACACAGGTGCAAGAGTTAAGACACAGGTGCAAGAGTCAAGACACAAGCGCAATTGTTCTCTAAAAACCCTAATTTTGATCAAAATGACATGCAAAAGGTCCGAAAAGGGGGGAGAAGGGTAGGACAGGTTAGATTAGATGAAAAACACCTTGATTTGGACATGAAAAAGAGAAAATGCAACCCGTAGGAGCAAACCCTAAAATTGACAAAAATATGCCCCAATTGTGATGCAGAGTCGACAGTATCCGTTGATCACGCGGGAGAATCAACCAGACTGCTTCATGCTACGACATAGACTCAGGAGCACGGACAGAGATACATTAGCAGGACTTGGCATATACTACATCACATACATGCTCAAGATTAGGGCAAACACAGGATTGCTGACCGCATTGGCAGAGTGATGGCACTCGGAGACCTCCTCATTCCATTTGGCGACTGGCGAGGCGACAGTGACTCTAGAGGACGTATGGCGCATCCTCCACATTCTGATACATGGGGAGATGATAGAGTATGACCTAGTGATAGGGAGAGATGCATTATATAGGCTATTTGAGTGTGACACAGATGATTTAGACATCATCAAGAGGGAGATCGGTTGGGAGAGCATGGCATCCGAGTATGACCAACAATATGTGGTGATAGCAGTGGTAATAGCATGTCTTCTAGTAGGTAATAGATGAGGACATGGATTCCCTATTGGATGGGGAAGAGTGCTAGAGCGGATGGTGATAGAGGGTACAGTGTATGCGTGGGGACCATGTGTACTAGCTATGCTATATTTTTAGCTGCATCAGATAGCATATCAGGGAGTGCAGACATTGAGCTGTGGAGTCACATTGCTACAGGTATGGGCATTCGAGCATATTGCCATATGTTGACCGATTATAGAGAGACAGGTTGTACCACACCGACATATGTGTATAGCTATGGTGGAGCACTGAGACAGGGTCCGTTTGGATACATATTGTACTGGCAACATGAGCTAGACAGACTGAGAGAGTTCATATGGAGGCCATATTGAGATTGCCCCGGATGGTCAGATGATAGCGATGAGTTACCATATTGCAGACAGGAGAGGTACCTGATTGGGCAACCAATGAACTGCCAGAGAGTGATTGAGTTGTACCTGCCAGAGAGGGTCAGACGATAGTTTGGAGAGCAACAGGATGTACCTAGGAGGATGGCATGCTTTGCCCGATCTCACAAAGAGATGAGTCAGTGGGGGAGTATGATTTAGCCACAAATAGCATATGCCGACTTTGCATAGTTACAGTAGAGATAGTGGGATTGGAGGTCAGATGTGGTGGATGCTGGGATGACAGAGGAGTATGAGAGGTGGTTTGCACAACGATGGCCAGTGCCTTTGACTGATCCTGATATTCCAGTACCGAGGAGACAGGAGGACTTCCCACTCATAGGAGAGGAGGGAGATGATGAGGATGAGGAGGATGATGAGGGTGATGATGTGGATGAGGGAGATGGGGATGAGGGAGGTGATGGTGAGGAGGACAAGCATGGAGATGATGGTGGGGAGGACGATGATGAGCCAGACTCAGCTGATCAGGAGACATTGCAGGATATTCCTATAGAGCCAGGGACAGCTAGGACAGAGGAGATGGATATGTGTAGGGCTACCATAGCGAGCCAGTAGGATTACATTGTAACATTGGAGAGAGAGCATGAGTAGTTCAGAGAGGAGATTGCCAGACTCATAGCAGCTCGAGATACAGCAATAGCTCAGGCACAGCGAGAGGGACAGAGAGTCACTGAGTTCATTAGGTCAATTAGGGATGCCAGTGCATGGGAGATGGCACAGATGTTGGTAGAGACTGGAGAGGAGAGACTATATTGGAGGACACTATATGAGAGTACAGTTCCACTGGAGCAGAGAGCACCTTCATATCGGGCACGATCGAGGACAAAGAGTAGGTCACGCTCTCGGAGGTCATTGAGCAGCATGGCGGTGAGTGGACCTATGAGACCACCACAGCTAGGACTAGGAGGGACATCATCTGCGAGACATGGCAGGGATGAGGAGGACAGAGGGAGCACCCAATGACAGAGGCATGTACTCCTTATGACAGATAGTGGACATTATGTAGTTTGACATGTTGTAGTCAGCCTGCAGGCCATACTTAGGACAGACAGTCCGATTTTGTACTCTGATATTATTATGATATGTGATATGATATGCACCAATATGATGGGATGCTATATGTTATGATTTGTAGTTATTTTTCTATGTATGGATGACTTATGCACTTTTTATGAACATGTATGGATATATTTTTATGTATTTTTGATGTATTTATGAAATGAAATGGATAAAATGCATGATGTAATATGGGATGGAATGCAAATGTACTAACCAATGAATACAGGATGCAGCATATGTGTTTGGATATCAGAGCATGAGACCGAACTGACTATCCAGACTAGACAGAAGAAGTGTTAGTAAGAAGAACATGAGACAGAGGACAATTGAAGAAAAACTTGCTTTCAGTAATGCACTTTGTAGGTGAGAACCTTTATTTTTATGTAGCAAACTGGATGCGTAGCATCATGGCATTGAAGGCCAGAGCTGAAATGCAACCCTATTTGTGAAAGACAAACACATCATAGACAAGAAACAATCACAATCAAAAAAGAAAAGGATCATGAACCATCCCGGTCACTCTAAATCACTTAGTGACATCATCGAGCAACATAGGAGCATGATCGAAGCCAAAGATAAATCAATAAAAAGATAAGATGCACAAATTCCAACAAATCAAACAAACATCCTGATCTTCATTGTTAAAAGTTGAAAGTGCTGATAGGACGATCATGGTGTCTAGTTTCAGGGAATGTGGTACCCCGTCTAAGACAGGACATAGTCTGGTTTCGAGTATACCACACCTTGTATAAGACCCATGATAATAGGAACAAGGACAAATGATTTTGATGCTGATATTCGATTGATATGACAGTTTGGATTAGGTTGAACTTTTGATTTGATTGAAAAAGGTTCATCTGTTTACGCATGATTTCATTAAAGCACAATGTTTGATTGCGAGTCGTTGGAGGAATGCTCAGCGATCTGTCGATGCATAAAGGGAATACTTTATTGCAAAATGTTTGTTTTTGTTTTTCTTTTTCTTTTTGAGTTTTACAATTTATTTTTTTTGTGTTCATTTTTTCAGGACTTTATTTGATTTTTAGGGATTTTTTTTTTTTTTAGGACATTTTTGAATTTTTATGATATTTTTCATGATTTTTCCCCTAGTGTCTAGCAAGGCAAGGAATATGACAGGTGAATAAATAAGCTTGCTGAAATGATGGTGGATAGAGGGATGACAAAGGCCTTTTATCATGGAGATAATGCGGATGCAATTTTCAAGGGCTATGGCATGATGGGACAAGCGACTGGATATGACAATGTAAAGCGGTGAAATGGCATGAGGGACATGTCAAGAGGTTTTTGAAACTATGTGTTTTGCATTTCACGTCCTTATGTCAGATCAAGATCAAGGAATGAAAAAGAGTTTATGGATAGTGATAAGATATGGATAGGATAAGCAAGACCAAGAATGGATAAGGGACATGGACTGAAGGTCAGGATTGGCTAAGGGACAGTGGTAGAAAGTTGCAATAAGATAGGGAATATGCATGAAAGGTTGTAATAAGAAAATGGATAAAGACCAAAAGCTATGATAGACTGAAAGCTACAAACAAGATGCATGATGCTCATGAAGATTGTCAGCCTTGTCAAGATCAAAGGTGGAAAGGGAAACTGGACATGAGGGATGATAGGATAATGGAAGGGTATGACATGATATGATAGGATAATGAAGGGCAATAGGATATGAAGGAGGAAACCTGCCCCCAAGTGTGGTGTGCAAGAAGTTCATAGATTACGCATGATGCCTGTTTGCCAGGTTTTCATCATGGTACTTGCCCAAGGTGCCTGTTTGCCAGGTTTTCACCAATGGACGAATTATTTTTCTTTACTTTTTTTTGTTTTTCTTTTTTTTTTTCACTTTTTTTTGTATTTTGACTTTTTCAATAGAAGATGGACACATGATATGGGATGGAAGAAGGACTCAAGCATCTTTTTGTTTGGATAGTAGCTTTGGAAAAAAAAATGAACCATGACCTTTAAAAGTATACTCAAAGACGTTGGTAGGATAAGGACATGGAAAAAGAGATGAAACTAAGGCAAGGATTTATGTAAATGATTGGATCAAAGGGATCGAAGTATGGAAAATATGCATTGGATAATGGATAGGGTACTGGAAGAATTGGGCTTCACTGGATGGAAATGTTGGCAAGATCGACATTGGCACACACCTTGAGGGGTGATGGACTGATGGAGGACAAATGTATTTTGGATATTGAGATTTTGACGAAGGAACGACTATGGATTTTGGGACATAAGGGCCCAAAATGGATGAAGGAGGTGATGGAGGAACAAATTTGAGAGGTTGGGATGGAGGAATAGCAATTTTAGATGCCAAGTTGGATGTTTCTTTAGGCTTTTGTGCTTCAAGGAGCCGCTTAGGGATCCACATGGTTTTTGATTTTTCATGTTTTTGTGGTTCCTTGGAGTGCATTGCCAACACAAGGGATTTAGGAACCCATATAGATTTTAACTTTTCTTTATTTTGCTCAGTGGGCCTTTGTGGCCTTTTGGATATATTTTTTTCTTTATAGATCATATTGTTCTTTGTTTTGACATGTCGATTATATTGGACATGTTGATCCCTGAATACATGTGGATTTTTAGACTTGTGACTTTTATGCTTGGCATCCAAATTGCTTGGAAGAGGGAATGAATGTTGGTGTGGATGGGAATGATATGGAGGCATGTGGGATGGATGGAAGGTTCTCCAAGATGTGTGCCTTTGCTGATGTTGCATGGGAGATGGAGGGATATAGGGACCTAGAATGGATGGAAGCGATGATGGGGAAGGTGGACATTTGGATTTTGACTTTGAAGGGATACCAATGCCTTGAGTGTGAGCTCTGTAGCCATGACCATTAGTATACTCTTTGATATGAAGGGGTTCTTGCTTGTGAAGGTCTACCCCTTTGCCTTTATCAATATTTTAACTAATAGGATACTCTTTGCTTTGGGAAGAAGACGCGAGTCCATTATGAGGTGGATATGATATAAGAGAAATAATGAGATCTTGAAGTGGATTGGATTGCACCAAAGTGGAAGAACCCATTATGCATGTCAAGGGTTCATGAACATCTTGCACTGACACGTTAGGATCATGAGGGGTATCAGGATCATGAGAGAGACTAGGATTGTGTAGTGGACATGGTTCAATGACTGGTTCTTCAAGAGATGGAATGGGAGAAATAATGGGATCATCAAAAGAAATGCGATCTTGGAGTGTATATGGAGCATTAAGACAAGGAGATGGAGGAACAAAAGGATCTTGTGGAGGATTTAAAGGAATAATTTGATCTTAACAAGGAGGAAGATCATTGGAATCCTCTTCAAAGGTGCTTTGCTCTTGACTTTTAATGGGATCATCAGAAAGGATGGAAGGGATATCTTGAATGTCAATGGGATTTGAAAGGACATTGTGTTCTTGAAATGGAAGGGGATCATTTGGGACTGGATGGACTCGGATATCTTGATCTTGCTGAGGGAATGGAGTGTCAATAGGGCTTTGGATAGGATGGACAAGAATAGGGGAATCATCATGAGTGTCTAGGAACATGGGGTCCTGGTCAACAATTGGATGGGATGATAAGGTTTCAGGATCTTGATCTTGATCTATTTTAAGACTTGTTTCTTCATTCTCTAAATTATCCTCTTGACATGGGGTTAGACTTTGGATATGCATGGAGGATTCTGACAAGGAATCAATGTTTTGGCATGTAGGAAATGCACTTTGAACATTTGTGATGGATTCTGGCAAGGAATCAATGCTTGAACATGAGGAAGAGGGACTTTGAATGGGGTCCTCTAAAATAGGTAATGGCAATAAAGTGCATGGTGGCATTGGGTCTTGTATTTCTGAAACATGACAAGGATGTGCATCATGAATTGGATTATTTTGGCAATGAATCATGGATAGCCCTTGGGTAATTTCATCCTTGGGTGTATTGTTTGATGAAGACAATATAGAAGGTTCTTGTGAAACTTCTAGAGGTGTAGGGATAGATGCCACTGGAGAGTCAATTTGTTTGTGGGGGGATGAGGCATTGCTAGACATAAGTGTATTATCTTTATCTTCCTCAAAGGACTCACTTGGTAATTTCCTTAAGATCATTGCAATAAAGCCACCTTTCTTTCAAGGTTTTGACATGGTTGTATCTGGCATTTGAACTTGTTTTTGGTTTGATGTCATGTTTTGATATTGGACTTGGTTCAATTGTTCTGACATGTTTGAAACTTGGCTTGGTGCATATTGCAAGTTTTGTTTTTGAATTTGTGATTGTTGACATTGATATGTTGATTGAACTTGTTGACATTCCACCATTGGTTGAACCATTTGTTGACATTGTATAGTTGGTTGGACATATTGTTGAAATTGGACCATTGGTTGAACCATTGATTGTATTGGTTGAAAATCAGATTGATAGTAAACACCTTCTTGTTCTTATTGTAGAGGCACATAATGTTGAAATTGATGTTCTCTCTTTTCTTGAAATTGTTTCATCATCTCTATTTGGGAGAGAAGAGCTGGTATGTCTGATCGTTCAAGAAGAGATCTTACATCAATTGGCTCAATATTTGGATTTCAACCTCAAAATTTTTGAAACATTTTGGACGTTTGTGATCTATTCTTCTGAACGTTTTTCACTCTTTGTTCCAATATCTCATTTTCTTGAGCTAGCTTCTCCTCTAGTTTTTGTATTTGGACATTTACATCATCATGATAAGTTTGATCCAAGTTTTGAGACATGTAGAGATTGGATTGACATGATTGATTGCTCAATTGTGATGACATGGCTTCGTAAGAAGGTTGAGACCTCATTTCAACAAACATGTCACTATGCAAATGCAATATTTTTGGAATTTTTTTATTTTAAAAGGATGATGTATGATATACAACTAAATGCAAACTAAATAGATGGAAATGCAATCTATGGCAAGAATGCAACCTATTTTTTTTGGTTGTTTTTGAAGATTCTGACAAACTTTTGAATGCAAATCTAAAAGAGACCCTTTAGGAAATTGAAATGATGTCTAGACCTCAAAGGACAAAAGGACCAAGTGATAAAAGGACAAAATGACAATGTCTCCCCTATATGCTTGGATACTAAGCTAGGTTTGACAAATTGATATTGATGACAAAAGGACAAAAGGTTTGATAAGGTCTAGACTTCTTAACAATGACTTAGGGTTTATCAAAGATTTGGATTACTCAAGTATGACAAAACCTAGTTTTCGAGACTATATGCAAAGGGACAATTAATATGCAAGTGACCCTAATATGATATGATAATGACCTAAGCTTAATGAAGAGACCTAGGGTATGGAAATATGAATGTATGACAATAGTATGACTTTTATGCAAGAGGACACATGCAAATGGATGACCCCTATTGATATGCAAAAGGAGTATGACTTAGGTGAAACCTAACCTTGATACTTGACAATGACTTTGCAAAATGCAACCTAGGATGAACCTAAATGTAAGTGACATAAATGTTGAGACAAGTTTTTGAACAATGTTTGATAACCATGCTTGAAGATTTTTGAACTTTGTTGGATGAAATGTTCTTGTATTAAACCTTGTTTGGAATCAATTTGTCTTGTTTTGAAATGAGATGCAATTCAACTTTTGACAAACAAAGAAGACAAGATATTTCAACTTAGACTCAAGACAATCATGCTCATGCATAGATTTCTTATGGTAGGCAAGGACATTAGGTACTTGAGAGGTAGACTCATTATGGGGTTCAAGAAGAATACATAGATGCTTGACCCCACGGGCTCCCCTCCACAACACTCACTTCTCAGGGCAGCCAAGCATCAGTCCCCATGGAAATCTCCCCATGGAAAACTTAGTATCTCTTCCAAGTATCCGAATTTGTCCTTCTCAAGCAACTAGAAGGGTTTTTTTTGGCCTCTAAAAACAAGGTGTTTAGTACGGGTTTCTGTTAAGCATTACTCCTTGATGTCATGCAAGCATGATTGAGACATTAAGCCCATCAAGATACCAAACAAATGTAGTCACGCAAGCATGAATTAGACTAAGAGGCCCTACTTAGATGTTGATATGAGAAAGAGTTCAAGGGTCATCACTTCCCAAGTAACTGCAATTCCCACATAACACTTCCTTCAAAGCTTTCGCCCATCAGGTATTTTTTTATAGTGAGTTAGAATGCCAAGGAATTCTAGCCGTACTCACTTTGGGTCGTTCCCTTCTCACGATTATCACTTGCTTGCAAAAGCAAAGTGGTTGGGAAGGCAGGCCCTCTAAGGGTGACAAACAATCAAAGACATGAGCATGGTATTGAAGATCTGGATTTCTGATCACCCTAAAAGGATGAGAGCATACTCTCCTACTCCAATGTCAAACTCAACAATCAAATCAAAAACATGTTCATTCCAACCTATTTAGAAATCACTAGGTGCCTAAAATTTAAATGCAAACACAAAATTTGATTGTTTCTCCAAGGCAACCTGCAAAAACCCAAGTTAAGAGTTTGATACGCTTATTCTTTGACTTTCGAATCTGCACAAAGCATGTTAGTAGTTTGATTTATTGTCTTTGCCATGCATATGCCAAGATTTTGCATAGATAATTAGTACCAAAAACCAAAACACAGAAAATAGAATGCAAAAACAAGACAATTTTCAAGTAAAACACTGCATTTTTACCTCTGTTCTGGACTTTACACAGGCGCAGAAGTCATGACATAGGCGCAGAAGCCATGACACAGGTGCAGGATTACACAGGCGCAGGTTGCTTGACACAGGCGTAGGTTACCTTACACAAGCGCATGTTTTTTTGTTTTTTTTTAACACAAGTGCAGAATGCACTGACACAGGCGCAAAACTCATAAAAAATGCACTTGTGTGCCTTACACAGGTACAGAATGTCTCACACAGGTGCAGAAGTCTCCAGAAAACCCTGCACGACCCTGTTTTTGGGTTTTTGGCCTGCAAATCAACTTGAAAGCACTCAAAAAACACCATAAAGGGGTTAGATGGTTAGTGTTCACGTCGGGTTCACCAATTAATGTAGAATAGGAAATAGGAAATCATCACAAGCAAGTCAAAAACATTAGACATTAGCTCAATCACAAACACACATTGCAATGATCTAATCCTAAACACATTCAATAGAGACATATAATTGAAAGCAAGATTGACATTGATGAAAAGCTCAAGAGTGCTAGAAGCGTAAATTCAATAGTCTGATTAGGGATTATTATTAGGGATTTGATTGAAGAAATTCATCCAATTTATAGACAAATTGGAGAGATGAACAAATTAGCATGATAGTGATTTGAATGGAAATTCAAATCAAGAATAGCAAAATTATGACATGTTTATGACAAATTGCTATGCAAGAATTTATGACAATTTTATGACAAATTATGACAAATTTCTATGTCAAGAATTGATTGATTGTCAATTATGACAAATTATGACAAATTTCTATGTCATTTCCATGAATTTAGGAGAGAAATAGGAGGAAATTGAAATTAAGAATTAAGAAATTAGAAAAATTAGAAAAATAGGAGGAATTAGGAAAATTAAGAATTAGAAATTAGGAAATTGATGAAAATTAGAAATTAGGTAAATTAATTAATAATTTTTCATTTATTAATTAATTCATTCACAAAGAGGAATAATTAGCCAATTAAATGAAGATTTAATTGTAATGAGAAGACTTAGGATAAATAAGTAATTTATTAATCCTAAAGAGAGAAATGACAAACAAGGTTAAATGATTAAATCATGAAACCCTAAAGAGATGAATTAGCAATGCAAAGATGACAATTAGGTCCTGATTGAAGATAATTAATGTCGATCATGATTTTGAATTGATAAATGACCAATGTGATAAATGATATGATTGATAGATGTGCCAATTGACGAGGAACAATGACAAATTGATCCAAATTGACATAATTGAGATAGACAATGATCGATAGCGAAATGATCGCAAAATGACAAAATTGACAAGAGGACGAGGATCGATGATAAAGTAGATTGCAAGATGACAAGATTGGAAATGACCACGATCGATGACAAATCGATCACAAAATGACAAGATCGAACATGACAATGATCAATGACAAACCGATCGTAAAATGACAAGATTGATAAACCGATCGCCAAATGATAAGATTGAAAAGAGGACAAAACCCTAGTTAGGATTGATGATGTCCAAAATGATAAGATTGATAAGAGAGCAATGATTGATGACAAATCGATCACAAGATTGACAGGAGGACAAAACCCTAATTAGGATTGACGATGTCCAAAATGATAACAAATTAGCATGCACATTGATGCAACAAGATAAAATCGATCAAAATCATGACTGGATAGCGTTGTCGACAAGACCAAATTTGAGAATGAGATGATTGAAGAATGTAGAAGAATGACTCAATGTTCGCAAATGATAAAAACCCAGTGCGTGACATAGGAGAAATGTTAATGCGACACAAAAACCTAAAATGAGGCAATGCACAAATGTTAAAGTATGACTTCGCAAGCGTTGACCATTTTTGGGTGTCTACAATATTAAATATATATATATATTAAATAGTATATATAATTTAATAAAATAAAATAAAACAAAATAAATAAATAAATTTAAAAAAAAAGAATTCTTCTTGCAAAGTGGAAGGGGTTTCGGGACGGGGGCAGAACCCCCACTGTGTACCCGCACGGTGGCATGGTACCAAGGTCCGCCACTATGTGGCACACAGTGGGCGATGCTCATAGCATCGCCACTGTGTGGACACATAGTGGTGCGGCACCTTGGCCGCCACTGTGTGGACACATAATGGGCAGCGCCCGACCACCGCCGCCACTGTGTGTTCACACAGTGGCGGCCGGGAAGAACCCGTTGCCCCTCTACATTAAACCAACCCTCTGCCACTTCCAATCTAATCCATGGCCGTCGCGTGGGTTATTCACCGTGCACAAATCAAAAGGGAATAAAATGAAACCCTAGCCGGTTAAGGCTAGGGTATTATGATCAACATAATAAAGAATGAAGAAAATATAAGACATCAATATATTAATAAATTTAGGGTGTTCAGAAAAAGAAATAATAGTATGGAACAAGAAATAAAAAACAATATATATATATATATAAGAGTTTTTGTTATAATAATAAAAGTTGGGCGAGTTGTAAAATAGAGAAAGAGAGAAATAAAGGGGAATAGATTTTTAAATAAAGAAATTAGGGTTTCAATAATTATTTATTATATTTCGGTTAAGTTTTGGGACATTTATATTTAGAAAATAAATAATGTTTCCATATATATAGGTTAAAAAAAATAAAAAAAATTAGTTAAAAACTTGAATAGAAAGGTAAGCTTTTAGATTAAATAATTTATCTTGTGATATAATGTATATATATGATTTTGAAAACATATGGATTTATTTAAAAAAATATATATAATGTGTAATTTTAAATACTATGAAGTTTAATTCCTTTAGTAATATTATGACAAATAGGGTATAAAGTAAAGGGATGGTTCTAGATTAAATTATTAACAGGCTTATTGGGAATATTCTTTTGAAATTAATTGACTCATTAGCTAATTCATTTTTAATTATTGTTTAAAATAAATGTTGGACAATATAGACTTATTGGAGATTAGTAATATCTTCACCAAATTTGTTAGAGAAATTTAATATAGATAAATTAGTGATTAAAAGCATTGAGGCAATAATAATTCCTTTGGGGAAATAATAACCCGCATCTAATTTTAAATTATTATTTTTTGCTTACTTGAGTTATTAGATAAAGTTAACTCTAATCATAGTTAAGACAAAATATGTTAGAGAATTTCATATTTGCTAATTTAATATTTTAAGTGCGAATTTAAAAAAAAAATATCCCGTTCGTGCCCTAAATTTTGGGCATGACACTGACCTCTCATAGGAAGATCAATGTTGATGGTCGAGTGATTTCTTGTATCTCGAGTGATGAGACTGTATGGTAGACCTCAAGGGATCTCATAGGAGTTTACTACATATGCACGTTATGTAGATGAGGAGAGGTGGGGATGGGCACCGAGGCTATCATATGCCCTAGGCATGCAGGAGTTGATTGGGTTACAATGGCTTAGGTGGGATTATTTGAATGATATTGGAGATGCGGGGGTATTTCCCCAGTACAGGGATTAGTTTCAATAGCACCCTTTCTTGAGATTTACTGATCCAGCAAAGCAAGCACCTTGTATAGAGGAGGTTGAGGATGATGCCCCCATGCAGGGATAGGGACAGAGACACGGGCAGGGATAGAGAGTCAAGGTTTCGAGGCGGACAGGTGGTGATCTTGGCACTAGAAGCAACAGGGTGCCAGCTGGGGGCAGGCAGTAGAGAGGAGAGGGTGGATCCCTAGGGGCTATTGGCATGAGGCTGAGTGGAGCTATGGTAGCTGAGGGTGGTGGTGAGGAGGAGAGCATAGCTCCTAGATAGGTGAGACAGAGGAGAGATGAACAAGGGGGAGTCACAGGTGGAGATGGAGGCGGTGATGGATGCGGCGAGCCTGCGAGGGAGTAGGGAGCAGTTGATGTAGCGCGGTGGATGAGAGCACATTTGGTGGGTCTATAGTCACAGTTGACAGTGGCACAGACTCAGCTGGCGGAGCAAGACCGAAAGCTAGTAGAGATGAGGGTAGAGCAAGATGCTTTACGGTAGGAGGTACTCCATCAGATGAGTCAGAAAGCCTACTATGTTGTAGTATATAGTGTAGCGGTTCTAGTAGCGCAGTAGGTTGTACCCTACTCACAGTACATGGCACGGTCTAAGGGAGCTCGAGCACCTCTTCAAGACCCTGGTCAACAAGCTCCACCTCCTCCGCCACCTGGAAATGAGGGAGAGGTAAAGAGCTATATTTTTTGTGTAGCTCTAAGATTTTTTTGTAGACACACCCATTTTTTGTAGTCCTTACAATTCTTTCTCCAATGTGAGTTTGTATATGTCAGTTGACATTATTTTGTACCCTGAGATATTGATGATTATATATGCAAGATCTTGATTTGACTTCATTGTACTTGTGTCAATCGATTATGATATGTCTTTCTATATGCTTTATTCTATATGTATGCATATATTTTTAGTATGGATGTATGTAATGCAAATGAATATTGATGTTTAATTTTTTTGTTTCTTTTCATATGCAAATAAATGATGAAAATGAGTATCTAGGAATGCAAATTTTTCATTTTTTAATGCAATAAGATGAATGTAAATGAATGTATGAATATATATAAGATGCTTATGTATGCAGCTAACATCTCAAAACACAAGTACTCGATCAGAGAAGTGATGAAAAAGAGAGACCACTTAGCTAAGAAATGATGATGTTTTCAACTCTCATTCAGAAGATAAAGAGATCATTGTTATCATACCAAAATCACTCTAAATTCACAAAATGCAGAATGAAATGCAAAATGAGATGCAACCTAAACCTAGTCACTAGATTTGAAATGCTCAAGTTTCATCACTGAGTGTTAACAAACATAGCAGACAGATTAGAGTTCCTGTCTTTTCATGTGCAATATTAATTATCTTGTCTGCAATGACCCTCTTTTTTTGTTCATATCCTTGGATAGATTTTACAGGGACCTGAATTGTATGATAAAGAAATTCCCTCAAAACAAACAAAGAAATTATGTGAACCTCCCTGTAGCATACAAATAAGTGGAGTCAAGGTATATGTGGCGATTTCACCTTAATGTGAAGGCTCTTATCATAGACACCCAACTAATTAGATGTTTCTAGATCATTGGAATCATTCCTACAAGCAGAAAACAAAGAAAATATTATGCCCCCAATCCTTGCTCCTCTTAGTCAAGATAGACTTCCTCAAGTTACTCAGAGGGATAACAATTGAAAACCAATATAAAAGACAACACACAAAGAAAAATTTCATTCATATCTCAAACTATTTAGTGATTGTTTTCCGTTATGTTGTTTTTCTTGTTTATTTACTCAGTGATAAAACTCTTCAATAGTTATTAGACAAGTGACTGACTCAGATTGGATGACCAAATTTCACTGATATAAAGTTGACTTGGTTGATACTACTTAGGACATGTAATGTGCTATGTCGATTAACCTAAGAATAGGACATTAATCAATTTCAAGCCATGAGGGTTCCAACGAACCAGGATGTCACAAAAGTGACTAAAATATATGTATAAGTGAAAGCATAGATGCAACACTTCAGTATAGAAGATAAGACAAACCTGGATAAAAACTAGCAGCCATATTGATCGATGTCATTATTTTGATTTGATGATCATTGATAGGAATGTCTGGTTTCAAAGAGTAAGTACCCCGTATAAGACTGATATGTCTGGTTTCAAGTGTACCCTTCCTTATATAAGACATGTTGATGTTTGATAGAGTTTGATAGATAGATTAACAAGACATGAGATAAGTTTTATTGTGAACTTTGAGAGTTTATCGGTGGTTGATTTGGTTTGAAGCATAGTCTATTCTTTCTTGCTTTGATTTTTTAGTTTTTTGATTTAGTGAGTTTTTTTTTTATTTTTTATGATTTTGTTTGGGACATTTTATGATTTTTAGGAGTTTGTTCAGGACATTTTATGATTTTTTTTAGGATTTTCTTAGCTATGCCCCCAGTATGAAAACCTATATGACATGATGATCTGCAAAATGCATATGGAGACAATGATTTTTGATATGATCTATATTAATGCAATATGCATGATGAAGATGCATTTCCTATTTGAACAAGGATGACTATGTTTGTTTAGCACTTTGTAATACACCAATTGAATTCGAGGTACAGAACATTTCATAGATAAGCAGTCAATCGATCCATAAGGTCCCTTGGAACATCCAAATTAACACACTTAGTGACTAGGATTTACAAATGGAGATGCGGAAAACTTCCCCATTGGTTCTTGAAACTTTGATCTTCTTTTGCCCATGTGAGTGAAAATGAGTTAATTCATGCTCTTGTGTTCACAAAGGATACTTAGCATCTTATATAACTAGCTACATGGTTTATTCTAACTTCAAAAGCATCCTGAATAGAGCCTTGCTACTTTTAGAGCTCCGACGAGGTTATAGACTGTAATTTCTCAAATATTGCTCCATTGCCAGTAGGCATTCATAGCCCTCATGGAGTTACTCGCATGGTGCCATAGTCAAGCTTTTCTTTGCACTTGTATGCATGATATTTTAGTTATATATCATTGCTCTTTTGCCTTGAAATGAATATTTGGCATATCATTTTTCTCTTTTTTTTTTTTTGCCTGGACTTGTAAGTAATGAAACCTACTTGGGTGTGACAATTACAGTGGTGCTGAAGTAGAATTTTAGATTTTTCACTAGTCATATGATCAACTAGGTGTCTAGAATGAATTAGAGATTTTTTAATGTGTTTGAGATATAGCAATTGATATATTTTGGGTTAACAAGTCTCAAATAGTGAAATCACTACCCAACCATAAATAAAGCATCATCACAGGGTAATGTTAAAAATGAATGACCTTATGACCTCAAGGACTTCATGTTTGAATATCTAAGAAAGGAGATGATCGTCGTTTGTCTTGAATGCAAACAAATGATAAAATTGGACAATTGCCTTGTTTTATTGATGTTGTTATATGCAAATGCAAAAACTTAATGAATGAGATGCATTTGAAAAACAAACTATATTTGATGCAGTGCTTTGAATAAAATGATATGCAATGCAAAAAAAAAAACCTAAACTAACCTAGCCCTTAGATAAAATATCGTTAAAGGTGTATGTTCTTCATAGGGTCAGGGAGTTTTGTGTAGGTAGTTCACTGGTCCAGCATAAATATGGCTTTCCAAGAAGGACTCGGCTAAGTGTACATTTCCAACATCTCCAATGTTGATTTCCTTTTTTTTTGGATTTTGTGATGAAACTAGGGTAAAGTCTTATGCAAAATATTGGATAAGGGGAATGGAAGGATGAAAAAGAGGTGCTGGATAATGGACCATATGTGGAAAGTTTGGTGCATGAGTGAATGGAAACGTTTGTGGGATCACCATTGGCACACATCTTGAGGGATGGTGGATTTATGGATGAAAAGTGGATCTCAAATTGTGAGATTTGGATGGAGGAACAACCAGGGATTTTGGGACATGAGGATCCAAAATAGATGAAACAGGTGATGGAGAAATGGATTTGAAAGGTTTGAATGGAGGAACAAGAATCTTGGCTGTGGATTTGGATTTTTCTTTAGACAGTTGTGCTTCAAGGAGACGCTTAGGGATCCACATGGTTTTTTATTTTCCATTCTTTTGTAGTTTCTTAGAACTCATTGCTTCTACCAGTGCCTTAGGAACCCATATAGCTTTTGATTTTGCTTTCTTTTGCTCAGTGAGCCTTTGTGTCTTTCTAGATGGATGGAAGGTATGCAAATATGTATGCCTTTATTAATCTTGCACAAGGGATGGAGGAATATAGGGTCCTAAAATGAATGGAAGAGATGAAGGGGAAGGTGTGTACTTGGATTTTGGTTTAGTAGGGATACCACCATCTTGAGGAATGTCACTGAGGACATGACCCTTAATAGTTTCTTTAACATGGACGGGTTCTTGCTTGTGAAGATCTACCTCTTTACGTTTATAAATATTTTGACTTGTAGGATCATGAGAGGGATTTGTAGGCATGATGGATCCTTGAGGTGAACATGGAGGATTATGAAAATGAGATGAAGGTATACTTTGATCTTGATGTGAAAGAGGACCATTCGATAGAGTTGGAAGGGTGTTTGACTCTTCATTTTGAATAAGATCATTTGAAAGGTGGAAGAGGCATCATGGTCTTGCTTAGGAAAGATGCTTTGCTCTTGCTTAGGAAAGATTCTTTGCTCTTGAGATGGAAGGGGATCATCTTGGAAGAAATGGAAATGTATAATGGGATCATCATGGGATTCCAGTGAGATAGGATGGCCCTTGAGATAGCCCTTGAGGATCAACGTGAAAAGTTTCATCATTAGGTTCATTATTTGAGAGACATGGTATGTATTTTTGTTGAGAATCCTCAAGAGATGGAGGCATCACATAAGAGATGGAGGTGACATGTGATCCATTTCTAGACATAGGTTCATCATTTTGATCATGCTTGGTAATGACATCTGGTTTCTCCTTAGATGAATTTTTAGAATTTTCAATTTGAATAACACCATCATCAAGGAGGTCTTGAATTTTATGTTTTAATTCCACACACATTGAAGTCTTATGTTTGTTATGTCTATGATATATACAGTAATTACTCAAAACTTCACATCCCCATGTGGTCTTTTTAGGCAATATGATAAGATTATGCTCAAGTAGCTCTTCCAAAGCTAACTCAATAGATTGCCCCAAAGGTGTAAACTGTCTATCTAGGGGATAGATGTCTTTTTGTCTTGGTGAATATACTGTGTGATCTTGTATGAGATTTGGATTTTGATTTCCAATTACTTTATGTTCCAACTTATGTAATTGTTTTAGCATTTCTTGAAGTCTAGTGTTCTTGATATCATGAAATTTTATCTCAAGAGGGGTCATTGAATCTTTTCATTGAGCTTGAATGTCATATATTTCTCTCTTGAGATCTTGAATTTGTTGGACCAAGGTAGCCATGGGCTTCCTGTGTGTGAAAAAGTGAAATAAGTATGATAGATACAAGACACAACACTTCAAGTAAGTCATTACATGTATGGTTAGATAGATGTAAACATGAATAATAAAACCATAACAAATCGACCAATTGCCTTCTAAAAGATGCGAGTATAAGATTGCTCTCAAATTTTTATAAGCAATACCAATGACTAGACTACACCAAGATGAAGGATTTAATCTATCTGAGCATGAGGTTAAGCTAAATGGATGCAATATGGATGAATAATTCAAGGAATATGGATTCAAGTAATAATGGATAAACTAATATGGATGCAAATAATAAAAAAAGCAGAATATATTCAATGACTCCAGAGAAAAATCAGCATAATAATAATCTCTAAGCATATTCTCAAAAATCTCTGGGGTGATTTGAATGAGAGTTGAAGGCTGAATTTATAGATAACTCACAAGAGAGATCAAGAAACAGCTCAATTTAGGATTAATTGAAATAATTGAGAAATCAGATTCAGTTAACCTTGAGATAGATTCCAATTATAGTTTAATTGAAATGCATTTAAATAAGAAGTTCAAGTTGTATTGGAAATAAGGTTTAATTAATTCCATGCATTTGTGATAAAAATAGATAATTCTTTGATTTATTCAAGAAAAGAGTCTTTTCAATGCAACTAAACTTGTTTTTCTGAAAAGCTTTGAGTTTCAATTTTAGAGAATAATTAATAATTCAATTAATTGCTTTTCTAATTTCAAGTTCTAAATTTAGAAAAAGAAATAATCTCAAGTTTGATTTCTCTCTCAATTCAATTCTTTTATTTTATTTTCAATTTAACTCTTGCTTTGCAATTAATTCCTCTTTTGTAGTAAATCAATTCCTTTTTTGCATGATTAAATGGAAAATTTATTAATTAATTAAATATGCTAGGATATTTAATAAATTAAACAAGATAATTGATCAAAATGATTTTCTGGAATGATTCAATTAATTAAATAAATATTTAATTAATATAGAGTTATTGATTTTCCATGTGACATTTAATAATTGGAGAATTAATTATGTGCTCAAGATTGATTTAATTACCTTTGGTTAGGACCTTGGTGATGTTGTTGAGATTAGGGGCGCATGGTTTAGATGACCATTTTTAGGGTATTACATTTTCCCCTCTTTGAATTAATCTATGAGCAACGTGTTGGTTCAAAGAATATGTGATGTCTAGGAGATACCAATTCTGAACTTGATTGATCATGAACCAGATAAAGAGCAAGGTGTTTAGCTTGATTTGAAGCGATGAAGTTGAACAGAGTCTAATTAAAGCAATACTGATCCCGAACTTGATTGAACTAGGAATGATAGAGAGCAAAGATATCGAACTTGAACTTGATTGATCAAGAAGCGGATCTTACTGATCTAGAACTTGATTGAACTAGACACACTGAGTGAAGATAAAATCAATCTTGAACTTGATTGATCAAGATACGATGAGCAAAGATAAAATTTCCATCTTGATTTGATGCGATGAAATTGAACACCTGCTTTGATTGAGTGTGTGATCAAAGATACTCTTTAAACTTTTGATTGAGTTTAAACGAATAATCAGCTTGATGAAAAGTGATGAAACTAATTAATGTTAAGAGATTGATTCAGAAGAAGACAAATATTAGCTTGATATGAAGTGATGAAACTAATATGCCCTTAGCGATTGATTCGATACAAATGATTGAGAGATCTCAACTTGATATGAAGCGATGAAGCTGAGATGCCCCTTAGCAATAAGGATTTGTTTGATTTTCTTTAGCTGAAAATATTTTTGCTCAACTTTTGATTAAGATTTGAAAATTTTCTCGACTTTGAAGATGTGACGTCATAAGGTCATGAGTATGCCCCCTCAGGAGCAAAATCCAAAGATAGCGAGTGTACATGATTATAGGCAATTTTTGGTGATGATAACGATTTGAGCACACATTGATTCTGAGGAATAATTAAAAAATTGGTGTTGAGTGCAAAATTGAGCGCAAAGTTGTTTTGTAAAATTAAAATTGAGATTTAGTGTTGATTATTGATAAATTAAGCACAATTTGAAGAAAGAATGAGCTTTTGATAAAAAGTGCTAACTGGTCCAAATTCTATGAAATTGACTAAGAGAATGATCTCAAATTTTGATTTCGATCCCAAAAATGGAATCAAAATGGGCTAATTAGCTAAGGGTACAATTTTCATGTCCAAAATTAGGGTTTTGGCTATATAAGGGGTAAAAGTGTCATTTTCAATTCATTTTAACCCTCCAAGTTTAAAAATTCAAAAATCCTTCTACGAAGAAAAATGGTGGTTCCCACTCATGAGCATCGATTCAAGTGCTAGAGACGACATAATTGACCTCGAAACTATGAGCTAGCGGTAAGTGATCGATCTTAAGCTTTTTATTCATTTCATTTTTGAATTTTTTTGTTGATTTTTTCAATTTTCATCATGTTTAAAGTCGGCCATTCATGTTTTGTTGTGCGAGATAGGATCTTGTCTCATACGACAAACTAGTGAAGTTTTTTTTTTTCATTTAAGCCTATTAGTTTTGTCGTCCGAGGCCTACTCTTGTATTGTATGACAACATTCAAATGAGCCCCTTTTGTCATCCTAGGTCTAGTCTTGTATCGTATGGGAGTCTTTTGTCATACAAGGCCTATTCCTAATTCGTATGAGTTTCTTCCCTTCTATGTTTTATCGTTTGGAAAATAGTGAGCATTTTTTAAAGTGCAAACTTGAAGTTTTGATTTGGCAATTGACATAGTTGAATTTACGTGATGTTTTACTTCTCTTATAAGCTTATTTGAAATGTTTTTTGATACTTCGTTGTTTGATTTTTGCAAGTTCGATTGCCTTGTGTTCTTTTTAGATGCATCTATCCACCCACAATGACATTAGTTCATCAGTTGTCAGATGTGGATCGGGCACATTGATTTGTGCAGATTCACCCACCTTCTTGATTTACCTAATATCCGTGTGAATCACGGTATGCTCATAGCATTAGTTGAGAGATTTCATTCTAAGCATAACACATTTCATTTGTTAGTTGGGGAGATGACCATCACTCTCGAGGACATTTACAAGATTCTTCGTATCCCTTTTGCTAGGGGTAAGGTAGATTATGATGCAGTGCAACTTCCTGGGTTACTAGCTGTCAAACATGTTTTTAGTGATTAAAGCTATGAGATTTCCACAATCCATCTTATATTCTTGATTTTTTTCTGGATTCGATTGTGTGTATTTTTAGATGGGAAAAAAAAATAAACACAATCTAATCCAGAAAAAGTTCAAGAATATAGGTTTTTAGTGATCCAAACAATTTGACACGTTCTATCAGTTGGGACGTGATGATGAGCAGGTACAGTGAAGATTTTCCACTTGCTTGCATCTTGGCAGGGTTTATCGGTTGTTTTCTGATGCCGGATAGGCAACAGTAGGGATTTTTGTGTGGATGGTGCAGGATGTTGGAGAGGCTTATTGAGACCCCTCAGAGATTAGGCTAGGGTTCTTGTATATTAGCACACATGTATCATGAGATGCATGAGGTTTTTTATAGGGAGGGGAAGAGCATGGCTACAAGAGTTTTGATTTTACAAGTATGGGCTTAGGAGAACCTCTTAGTATGTAGGTTGATTGTAGATGATGGCAGAGATCCTGGTCAGCCTATTGTATATGGATATTCAGGTTATGTCACTCAACCCCATCTAGGCAAGACAATTTTTTGGAGATGGCAACTAGATGATTTGATAGCTATGATATGGAGACCTTACAGGGGCCTAGAGCCATGGGATGATTGGAGGATTATCCACAAAGATCTATTTGTGACTCACCCACTCATTGGTAGATCACAGACTATAGTAGAGTGATTTATGGTTTTTCGAGTGATGAGGTAGTATGGTAGACCTCAGGGGATCTTGCAAGAGTTCACTACATACACACAATATGCAGATGAGGAGAGGCGGGGATGGGCACCAAGGTTATCTTATGCCTTGGGTATGTAGGATTTTACTGGATTACAATGACTTAGGTGGGACTATATGGATGATATTGCAGATGCGGGGGTATTTCCTCAGTACAGGGATTGGTTCCAATAGCATCCATTCCCTAGATCTACTGATCCAGCTGAGAAGGCACCTCATATAGAGGAGGTTGAGGATGATTCCCCCGCCCAAGGACAAGGACATGGGTAGAGGCAAGGACAGAGAGCCAAGGCTTCAAGGTGGATAGGTGGTGATCCTGGTGCTAGTAGTAGCAGGGTTCCAGCTGGAGGTAGATAGCAGAGGGGTGAGGGTGGATCCCTAGGGAGTGTTGGTGTGAGGTTGGGTGGAGGTGAGGAGGAGTGAGTAGCTCTAAGATAGGTTAGGCAGAGATGAGAGGAGCATGGTAGAGCCAGAGGTGGATATGGGGGTGGAGAGTCTGTGAGAGAGAAGGGGGCCGATACAACATGGTCGATGAGAGCACATCTAGCGGATATGCAGTCACAGTTGACAGTGGCACAGACTCACCTAGTGGAGTGAGACCGACAGCTAGCAAAGCTTAGAGCTGAGAGAGATCACCAGGTCACAAGGATGAGGGCAGAGCGAGATGCTTTGCAGTAGGAGGTTCTCCATTAGACCAGTTAGGCAGCCTATTATGTTGCAACTTACAACGTAGCAGTTCCATTAGCGCAATAGGTTGTTCCATACTCAAAGTACATGGCATGATCAGAGGGAGTGTGGGCACCTCTTCAAGATCCTAGTCAGCAAGCTCCTCCTCCTCCACCACCTGGCGATGAGGGAGAGGCCGAGAGCTAGATATTATTTTTGTAGCTCTGATATTTTTTTTGTAGAAACACCCATTTTTTTAGCCCTTACAATTCTTGCTCTGATGGGAGTTTGTATATGTTAGTTGACATCATTTTGTACTCTGAGACTTTATACGATATATATACGAGATCTGATTTGACTTCATTGTACTTGTGTTGATTCATTTATGAGATGCTTTCTATATGCTTTATTCTATATGTATGCATATCTTTTCAGTATGGATGTATATAATGCAAGTAATTATGGATGTCTATTTTTGTTTCTTTTCATATGCAAATAAATGAATGCAAATGAGTAATGAGTAATGCAATAATTTATTTTTCTATGCAATAAGGTGAATGCAAATGAGTAATAATGAAATGTATGAATCTATATAAGATGTTTATGTATGCAGCTAACATCTCAAAACACAAGTACTCGATCGGAGAAATGAAAAAAAGACCACTTAGCTAAGAAATGATGATGCTTCCAACTCTCATTCAGAAGATAAAGAGATCATTATTATCATACCAAAATCACTCTAGATTCACAAAATATAGAATGGAATAAAAAATGAGATGCAAAATGGAATGCAACCTAAACCTAGTCACTGGATTTAAAATGCTTAAGTTTCATCACTGACCATTAACGAACATAGCAGGCAGATTAGAGTTCCTTTCTTTTCATGTGCAATTTTAATTATCTTGTCCACAATGACCCTTTTTTCATTCATATCCTTGGACAGATTTCGCAGGGACCCAAATTGCATCATAAAGAAATTCCCTCAAAATAGATAAAGAAATGATGTGGACCTCCTTGTAGCATTAAAATAAGTAGAGTCGAGGTATGTTTGGTGATTTCACCTTTATTTGAAGGCTCTTATCACAGACACCCAGCTGATTAGATGTTTCCAGATCATCAGAATCATTCCTATAAGAAGAAAACAAAGAAAATATTATGCCCCCAAACCTTGCTCCTTATTCAAGATAGACTTCCTCGAGTTACTCAAAGGGATAGTAATCAAAAACCAATATAAAAGATAACACACAAAGAAAATTTTCATGCATAGCTCAAACTATTTAGTGATTGTTTTCTGTTATGTTATTTTTCTTGTTTAATCAATTATACAACTCTTCAGTAGTTAGGAGATAGTTGACTAACTCAGAGTGGATGACCAGGTTTCACTGACGGAAAGATGACTTGGTTGATACTACTTAGAACATGTAATGTGCTCTTTCGATTAACCTAAGACTAGGATGTTGATCAGTTTCAAGCCATGAGGGTTCCAACGAACTAGGATGTCACAAAAGCGACTGTAATATATGTACAAACAAAAGCAAAGATGCAGGAAAGTAGGAATGCCAATGTTGCATTGATAGATGGAGCACTTGAGGACAAGAGGCGTTTGTTTACTAGGTTTTCACCTGCTTGGCAGAGTTTTTTTTTTTTTTTACCAAGGTGCCTATTTACTAGGTTTTCACCAAGGAATTTTCTCTCTTTTTTCTTTTTTTTCTTTTTTTCTTTTCTCTTTTTTTTGATTTATTTATTTTTATGATTTTTTTTAGGACTTTTTCAGCTGTACAGGTTGTTAGAGAAGAGAATTCTAAGTGAAGAATTTCTTCAAGTGGATGGTGTTAATCGGTTCATGGAGTTGTTATCCTTCCGATGTTGAGAGCTGATAGGCACCAGAGCTGAATGTAGAGACCCAGCCAACTGGGTTCAAACTTCCCTTTGTTGTCTCGAAACTGTTGATTTTTAGTTTTTTCTCTGAGAACTAGGTCACCAACCTGAAATTATTTGTGTCTAACCTTCTTGTTATATCCTCTGGACATTCTCTTTTGATACACTTTGAGATGATCAAACACCACTTGTCGACGCTCATCCAACAATTCTAGTTCTTGCAATCTAGATATTCTATAGTCTTCATCAGTAACAAGACCTTGCAAAGAAACTCTTAGAGATGGTATTTCCACTTCAATAGGTAATACTGCTTCGGACCCATACACCAAAGAAAAAGGTGTAGCCCCACTAGGTGTTTTGATACTTGTTCTATAAGCCCATAATGCAGGATTGGGTTGCAGATGCCAATCCTTCCCAGATTTGTTCACTGTTCTATGTAGGATAGTCAATAAGTTTTTGTTAGATGCTTTAGCTTGTCCATTACCTTGAGGATTAATATACTGATGACCAATGTTGTTTAATTTTGAATTTCTCACAGAGCTCGTCCAGATCTTTATTTTTGAACTATCCTCCATTATCAGTCACGATGGATGAAGGTATCCCATACCTATAGATGATATAGTTTAGGATAAATAGAGCTACTTGTTTACCAGTTTCTTTGATGAGCAGAACCGCTTATACCCACTTACTGAAATACTCAGTGGTAGTTATGGTAAATTTATGTTTGTTAGATGATACAGGATATATCTAACCAATGAGATCAAAGGCCCATTGCTGAAAAGGCCAATGTGTAATGAAGGGTATGAGATCCCTTGCGGGAGCATGTATGAGGTTCCCATGTAGCTGACATTTCTCACAAGTCTTAGCAAATTTAATAGCATATTTCTCCATGTCTGGCCAGTAGTAGCCAGCTCGTAGTAGTTTCCAAGCTAAAGTAAGACCATTCAAATGAGATCCATAAATACCTTCATGGACTTCCGATAATGCATGTTTAGATTCTTCAGTTTCTAGACATCTAAGAAATGTACCATCCAAACCTCATCTAAATAGATCATTAGCAATGATAACATACCGCGAAGCATTTTGAGTTAGGTTCCTTTTTCTCATTATGGGTAAGATTTTCAGGGATAATTTGGTCTTGTAGATAAGAGTAAATATGGTTGTATCGGGATGAGTCATATCCAATAATAGAACACACTATTTAGGTCTTAGGAGGATCATGGGTAGGGTAATGTAACTCTTCCACTAGGAATTCAAAGCGAAAATTGGATTCTTGTAACACGGGTATAGACACCAAGGTGGCCATAGCCTCTGCTTCTCTATTTGTGGATCTGGGAATCTGTTGCAGATCTAGGAATCTGTTGGAATGATACAAAAGAAAAATATTTCTTAAGATCATCAACCATCCTCTTATAAGGAATCATTTTCTCATCTCGAGTCTGATATGTATCGTTGATTTGATTGATGATTAGCTAAGAATCTCCATAGATGTTTAATTCTGCAACCTTCCATTCAATAACTAGCTTTATCCTATTTACCAAAGCTTCATATTCTGCAATGTTGTTTGTGCAAGGGAAAAGAATCTTATAAGACTTTGGGATTGAATACTTCTGAGGAGTAATAAATAGTATTCCAGCACTAGAACCATTTTGAGTAAAAGACCCATCAAAGAACATTTTCCAGGGTTGTTGAGTAAGGTGCATTACTGATTCATCTGGGAACTCTATATGCAGCGGTTGAGTGTCTTCAAGTGAAGCTTCAGCAAGTTGATCTGCAATTACCTATCCTTTTATGGCCTTGCATTCCATATATTCAATATCAAACTCTATAAGGATCATGACCCATTTTGCCAATCTTCTGGTAAGTGTTGCTTTGCTGAGAAGATATTTGAGCAGATCAATTTTAGCTACCAGCTTGACTGAATGTGCTAACATGTAATGTCTCAATTTTTGTGATGCAAAGACTAATGCCAAGCATGCTTTTTATATTATAGTGTAGTTCATTTCATAAGACACCAATGTTTTGTTGATATAGTATATAGCTTGTTCCTTTTTATTTTCATCTTGTTGTGCCAGAAGTGCCCCCGGTGATGAATCAGTTGCTGATATGTATAAGATCAATGGTTTACCTTGAATTGGTGGCATCAATATTGATGGATTGGACAGGTACTATTTGATTTGCTAAAGATGTTGTTCACATTCCTGATCCCAGTTGTATATTACTCCTTTCCTCAATACTTTTGTAAAAGGTTGAGCTTTGTCTGCTAGCTGAGAAATGAAGCATCTGATTGATTGGAGATGTCCCTGTAAACTTCTCATTTGACTAATGTTCTTCAGAGGTGGCATTTCCATTATAGCTTGGACCTTCTCAGGATCAACCTCAATTCCCTTCTTTGAAATGATGTAGCCAAGTAATTTCCCAGATGTCACTCCAAATGCACACTTTTTTGGATTTAACCGAAGTTTGAATTTTTCCATTCTATCTAGTATAGGGCCTAGCTCTTGAATATTTGTAGATCTCTTCATAGTCTTCACTAAAGTGTCATCAACATAGTCTTCCATATTCATATGCATCATGTCATGAAAGATAGTAGTTACTACTCTTTGGTATGTTGCTCCTGCATTCTTTAGCCCAAATGCCATGACATTCCAGCAAAAGGTTCCCTATGCATAGGTGAAAGATGTCTTTTCTTGATCTCCAGGGGCTATTTTGATCTAATTATAGCCAAAGAATCTGTCTATTAGCGAGTACATCTCATACCCAGCAGTCATGTTGACTATCATATCAATGTTTGATAATGGAAAGTCATCCTTCGAACAAGCTTTGTTGATATCTCTGAAGTTTGTGCAAACCCTAATAGATTTGTCTACCTTTGACATAGGTACAATGTTTGAAATCCATTCGGCATAGTCTATAGCTCTAATGAACCCATCTTTTAGTAGTTTTTCTAGTTCAGCCTTGACTACTAGTACCACATGAGGGTGCATCTTACAGAGTTTTTTCTTGACTGCTTTAACTCCTAGTGTGATAGAAAGATGGTGCATGATAAGATCAGTATCAAGGCCTGGCATATCAGAGTACGTCCATGCAAAATTGATCTTCTTTTCTGAAAATAGATGAGTGAAATCTTTCAATTCTTTTGCTGACAATGATTGAGCTACATGAATGATGTGTGGTCTCTCTTGACTCCCAATGTTCACTGGTTGAGTTGACTCGATCAATATAGTAGACTTTTCTTGAAAATTACTTGGCAGTATATCAAGTATCTCACCTTCAAGCGCCTTAGAGAGGTTTTCACCCTTAGGTACATCCTTTATTTTCTCTTTTTTAGATTCTAATACCACCACAATGTGGTTTTCACCATCAGATCTTTTATTTTTATTTTTCTTATTTTTGCTACTAAGATACTTGATATTTGCTTCAGTCATGTTTTCACTCTGTTCACTGGTTGAAGAGTCCATAGGTTCAACTGCATTGAGGTAATAGGCTAATGTATAGTCATTGGCAAAAGTGGGTATATTCATGGGTTGGTTTTGTAAAGTACAGTCAATTAGTTCTGGATGTACTAAGGATAAATGTTTGACAGGTTCAAGGGAGCTCATGGTATTGTCATCACAACTACAGATCAAAAAGTTGAGTTCCTGAAGAATATCTTGCCTAAATGTCTCGAGACCAGGAAGAGTCAGAATGTGATTATTAAATTGCACGTTAATATTTAGTTGACCTAATCCAATAGACATACTTGTAGCATCATTCTTTATGCCAGATTGGACTTCATATTGTGGTTCAACAATAATAAGATTAGTAGACAGATTTTCATTATTTACATCAGATGATTTAGAATTTGATTATGAGTAGATATTGTCAAAAATAGGACTATTTTCAGAGTCATCAGAGTCATCGAATGAAGTTTCTGAGTCTTCTTCAAGTGATTTAGTGAATATATGTATGGTATCAACACCAACATCTTTAATGCTGCAAGCTCCTTTAAGATTTAGCTAATTTATCATTTGTATCTGACACACCTGTTGACATGATCTTGACGTTTTTGTGATTCCCTGTCGTCTACTCCATTTAGCTTCTTCTAGACTAATGACGGGTTCTGCTTCTGTAGCTTCTAATTCTTCCTGTGTATTGCCATACCTAATTTGTTTTGTCTTAGTTGAGGGGTACATAATAGATGAAATTTTTTTTGGTATTCTTCCTTCCTTCAATGCTTGTTCATAGTTTGCTTATCTTTTTTGTCTGATTTCCTGTATCTCCTTTTCTAGTTTTATGTGCATCGGCTCTTGAGTATCATCTATGATACTAGTAGACTCTTTTGGAGTTTCTATAGTGGATGTATCTGAGAGGTGATCTGGACCCCATTCATACTCATTTGAGTCAATCTTTGAATCTTCTAATTATTGCCTACCAGTGTATGTGACTGGAATTTTCAGTAGTGTAAACAATTCCCTGAATATTTCTACTTCCTCTTTCATATCTTTCGAGACTTCTACTTCTTGTAGTTTTGTAGCTGACACCATTGAAACTTGAGTACTAGTTGTTTCTTCTCTCTTGATTGCTAGTTCCTCTTGTTTCGTTTCATAGTTGTCTTGAACTTGTTGAGTGTTTACTTCCTGTAATGTTGAAGGCAGTGTCTTTTTCTTCCATTTAGTCTTAGAGGCATGTTTTTGGTCTGATGTTTTTCCTGGATTGTATCCCAATCCAGCTTTATCATTTGTAGACTTTGTTTGCAGTTGAATCAGTTCAATAATACCCTCTTGATGTTTGCCCAGAGGACCAGTACTTGAATATCCTATGTGTTAAATCATTTTGTAGCCAGGACCATATTGGGTTGGGGAAATCTCACAATGTCGTACTTCCTCATTTTGACTGTCTTCTTTGAAAATCCATTTAAGAACAACATCCTCTTCTATTTCACCTACCAGGGAAATAGAAGATTGTACAAAAAGACCATCATATATGATATTAGGAGTTGAAGTTTGTGTTCTCATAGCCTCTGATGGTTTGCCCAACTATTTCGGTGATGGAGGGAGAGAGACTAATGAAAGTACCGGTTCTATCTTGTACCCATCCATGCCGGTATTTGTAATCTTCAATTTCTTTTCTAAGTCTTTTATCAGTGCTTTTGGATTTTCATTTGTAGAGGTTAACCTATTATGAGGCACAAAGGTATCAACACCTTTTGTCAATGCATTACAGGTGACATTTGTATTAGCAGGAATAAGGACTTCAACTCCGTTATAAGAAAATTTTAAGCATTGATGGTATGTAGATGGAACTCCCTCCATTTCATGAATCCATGGTCTGCCCAGTAAAATATTGTATGACAGCGGAAGATCAAGTACCTAGAAAATGACATCTCTTTCTATAGGTCCCACCCTGATTGGTAATGATACCAGACCTTTAGAGGTCCTTTCTTCCTCATCATAGCTTTAATTGTTATTTTCTTGGTGGGATCAATGACATTTTCAAAAAATCCTAGTTGTGTAAGTAGACTGTAAGTACAGCTATTCAACCCTGCACCATCATCTATCAAAACATGTTTAACTCTGTGTTTATGGATCATGGCTTCAATATGCAATGGTTGGTTATGTGGATGATTCAGCAAGTTGTCATCTTCTTTAGAGAAGGTTAGATAGTGAGGTGAAGTTAGATGACCAACCATAGACTGAAATTGATCGATATCTAAATCTTTTGGAACATTAGTGGTGAGAAATGCTTTGTCCAAGATCTCTTTGTGAATAGAAGAGATTTTTAGTAATTCAAAGATTGAGATTTGAGCATTTGTCCTTTTCAATTGTTCAACAATGCTATATCCAGAGGATGATGTTGAAGTTAGCCTTTTAAATTTATCAAATGTTGATTATTTTTGTTTGTTTGACAAGGCTGGTAGGTTTGATGTTACTTGAGCCAGAGTTGAAGAACTAGCTCCTTGGAGAGTGACTTTCTTTTGAGAGCGGGTCATAGCTCTTGCATATCGTGATTCATTTTGTTTATCTTAGACTATAATCACATTGCAATATTTAGATTGGGAAGGCTCAATCATGTTGATGACATTGTCATTGCTAGTATAAGTATAATTTACTTTGGCACCTCCTTTAGTCTTTGTGGATTCACCTTGTTCATAAATAGGTAAAGGGTCCTTAAATGCTTTGTGATCAGCTTTGGTCAGGTGATTCCCGACAACAATTTTACTAGCATCTATGAGATCTTGAATCTCATGTTTGAGCTTCATGCAATTTTTTGTGTTATGACCTTTATTCCGATGGTAGTCGTAGTATTCATTTTCTCTCCACCACTTTGGTTTGATTTTTGGATCATATGGCCTAAAATTATCTGGTAATGTTATCAGGTTGTTTGTGAAAAGAGTTTTGAAAGTGGATTCATATGATTCTGCGAGAGTATAGTCATGTTTAGGTTTGGAAAGCCACGGTTTCTCTTTGAACCACTCTTTTGTTTTCTTTGGAAGATTTTCTGTTGCAACTTCAGCTGCCTTGAGTGCTTGTGTGCCACTAGCCAAGTTGAATATCATGGGCTTTGAGTTGGTTTTAACAGTGTCTACTACTCCATCATTAACAATGTTCTTGTTGTTGTCTTTTCCATATTTCCAATACTTGTTCTTTTCTTTAGAGGTAGATCTTGATTGTGTTTCTTTCCAAGGTGAGATATCTCCTTTCATTATAAGCACATCTTCCATTCAAATAGTATTATCTATGATTTTGTTAAATGATGGGTGTACTTGCATTTGTATACTATATTTTAATTTAGGGACCAAGTTGTTGATGAATATATCCATTTTCTCAGAATTTGGGATAGGTCGTGAATACCTAGAGAACATTTTTCTCCAACATTGGAGGAAAGTAAGAAAGGGCTCCCCTATTTTTTGTTTAGTATTTTAGAGATTGATCATAGTCACAGGATGTCAAATTTTATAAGAGTATTGTTGTAAAAATAGTTGGATTAGTTCTTCAAACGTTTTTATTCCTTTAGGTAGACTTGAAAACCATTCCATAGCTTGTCCCTCCAAACTCCTTGGAAAAAGGTGCATGAGATATGTTTGATCATGCATGAACTCCATACAGGCAGCACAAAATTCCCTGACATGATCTTCAGGATCTGAAGTACCATCATATTTGTCAAATTTTTGGATCTCAACTCGTGAAGGAAATGGAGGCATGTATAGGTTTTTGTCAAATGGAAAGGGGCATATTGTCGCCAAAGAATATTGTTTTGGGGACTTAACCTTATTTTTTAGTCCCGTGATCTCAGTCTGTAAGGCTAGCAATTGTCTGTGTACTATTATTATAGGTGATTCTTCCTTTTTAGTAATGAGAGTTTGAACATCATATCCAATAGGAAGTTTGGCACCTTGTTTTGCTAGTTCTAAGAAATAGTCTTCTTTTTCTCTAGCTAGGATAGCTTTCATCATTTTTCAGAAGTCTTTATCTTTTTGACATTGATGAATATGTTTTTCTGGAGGTTCAGAGTCTTCAGATTCACTTGATGAGGAATGGTTATCATTTTCATGAATACTAAGATTGTCTTTGTCATTGTGTTCTGTCTCATGTATAGTGGGAGATTCAGGTTCATCAAAAATTGGTACCCCTAATGATGAAGGTTTATCAGTGAGTGGGTCCTTCATGTAATATGGGTTATCATGATATGTGAAGGGTTATCCTTTTCCTTTGGCCTCTTTCTTATGAGAACTCCTGGTTTGAGTAGGCATTTTTATGGATTAGTGTGACCTAAAGTTGTTTGTGATGCAAATGTCAAGATCAAACTCAGAGATAGTTGTTCGGTTAATGTATTGTTTGAGAGAAGCAACTAAGATTTAGTCTGGTTTCAGGAAAGATCTATCTTGTATAAGATGTTTATCTAAGTTGATTCAAGAGAAGTGACTAAGATTTAGTCTAGTTTCAAGAATGATCTATCCTATATAAGACGTTATCTAAGTGACTTAAGTTTGATAGGTAGTTGATTGAACTAGCGGAAAGATGATCAACCAAATCGTGCAACACAAATGGCAGAGGTACACTGTCTTGATCTATTTATGCTTAGGATGATGATAACTAGTATTATGCTTGTTATAGATTTGTTTCAGGCAGGTTTGACTATTTTGTACTGACAAAATCAAAGATTCGTACAATAGGTTTTAATGAGCCGGACGACAATTCAATAGCTTCAAGACAACAACAACAGTATTTCATATGATTTGCTCCCTAGTACTGTACGCTAGATGGGTATGTCTAGAGTGACAGACTATATAGTGCAATTTTTTATCGTACAACATAGGATTCATCCTTAGATGACAGACTATTAGGATTTGTACGACACAGTATTGAGGATCAGATGATAAATAATCAGACTCGTACGAAACAGGATATGAAGTAGGATGATAAATGATCAAACTCGTATGATTGTTCACTAGACAAAGACTAAATTCTAAGTTTTCAATAGCTGAGTATGACCAATTTTGAGATGGACTGAGTTTTGACTAGGATAGACTAGTTTTGGATAGAATTTCGACTTAGGATAGACTAGTTCTGACACAAACAAAGTTTTTGATCACTGAGTTGTTTCTTGTTTTCTCCAGTTTTGGTATTCCAGTTTTAGTTTGAGGGATGAAAACATAAAAAACACATAGTATGAATAGTAACTCCAATCACAACATGCAAACCCTATAGAATTTGGTGAGAGAAGAAAACATTTTCTTGTAGACTTATGTACACACCCAATAGCTAATCAGAATACGGTTGCTGAGTCTCATGCAATGGATTCTCAATGTTGTATTATCAGACTCCAAATGCTACTAGGGGCACAAAATGACAAGTATCTTGGGAGAGTTACTATCTCTCTTGCATAAATATTATCCCCCTTTCGGAGGTGAACCGGGTAGCTTCTAATTTTAATTGGATCTAGTAAGGGGTCTGTTTGGCACGTCGAGGTATAAACTCAATTAAGAGGTCTCCTAGCCTTGAAAACCAAGGTTCAATATACTCGAAGGTACTAAGGAGAGCTATTCTCGAGCTTTGTCATTGACTTGATTTTCATCAAATTATGTTTATTTTATAATGGGTTGGAGTACTTGGCATTTAGTCATTCCCACTTGGGTCGTTCCCCTCACACTGACCGTAATGGCTTTAAGAGTTTTTAAGCTCATTGAGAGGACAAGCCTGCTAAAGATGTACAAATCTTAAACAAAGAAAATGCCTCAAGGGTCTGGATTTCTGATTGTTTAAAAAAAGATAAGAGAATACTCTCCTACCTCTCAGAATTTTCTTAAAACATAAAATACAGATTTGTTCTTTAACCAGATAGCAATTTAGGTGACTAAAATTGAATTTAAAGAATACACAATGTTTGGTCAATTCTTCTCAGGCAACCTGCAAAGCCAACGAATCAGTAGTCATATTGTCTTTGTTTGACAAGCATATTCTTTGACAAGCATTCTGCAAAAACTAATTAGGCTGTGAAAAATTCTAAGATAGACAGATAAACAACCAGGGTCAGTCGTCAATATAATCAATTTGGACAGAAAACCAGAATAATGAAATTTGCTTTTTTCCTCTTTTTAACCAGAAAAATACAGAATTGTATGACAATATTTACCAGATTGTATGATGAACAATTCTAGTTTGTAAGACACCTACAATTTGTCATTTTGGCCTGTGGGAAATGTTGTACGATATTACGCAAAACTGTACAGACAAAAAATCCAAAAAGTCAAAAATCTGAAGAAAAAAAAAAAAAGTTAGTCTTGGAGGCCAAAAAATGTAGTCTTCTCCCTCATGGTGGGCGCCAGAAATGTGTGTGTGAAAAAGTGAAATAAGTCTGATAGCTACAAGACACAACACTTCAATTAAGTCATTAAATGTATGGTTAGACAGATATAAACATGAATAATAAAACCATAACAAATCAACCAATTGCCTTCTAAAAGATGCGAGTATAAGATTGCTCTCAGATTTTTATAAGCAATATCAGTGACTAGACTACACAAAGATGAAGGATTTAATCTATATGAGCATGAGGTTAAGCTAAATGGATGCAAGATGGATGAATAATTCAAGAAATATGGATTCAAGCAATAATGGATAAACTAATATGGATGCAAATAATCAAAAAAACACAATATATTCAATGACTCCAAAGCAAAATCTGCATAATAAAAATCTCCAAGCGTGTTCTCAAAAATATCTAGGGTGATTTCAATGAGAGTTGAAGGCTGAATTCATAGAGAGATCAAGAAAAAGCTCAATTTAGGATTAATTGAAATAATTGAGAAATCAGATTCAGTTAACCTTGAGATAGATTCCAATTATAGTTTAATTGAAATACATTTAAATAAGAAGTTCAAGTTGCATTGGAAATAAGATTAAATTAATTCCATGTATTTGTGATAAAAATAGATAATTCTTTGATTTATTCAAGAAAATAGTCTTTTCAATGCAACTGAACTTCTTTTTTTGAAAAGCTTTGAGTTCCAATTTTAGTGAATAATTAATAATTCAATTAATTGTTTTTCTAATTTCAAGTTCTAAATTTAGAAAAAGAAATAATATCTCAAGTTTGATTTCTCTCTCAGTTCAATTATTTTATTTTATTTTCAATTTAACTTTTGCTTTGTAATTAATTCCTCTTTTGTAATACATTAATTCCTTTTTTGCATGATTAAATGGCAAATTTATTAATTAATTAAATATGCTAGGATATTTAATAAATTAAACAGGATAATTGATCAAAATGATTTTCTGTAATGATTCAATTAATTAAATAAATATTTAATTAATATAGAGTTATTGATTTGCCATGTGACATTTAATAATTGGAGAATTAATTATGTGCTCAAGATTGATTTAATTGCCTTTGGTTAGGACCTTGGTGATGTTGTCGAGATTAGGGGCCCATGGTTAGATGACCATTTTTAGGGTATTACACTTCTTACTTTTGTTAGAATTTTTAGAAGAACTTCTTGTTTGAGTAGGTATTTTTTTTACTGATGTGACCTAAAGTTGTTTGTGATGCAGAAGTCAAGATAAAATTGAGAGCTAGTTGTTCGGTTAAAGTATTGATTGAGAGAAGCAACTAAGATTTAGTCTAGTTTCAAGAAAGATCTATCATGTGTAAGACATTTATCTAAGTTGATTCGAGAGATGTGACTAAGACTCGGTCTGGTTTCAGGAACGATATATCCTGTATAAGATGTTATCTAAGTGACTTAAGTTTGATAAGTAGTTGATTGAACTAGTTAAAAGATGATTAACAAAATCGTACAACACAAATGATAGAGGTACACTATTTTGATTTGTTTGTGCTCAGGATGATGATAACCAGTTTTATGCTCATTGTAGACTGTTTTAGGCAAGTTTGACTATTCTGGACTGACAAAATCAGAGATTCGTACAAGTTTTACTGGACTAGATGATAGTTTAATATCTTCGGGATGATGACAATAGTGTTTCATACGAGTTGCTTACTAAGACCATATGATAGATGGTATGTTTGAAATGACAAATTGATCAATGCAATGGTTTATCGTATGACACAGGATGCAGGCTCAAATGACAATTCCCTAAATAGGACAACAAATAATCATGACTTATACACACAGATAACAGGCTTAAACGACAGACTGGTAGGATTGATGAAATATCACATGACACAAATATGAAGCAGGATGATAAATCATAAGACTCGTATGATTGTTTACTGGACAGAGGCAAAATTCTGAGTTTTCAATGATTGAGTATGACTAGTTTTGAGATGGACTGAGTTTTTGACTGACTAACGATGACCATTTTTGAGGTGGATTGAGTTTTTGACAACTAAGATAGACTAGTTTGTGACATGGATAGACTTTTGAGTAGGATAGACTAGTTTTGACATGAACAAAGTTTCGACTAGGATAGACTAGTTTTGACACGGAAAAAGTTTTGATCACTGAGTTGTTTCTCGTTTTCTCCAACTTTGGTATTCCAGTTTTAGTTTGAGGAATGAAAACACAAAAAACACGTAATATGAATAATAACTCCAATCACAACATGTAAACCCTACGGAAATTGGTGAGAGAAGAAAACCTTTGCTTGTAGACTCAGGTACACACCCAATAGCTAATCAGAATACAGTCATAGATTCTCACGCAATGGATTCTCAATGTCGTATTAGCCAACTCCAAACACTAACGGGGGCACAAAATGACAAGTATCTTCGGAGAGTTACTATCTCTCTTACACAAATATTATCCCCCCTTTCGGAGGTGAACCAAGTAGCTTCTAATTTTAATTGGAACTATTAAGGGATCCGTTCGGCACATCGAGGTATAAACTCAATTAAGAGGTCTTCCAGCCTTGAAAACCAAGGTTTATATACCCAAAGGTACAGAGGAGAGCTATTCCCGAGCACTACCGTTGACTTGATTTTCATCAAATCATGTTTATTTTATAGTGGGTTGGAGTACTTGGCATTTATTCGTTCCCACTTGGGTCGTTCCCCTCTCACTAGTCGTAATGGCTATAGAGTTATTAGCTCCTCGGGACAGCAGGCCCGCTAAATATATACAAATCTCAAACTTAAAATAAAACGTCTCAAGGGTCTGGATTTCTGATTGTCTATACAGAAAAGAGCATAGTCTCCTACCTCTCAAAATTTTCTTAAAACATAAAATACAGATTTGTTCTTTAACCAGATAGCAAGTTAAGTGCCTAAAAAAAAAAAATTTAATGAATACACAATGTTTGGTCAATTCTCCTCAGGCAACTTACAAAGACAATGAATCAGTAGTTATATTGTCTTTGTGCTACAAGCATAGTCTTCGACAAGTGTTCTGCAAAAACTGATTAGGCTATAAAAATTTCTTAGATAGATAAAGAACAAGCCAAGGTCAGCATCAATATGATAAAAATTGAATGAGAAAACTTGACAAAAGAAATTTTCTTTTTAATCCAGAAATACACATTTGTACAACAATTCTTACAGACTCGTAAAATAATTCGTATAGGATTGTATGATAATTGCAGTTTGTCATCCGGCACTGTGGGAAAACTCGTGCGATAATTCACAAAAACTATATGCACAAAAAATTTGAAAAAAAAAATCTGAAAAAAAAATAAAAATTAGTCTTCGAGGTTGAAAAAAATGTAGTCTTCTGCCCCACGGTGGGTGCCAAAAATGTGTGTGTGAAAAAGTGAAATAAGTATCTGTAAGCTATAGGCAAAACACTTCAATTAATTCATTACATGTATGGTTAAACAGATATAATCATGAATAAGATAACCATAACAAATTGACCAATTGCCTTCTAAAAGATGTGAGTATAAGATTGCTCTTAGATTTGTATAAGCAATACCACTGACTAGGCTACACCAAGACGAAGGATTTAATTTATATGAGCATGATATTAAGCTAAATAGATGCAAGATGGATGAATAGTAAGCTATATGAATTCAAGCAATCATAAAATATGCAAAAAGCTAAACTAAGATGCAATAATCTCAAAAAGCAAGCATAATATATTCAATGACTCCAGAGCAAAAACTATATAATAACAAATCTCCAGGGTGTTTTGAATGAGAGATGAAGGCTAAATTTATAGAGAATCACAAGAGAGATCAAGAAAAGGCACAATTTAGGATTAATTGAAATAATTGAGAAATCAGATCCAGTCAACCTTGAGATAGATTCCAATTATAGTTTAATTGAATGCATGTAGATTATAAGTTTGAGTTTGCATTAGAGAAAGGAATTAATTTATTCCATTCACTTAATAAAAAAAATAGGTAATTCTTTGATTTATTCAAGAAAAGAGTCTTTTCAATGCAACTGAACTTCTTTTCTCAAAAGCTTTGAATTCTAATTTTAGAGAATGATTAAATTCCTTTTAATTGATTTTCTGATTTCAAGTTATCTCAATTTAGAAGAAAGAAATAATATCTCAAGTTTGATTTCTCTTTCAATTCAATTCTTTTATTTTATTTTCAATTTAACTCTTGCTTTGTGACTAATTCCTCTTTTGTGATAAATTAATTCATTTTTATGATTAAATGGCAAATTAATTAATTAATTAAATATGCGAGGATATTTAATAAATTAAAATAGGATAATTGATCAAAATGATTTTCTTGGAATGATTTAATTAATTAAATAAATATTTAATTAATATTGAGTAATTGATTTGCCATGTAACATTTGATGATTAAAGAATTAATAAATTGTGCTCAATATTTATTTAATTGCCTTTGGTTAGGACCTTGGTGATGTTGTCGAAATTAGGGGCCCATGGTTTAGATGACCATTTTTAGGGTATTACACTACAACCTACAAAACAACTTGTCTAACCTCCTAGACCAAGCTCCAATTCATAAAATAAATAAAGGTGAAAACATGAGATGTTTTGTATAACATTTTACAAGCCCAATTTCACATCTCACCAATTCAAAAGGTATGCATTTTGATTCCACAGTATAGAATGGTTTCTCAACTTGTCTATTATGTTTGTCACTTGAGGATAGGCCAATGGGGAGATTGTTAAATTTTTTTCTTGAAGGGTTTGGGGGAACTCTATGAATCACTAAACACTTTCTTAACAATAATGAGATTTGTGGTATTTTTTTCTTTATTGAGAGGTAGAAATCTTTATATCTTCTCTCATTAAAGCTTCCAAAACACATTTGTTTTTGCTAATTCACATGGTTTGATGGTGCAAGACCACTCTAGGGACCTAGGTTTGGCCAAAACGGTCAAAATTTGAGATTTTAGTTTTTTTTCTGTTATTTCATGCAAATAAGGCCATTTGAGGCCATTATGATGTATTTGGATCTAATTGGAAAAGTTTGAGGTCCATTGGGCAAAAATTGTAAAAAGTTGTCATTATTGTCATGACAACTTTTAAAAATTTGGTTGGGAGGTTGGTTTTTGGAGGTTTGAGATTGCAACCCACTTGGATGGGAATAAATAGTCCTTTGTCATACCACCCAAGTTTGTCCTATTAAATTTTGAAATTTTTACTAAATGAAGCTAGAGATTTTTGTTCATACAAAAATGTTTCAGTTTGATTCTCATTATTTATAATTATGAAATTCATCATATTTTTATTAGAAGTCGATTGGATATGGTAGAGAAGTGAATTACCTTCATTTCATCTTTTGTAGCATTGAGATCCATTGAAATTTGAAGAAGATGTCACTATTTTTCCAAAAACTATAAAAACACTCACTAGGGTTTCCAATGAGTGGGAAAAAATGTATTTTTGGCCTTTTCACTCTTAAAAAATCACACCACTGGTTGGAAAGGCTCTTGTAAATATGTATTTTCATTTCTCATTCTTGCAGGTCTCCAAAACCTCTCAAACACACACTAGATTTGATTGGTTGGTTTGATATTCTTCATGTATCAGACCTTTGGGATAGCAGCATAGAGAAAGTGAAATATAAGATAGGTGAGAGTGAAGTGCCTTGGATGGAATGTTGGAAGAGATGTGTGGGACCCCTCCACACCCCATAGAAGCATTTAGAAGCCATAAAAAAGTGCCATAGACCAAATATTAATGACTGTCCTAAGGGTACCAATTGTGACAATCACAATTTTACCAGTGATATTGCCCACTCAAACAATTTGTGTTTGGAAACCCCAGGTGTGGATATGTAATGGTAATGAAATTTCCTAAGAGTAGCCCTTACACCAATATGCACAAACCTTGGTGCCACAACAGTGTTGGTGTGGCCTTGGGCCAATGGTGGTTGACTGTTACAATTAGGACAATGATCTCAAACACAATTTATGGTGTTTATAACTCTAATGTCCCAATCTACTTGTATATATTTTCACAAAATAATGAACAACCCAACTATAGCTATTAATAAGATTTCCCCATAAAATGCATGAAAAATATATCATCTTTGATAGGATAACTGACTTGCATTTAGTAAGAGACCTCAATGAATGGAGTTTCATGTTGAAAAGAGTGCTTGCAATAAAGATATTGAAATCAATGAGACATTATGCATTCAAAAATCCACAAGGAAGATCTAATATTTATGAATTAAATTCCAAATCAATCTAGTTACATGTTTGATTATATCTTACTTATATCCTGGCAACATAAAATGTATATATGCACTCATCATACCTCTTTCCTTGTTTATTTGAGAATGTTGCTAGGAACAAATAGGTGAATGATACATTGATCTACACATGAATCACTTGTACTTTCCTGATACTTTCATCCCTTGGTCAATGTCGTGTACCCCCTAACACTTGAAGATTGTTTCCACCCTCTTGATTACTTGAAGTCCATGCTCAAATCACACTAAATCACAATAGTTAGTACAACATAGTGACTATAGCCAAGGAAGCCCAAATTTACTCATTCTCAACATAATAAGAAATAACTAAATCATCTAGACCATTATTCATAGCATAACCTCTTTTCACATCATGGAAGGCCAAAATTACAAGGATCGCACTTCTTCAAAGGAGCCATTGTTTAGAGCCACCAAACTATCAACAAGAGTAGAAGCTATTATGGTCATACAACTTTAGGACATAAAGAGTCACCTTAAAAAACCCACACTAATTGCAAAAGATCAAAAGATTTCCTAGAATAAAAGTACAATATAACATAAGGATGGTGATAGACTATCAAATAGAAGAATGATCTCCTTATCCTTAACTACTCCCAAAATATTAATTATCATATAGAAAATATGAATTAAAAAATATTTAACATCTAAAACATAATTGTTGGTATTATGGATGACTTAGTCATGTGTTTCATTGGTTTTTTCATTGATGTCAACACTTATCTTCTTGGAGGTCTACATTGTTGATTTGGCACTATGGTTATATTGGTTTATTGTTGAATAGGCATATTATGGTTAGTGGCTTATGCACAGTCACTGGTATGCGTTCACCAGCAGGTTATATTCTTCACCGACAAAGATGATGACTTGTTATCATCTGGATATCATTTGGTTATGTCGAAGATATGGATTGGTAGCTTGGATTTGGTGTTTTGCTTATTGTTCTAATCAAGTTGACAGATTTGCCTTTACCGATAGATAGGTCTAAGTTATGGATCAACACATGTTTCATATTCCAAGTCAGCATGGCATGTTATGGAGATTGTTTATTGATTGGATAATATGCTAAATTTATTGAGTCGACATGTTTTATCACATCAAGACTTATTTGTAATTGATTTTAATTGTAATATCATTAGTGAGCCGACCTATACATTTGGTCTTAGGTTTTGTATAAATGTAAGATCTTATTGAAGATCGGATATGTACATGGATATGGAAATGGTATGAGCGAATATAAGCATATCCTTGTGCAAATCACACAGACATTATTTGAAGGTTGAAGGAAAGGTTATGAATATGTACAAAGCTTAAACCAGTACTAAATCCAGCATTGTAGATGCTATTTTGAGTAGTATATTATCATTGGATTTAAACATCCATTTGTGTAGTCAGTGTGACTCCTATTTTGTGATTGAGTAGTGAGCTCTAGGTGGTTGGTCTTTTTGCATGTGCAGACCCCATTTGTATACACATACTATCTGTAGTAGTATCATCTGATTGTGGGTAAGGTTTCCCACCATGGTTTTTCCCTTACCAGGTTCCCATGTCAAAATATATGTGTCATGTGTTGTGGATTTTGTTTCTCTTTCTGTTTATGCATTAAGTTACACTAGTACTGTTAAAACTATTAATCTATTTTATGGGCACTAAAGTTTGGTTTACCAGCATTAAGTTTAAATTGAAATAATTTGTATTTGGATTACAATTTATTGACAACTAGTTCATAACTGATTCACCCCACCCCCCTCTCAGTTGTCCTTCCTGGTTCCTAACAATTGGTATCAGAGCTAAGTCATCTTTTTGCAAAAGCCTAACATCTTGAGGAGATCCTATGGCAATGAATATTTTCAGGAAGGATGGTCTGAAACTTGATGGAACTAGCTATGGTATATGGAAGATCAGAATGGAAACACATCTGAACTACATTAGAAGTGATATATATGAAGCTACAAAGAATGGCTATGTCCCTCCTATTCTAAATCAACCTCATCCACCAACATTAGCTAAGGACTTGGACAATGATTGCAAAAGAAAGAGAAGCACTTTTGAGCGTATTATCAGATCAACAAATCATGGGACTATCAAACCGATCTACTGCTAAAGCTATTTGAGATAAACTGGAAGCACTAAATGAAGGACATACCACTGTCAAAATTGCAAAACTAGAATGTTACTGGGTCAAGTATTAAAATTTAAAATTGGAAGAAGATGAAAGAATTTCTACATTTATGCAAAGAGTTAATGAAATTGTTTTAGGAATACAATGTTGTGGAGGATCTTTAAGTGAAGATGAAATTGTGTCTAAATTTTTAAGAGCATTTCCACCGGCTTACAAAATGAAAGTGACTGCTATTAATTAATTGCAAACAATTCCTAATACTTCAATTTCTAGAGATACTTTGGTTGGAAAACTTTTAGAATTTGAACTTGAAGAGATTGATCATGTTGCTACTGTAAAGACTGATTTAGCTTTCAAAGAATCATCATCATCAGTGGCAGTAGTAACATCATCATCTGACAAAACTAATTGGAAATCACTTTATGCAAAAGAACTTGAAGATGTGAGGAGAGAAAATGAAAAACTTGAAGAACTTGAAGTACTATTTGCAAGGAAAATGCCTAGAGGCCTAGCAGGAAGTACGTATGAAGGTAAAGCACCTTTCAAATGTTTTAATTGTAATAAAGTTGGTCATATAGCTTCTAGATGTCTTGATAGACATGCAAGACTAAGGGAGGAAGCAAAAAGATCATATAAGCCTAACCTTGAATATCAGAGCTACAAATTTAAGAAAAATAGAGATAAATCATGTTACTATGTAGATGAAGGTGTTACAGATGATTTAGATGAAGAGCCAACAAATAGAAGATGGGATTTTGTTACAATAAAAGAAGATCAATCGGCACCTATTGTCAAAATGGTAGAGCAAGCACTGACAACAAAAATTGAAGAAAAAGATGAATGGATAATAGATTCTGGATGCTCACATCATATGACTTGTGATAAAAGAAAATTCTTATCTTTTCAAGAAATTCATGGAGGTCTAGTAAGGTTTGAAGATGATAAAGCTTATTTAATCAAAGGAAGAGGCATTATATCTTTGGATGGTAAGCATAATACTGACAATGTTTACTATGCAGAAGGTTTAAAGCATAATCTTTTGAGTGTTGGTTGGTTAGTTGAAAAGGGATTTCAATTACAATTCAAGAATGGGAAATGCAAAATCATAAACAAAACTAGATTGGAGATTGCAACCGGTAATCAAACTAAAGGTAATATCTTTCACTTGAATACCAGTAATAAGACATGCTTGATTGCACACATTGATGAAAGTTGGTTATGGCATAAAAGACTTTGTCATGTGAATTTTTATTGCATTGTAAAGATCAGTTCAACTAAGGCAGTAAGGGATTTACCTAAGATTATGAAACCTCATAATCTAGTATGTAAGGAATGTCAAATGGGAAAGCAAGTTAGAACAACATTTAAGAGCATTACTGAGAAATCTAATAACAGTCTTGATTTAATTCATATTTATTTATGTGGTCTAGCAAGAACAATAATTCTACAGGGAGATAGATACTTTATGCTAATAATTGATGATTATTCTAGAATGTGTTGGGTTACTTTTCTCAGGGAGAAATCAGAAGCTTTTGGAAGATTCAAGATATACAAGGCAATGGTAGAGAATGAAACCAGCAAGGAAATCAAATGTTTGAGATCAGATCAAGGAGGATAATTTACATCTACAAAATTTAATGCATTATGTGAAGTGAATGGAATCAAAAGACAACTATCAGCACCTTGGACACCCCAGCAGAATGGAATTGTGGAAAGGAAGAACAAAACTATTCTGGATGCAGCTAAAACTATATTAATGGAATCAAATCTACCTCATGTGTATTGGAGAGAAGCAGTGAATACAGCGGCTTATACTTTCAACAGAGCTCACATCAAAAGTGAAACTGGTAAGACCTCTTATGAACTATGGTTTGGTCATATTCCTACTCTTAAGTACTTCAGAATATTTGGAAGCAAATGTCATATTAGAAGAGATGAGTATGTTGGCATTTGCAGTTTGTAGGCATTTTGCATAAGAGATTGCATTAATGATATGTTGTCATTGATGTCAATTGAACCGTTAATGGTATTCATTTTATTGTTGATATTGTTGTTTTTGATATTGGCTAGTAACCGGTAAGAAGAGCTTTGTGGAAGATGTAGTAAATAGGTATGTTAAGTTTGTGAGTTGAATTGGTAAACCAGTGTAAAGGGTTAAACCTTTCTATGCATTGTAACTGGTAAACCCTATCAATTGTTAAACCCTAACCGATCAAGTTTGTTGTTTTGTTATCTAATGAGCAGTAATGATGGAGACATGTGTGATCATTGTATGAGGATAAGTTTAAACTATTTTGGCATCTTTGTTTTCTAGGGAAGGAGAAAAGTGGATTGCATCTAATGCACAACGCGTGATGAGTTACAAAGTTCGATGAAGTGGTGATAATGGAGTGGTTGGAATTTTCTTAAAGAATGTGAAGAGATTGTCATGATTTCTAATGGTCAAGATTGTACTGACTTGTTTGTAATCTTGATGATGAGAATTAGGTTTTTGTTGTGTTATCGACCTAATTGATTTGTATTTAAGGTTGATGAAGTTGTTTGTAAAATGTTGTTGGCAAGATTGGAAGAAACATGTTAAGTGTGCAGTTGCCTAAATGCTGAATGGGTCCACACTTTGAGTTAAGGCAGATTGAAGCTTAAAAGGATCTGATCAAGCAAATGTAGTGCTACTTAGACAGATCAAGAAAATTTGTTGTTTTCTAACAATTACAACAAAAGTTAAATCCCTTAACTGGGTAAGCTCTAACAAGCTTGGTTACTCATTAAATCTTGTAACAAGGTGGTCCATTAGCTTGGATTATTAAATCCTCCAACGAGGTTACTCCTAATAGGGTATTGTGCTTTTCATCAAGGCATATTTGTAAATCCCTTAACCGAGTGATTCCTAACCGAAATTAGTTCTTAACAGGACTTATTGTAAAGCTTTAATAGGCTTGGCTCCTAACAGGGTGAACTTCAGAAGAGTTAAGATAGCTATTCTTGTGAGTCTCATCTCATCATGTTTTTTACCTATTTGGGTTTTCCACGTATAAACATTTGTTTCAAGTGGTGAATTCTTTTGTGGTTATGATCTTATTTGTTGAGTTGATTAATTTTTGATAAGGCATGTTAACTGGAAATATTGAGAGATGAATATGTTGAGTTATGATTAAGCATTGTTGATACTTAAAAGCTTGAATTTGTTTACTATTAAGTTTTCATAATAGTTAAACTGGTTAATGTTAAGTATTCTTATGAATATTGATCCTGATTGAGATATCTTTACTTTGTGAGGTTGAATTTGAGTTTGGGAACTTTGTATCAGTTTTTCAATATACTGATTCACCCCCCCAACCTCTCAGTATTCTATTGGGTACTTATTCTTTCATCATACCATCGATTGGTATCAGAGCATCTCAGGTCCTCTTAATCTAAAATCCTAACAGCTTGAGGAAAAGATCTTGTAGAACATGATGAAGAAAGGTCTGAAGTTCAACAAAGATAACTATAGAATATGGAGTGACAGAATGAAGATTTACATTAAGATTCTTGGTAGTTAGTATTGGGATCATATAGAAACTAAGTATAATACATCGACTGGAACCCTGACTGATGATCAGAAGAAAGAACAAGAAAATCACCAAGCATTGGAGGCTATTATCAGTTCCCTGTCTGATGTTGAATATGTAGATGTTCATGGTCTTGAAACTGCATATGAAGTGTGGAAAAAACTTGAAGAGATTTATAGTGGTGATGAACATGTTAAGATTTCCAAAGAGGAGAGTTTAAGAGGAAATTTTGATGATATGAGAATGTCTGAAGGTGAGAATATCCAGCAGTATGCTCAAAGGATTAAAGAGACAGTTGGTGAGATAAAGAGTGTAGGAGGGAAAGTGGAAGATGCCACTATAATCAGTAAGGTACTGAGAACCCTGCTACCAGTCTATGATATCCGAGTTGCAGCTATTCAGGAGCTAAAATCCATTGACAAGACAAAGGTAACTCTTGACTCTATTATTCGAAAACTTATTGCTTTTGAACTAAATGTCTATGATGGTAGTGTACAGAAATCAAAATCTGCATTCAAAGCTTTTGTCTCTAACCCATCTATGAGAAGAAGTAGAGATACTGGCCATAGCTATGAATCTAGATCTAGCAGAGATGTTGATGATGAAGACATCCTAGTGGAACTTGAAGCATTGTTGGCAAAATGAGTGCCTAGAGGCACTAGTAAATATAGAGGTAAGCTACCTTTAAAATGTTTTGCATGCAACAAGATTGGTCATATAGCAGCTAATTTCCCTAATGGTCAAAATGAATACAAGAGAGACAAATTCAAGAAGTATAAGGGTAAAGGCAAGAGAGATTATCTTGTAGCTATTGGCAGTGGAATTACTGATGAAGAATTTGATGATGATGCTAGTGAAGACATTGTGTTTGTAGCTATTAAGGAAGAAATATCAGATCAGAAGGCACTAGTATCTAGAATGGATAACTCTGATGATTGGATCATTGATAGTGGTTGTTCATATCACATGACCGGTGATCGGAGCAAATTTCTTTCCCTGAAAGAATTTGATGGCGGTGTTGTCAGATTTGGCAATGACTCACCCTGTATGGTTAAAGATAAGGGAGTTATTTCTCTTAATGGGAAGAGCAGTGCTGACAATGTCTATTGGGTTGAAGGCCTAAAGGACAATCTTTTGAGTGTGGCACAACTTAATGACAGAGGATACCCATTGGATTTTAGAAATGACATGTGCAAAATCTTTGACAACAAAGGTGAATTTATTGCAACCGAGAAATAAACTAGAGGTAATCTATTTCATCTCAATCCTAAAGTTAGCAATTGTTTGATTGCAAAAATTGATGATAGTTGGCTTTGGCATAGGAGATTTTGTCATATAAATTTTGACAATATTGTTAAAGTAAGCAAGTCTAAGACAGTGAGAGGTCTGCCTCAGCTAGACAAACCGGTTAATGCTATTTGTAAAGAATGTCAACTAGGAAAGATGACTTCTTCAACTTTCAAGAGAAAGTCCTTCTCAATAGAGCACTTGTTAGATTTGGTTCATATAGATCTATGTCGACCAATAAGAATAAGAAGCATTCAAGGTGACAGATATTTCATGATCTTCACTGATGATTGTTCAAGGATGATGTGGGTCACATTCTTGAAGGATAAGAATGAAGATTTTGGTAAATTCAAGGCATTCAGAGCCTTAGCTGAGAAAGAGAGTGGCAAAAAGATAAAATGTCTGAGAACAGATCAAGGTGGTGAATCCACTTCTGTGGAGTTCACTAAGTATTGTGATGATAATGGTATCAAGCGGAAACTTTTTGCACCAAGGACGCCACAACAGAATGGTATAGCAGAGAGAAACAATCGGTTAGTGGTTGAAGCTACTAGGACTATGTTGATACAAGGAGGTGTAGAAAAAACATTTTGGAAAGAAGTTGTAAGTACAGGGTGAACTCACAATATTGGTTCCCACTTTTTGACCAACTTTGACACATGGATGAACATTTTGAAAACAACCTTCACTTTCTGAAACCTATAACTTTTAAACCATGCAAAATTTGAAGATGATGTAAACTAGTAATTTGTAACATCTTGTTTGTAGATTCTAAATAGATTTTTTTCAATTTTTTTTAATATAATTTTATTGTTTTTTCCATCTCCCTCAGAAAGTATTTTTTTACAGCAAATATTATTTTTTAAGAGTGATGTCCATCCTAAAACGCATAATTTTTTTTCTATAAATAATAAAAACTTAATTCTTTTGAATTTTGGTTTGTAACATCGGTACCCAGGGCATGCATTTCATTTGATAGTGACATATTGAATATTTTTCGTTGTATTGAGTTTTGAAGTCCAACTAATTATAATTTAGATATAGGTGTACGTTTGAACACATAACTTGTTCTATATATATCAAAATTTAATTTTATATTTTTTGTTAGAAAGAAGACATCAATACCTAGTGCATAGATATTTTTCAGAATTTTTTTGAATTAGTTTACTATTTTTCCCAATGCATTGAACAAAGAAGTTCATGTTCGATGAAAAACCTACATTCATAAGAAATAAAATAAAAATATATTAATGAAATTAAATATATTAAAAATTATACTATTTGGAAATCTTATAATAAAGAATAAATAATTTTTTTAAAAAAACTTATAAATGAATTCATTTGACCCCGCAAAAGCTAATATAAAATTGGTTTTTTTTCAGCATTTGATAGATGCAAAGGAGACTCCATTGCAAGTATGATTTAGAAGTAGAGAGGTTCTATCCAAGAAATTTTGATCTAAGAGTATTTGATCTAACTCTCTTTAATTAATTGCTTCAAATGTGACCTCTTAAAGCTTAAATCATTATATTTTCTAAAAAATGTATGATTTCAGTAAAAATCAGGATATACCAAAAAGTGGGAACCAACATTGTAAGTTCACCCTATAGCTATCTACATAATGAACCAAGTTTTGGTAAAAAGAAGTAAGGACAAGGCCCCATATGAATACTGGTATGGGAGGTCACCTGATGTTAGCTATTTTAAGATATTTGGAAGGAAATATTTTATTAAAAGAGGTGATTGCATAAGAAAGTTTGAAGCTAAGAGTGATGAAGGCATATTTCTTGGCTATTCCACCAAGAGTAAGGCCTATAAATGCTTCAACAACTAGACACAAAAAAATTTTGAGAGTGTTGATGTTCATGTAGATGAATTTCCTCAAATTTTAGAAGGAACCAGGTCTAAAAAGAAGGATGAAGATCCTTGCATTTTTCCTTTGGAACCTGAAACTATTAAGTTAGAAACCGGTAAAGCAAATCCTAATGAATTAAAAACTGGTAAAGAAAATATTGATGTACTTGTTCAACAGGAACAAATAAATTCAGAAGAAGATGATAATGAAGAAGCTAAATATGGAGAGAATGATCATGTTATTCCTAGGTATGTGAGACTGAATCACAGTCCTGAATAGATAATTGGGGATAAGGATGCAGGTGTACTAACTAGAAGGAGAATAAGAGATAACTCTTGCATGATCTTCTCCTTTGAACCTAGAAGTGCTATGGAGGCATTTGGTGATGGTCATTGGGTGAAAGCTATGGAGGAGGAGTTGGATCAGATTGAGAAGAACAACACTTGGACCCTAGTACCCCGACCGGTAAACAAGAATGTTATAGGTACTAAATGGGTGTTCAAAAATAAGTTAAATGAAGATGGTGTTGCAATTTGCAACAAGGCAAGATTAGTATACAAAGGTTATGCGCAAGAAGAAGGAGAAGATTATGGAGAAAATTTTGCACCAATAATAAGACTGGAAGGTGTCATAACATTACTTGCATTTGCAGCTCATAAGAAGTTCAAGGTATACCAGATGGATGTCAAGTCTGCATTTTTGAATGGGATACCAGAAGAAGAGGTTTATATAGAGCATCCTGATGGTTATGCATTAACAGATAAAGAAGACATGGTATGCAAATTGCATAAAGGTTTGTATGGATTAAAGCAGGCACCCAGAGCATGGTATGAATAGCTTCATACTCATCTGATGAAGATAGGATTTGCTAGAACCAGTGATGACAACAACATTTATCTCAAGTCTGAAGGAGATGACATACTGGTTAGTGAAGTATTTGTTGATGATATTGTATTTGGAGGTAATGTTGACATGAGTAATTTCTTTGCAGATGAAATGAAGAATGAATATGAGATGTCGTTAGTAGGGGAAATAAAAAATTTCATAGGCTTACAGATATAGTAGATGAAGAATGGTATTTTCATTACTCAATCCAAGTATGTGAAAGAAGTTTTGAAGACTTTCGATATGAGTGACTGTAAACCAGTTGGAACCCCAATGGTTATAGGATGTAAATTGTCCAAGGAAGATGCATCTAGGTCTATATATGAAAAGGAATACAGATCAATGATTAACAAATTACACTATGTTGTTCATAGTTGACCGAATATTGCCCATGCAGTTGGTATTGTTGCTAGATTTCAGAAGAATCCAAAGGAGGCACATCTGATGGCAACCAAGACAATTTTAGATATCTGAAAGGTATTGTTGACTATGGATTATGGTATATATATGGTGGAAATTTTGATTTGAAAGCATACACAGATGTTGATTGGGTAGGTAATATTGATGACCGGAAGAGTCCTACCAATGGAGCATTATTTTTAGGAGGAAGGCTAGTCTCATGGAGTAGGAAAAATCAAAGTTGTACTTCACAATCTACTATTGAAGCTGAGTATGTAGCAGCTTATATGAATTGTGCAAAAGCTATGTGGATGAGGCACATTTTGGAAGGTTTGAAGATTAAAATAATAGAACCAATAAATATTTTGTGTGATAATACAAGTGCAATAAACATTTCAAAAAATCATGTTTTTCACGCAAGAACTAAGCATGTTGAATTGAAGTATCACTTCTTGAGGGAAAAAGTTCAAAGTAAAGATTTTATCTTGGAGCATGTCTCTACTAAGGAGTAGCTTGCAGATATCTTTACCAAACCTCTACCTAAGACCACTTTCAAGTATCTTAGAAGTCAATTAGGGGTTTTCCCTCTTCATGAAGTTAGTTGAGCATGATGTTGATTGCATCAATCCCTGAATTACTTGTAGAATCTTACATGGATTAATGAAGAAGTGGATGTATTCCACAGGGAGAGCATTAACATCACAGTGAGAGCATAATTACATGTTTTTACTTTCACTTTGGCATTGTTGTCAAAGGGGTAGAAGAATTATGTGATTAAGGAGAAGAATTATGTGTCTGATTAGGTGAACCAGAGCAAGGCTGAAGACAGACAGAGCAAGGTGAATATTTTTCACCAATCTCAATAGCAATCAGAGGCATTGATATTTGCATTGCCATCAATTCCAAAGGGGGAGATTGTTGGCATTTGCAGTTTGTAGGCATTTTGCATAAGAGATTGCATTAATGATATGTTGTCATTGATGTCAATCGAACCGATAATGGTATTCATGTTATTGTTGATATTGTTGTTTTTTATATTGGCTAGTAACCAATAAGAAGAGCTTTGTGGAAGATGTAGTAAATAGGTATGTTAAGTTTGTGAGTTAAACTGGTAAACCAGTGTAAGGGGTTAAACCTTTCTATGCATTGTAACTAGTAAACCCTATCAGTTGTTAAACCCTAACCAATCAAGTTTGTTGGTTTATTATTTGATGAGTGGTAATGATGGAGACACGTGTGATCATTGTATGAGGATAAGTTTAAACTATTTTGGCACATTTGTTTTCTAGGGAAGGAGCAAAGTGGATTGCATCTAATGCACAGTGAGTGATGAGTTACAAAGTTCGATGAAGCGGTGATCATGGAGCGGTTGGAATTTTCTTGAAGAATGTGAAGAGATTGTCATGATTTCTAACAGTTGAGATTGTACTAACTTGTTTGTAATCTTGATGGTGAGAATTAGGCTTTTGTTGTGTTACCGACCTAATTGATTTGTATTTAAGGTTGATGAAGTTGTTTGTAAAAAGTTGTTGGCAAGATTGGCAAAAACCTGTTGAGTGTGTAGTTGCCTAACCGGTGAATGGATTTGCACTTAAGTGAAGGCAAATTGAAGCTTAAAAGGATCTGATCAAGCAAATGCAGTGCTACTTAGATAGATCAAGAAAACCTGTTGTTTTCTAAGAATTACAACAGATGTTAAATCCCTTAACCGGGTAAGCTCTAACAAGCTTGGTTACTCATTAAATCCTATAACAAGGTGGTCCATTAGCTTGGATTCTTAAATCCTCCAACGAGGTTACTCCTAATAGGGTATTGTGCTTTTCATCAAGGCATTTTTGTAAATCCCTTAACTGGGTGATTCCTAACTGGAATTAGTTCCTAATAGGACTTATTGTAAAGCTTTAACAGGCTTGGCTCCTAACAGGGTGAACTTCAGAATAGTTCAAATAGCTATCCTTGTGAGTCTCATCTCACTGTGGTTTTTACCTATTTGGGTTTTCCACGTATAAACATTTGTGTCAAGTGGTGAATGCTTTTGTGGTTATGATCTTATTTGTTGAGTTGATTAATTTTTGATAAGGCATGTTAATTGGAAATATTGAGAGATGAATATGTTGAGTTATGATTAAGCATTGTTGATGTTTAAAAGATTGAAGTTGTTTATTGTTAAGTTGTCATAACAGTTAAACTAGTTAATGTCAAGTATTCTTATGAATATTTATCTTGACTGAGATATGTTTACTTTGTGAGGTTGAATTTGAGTTTGGGAACTTTGTATCAATTTTTCAATATACTGATTCACCCACCCCCCCTCTTAGTATTCTACCGGATAATTATTCTTTCATTATACCATCAAAGTATATTGGCAAATTTGATCCTAGAAGTGATGAAGGAATATTTCTTGGTTATTCATCTAAAAATAAGGCATATAGATGTTATAATAAAAGGTTACAGAAAATCATTGAGAGTACTAATGTGAAGATAGATGAAAATTTTAGAGGAGATTCAAGATCTATAGAACCAACTATTGAAATAATTATAAATGAACCATCATAGATTGCACCGATAGAGAGTGAAGACCTAGTCACACCGGCATCATCAAAAAACTCTACAATGACTAAAGAAGAGCAGAATGTGAATGTAAATCAAAACAAACCTAGGAATGTAAGATTGAATCATTCAGAGAATCAGGTAATTGGAAACAAGAGTCAAGGTGTTATGACTAGAGGAAGATTGGCAAATGAAGAGGTATGTTTAATTTCTCAAATTGAACCAGCATTTGTTATTGAAGCTTGTCAGGATAAACATTGGATAAAAGCAATGGAAGATGAATTAGAACAAATTAAAAAGAATAACACTTGGACTTTGGTTCCCCACCCTAAAGACAAAAATATAATTGGAACTAAATGGGTATATAGAAATAAACTTAATGAAGATGGTGAAGTGGTTAGAAAAAAAGAAAGATTAGTTTGTAAAGGTTATTCACAGAAAGAAGGAATAGATTATAATGAAACCTTTGCACCGATAGCCAGAATTGAGGCAGTTAGACTATTTCTATCTTTTGTAGCTCATAAGAACTATAAAGTTTATCAAATGGATGTAAAATGTGCATTTTTGAATGGAGATTTTGAGGAGGAAGTTTACATTGAACATTCTAATGGATTTTATTTGACAGATAATAAGGATATGGTTTGCAGGTTAAGGAAATCTTTATATGGTTTGAAGCAAGCTCCCAGAGCTTGGTATGCTAGATTGGATAAATATCTTTTGAATCTTGGATACACAAAAGGTAATGCTGACAACAATTTGTATTACAAAGTTACCAATGATGATATTTTGGTTATTGAAGTATTTGTAGATGATATCATTTTTGGAGGTGAAGATGGATTTTGTAAGGACTTTGCTAACAAGATGCAGGAAGAATTTGAAATGTCTATGATTGGAGAGATAAAAAAAAAATTAGGCTTGCAGATTTCACAAACAGATAAAGGTATATTCATATGTGAAACAAAGTACTTGAAGGAACGTTTGAAGAAATATGGTATGGAAAATTCCGAACAGGTAAGCACTCCTATGACTACAATTGATAAATTGACATTGAAAGATGATTCAACTCCTATTAATCTAACAAGGTAAAAATCTATGATTGGAGGATTACTATATTTAACACAAACTAGACCTGATATAATGAATGTAGTATGTCTTATATCTATATTTCAAAGAAATCCTAAAGAAAATCATGAATCAGCAGTTAAAAAGATTTTTCGGTACTTACAAGGGACAACAAATCTTGGTTAATGGTATCCTAAGGATGAAAATTTTGATTTATGTGCATACACTGATGCAAATTGGGCAAGAAATGTAGATGATAGAAATAGTACCATTGGCAGTGCATTATTTCTTGGCAGAAGGTTAATTTCATGGATCAACAAGAAGCAAACTTGTACATCATTATCTACAACAAAATCAGAATATGTTGCAGCAACAACTAATTGTACTCGGGTATTATGGATCAAGAAAATGTTGAAGGATATAAAGGTAAAATGCAAAGAACCAATAATTATCTATTGTGATAATTCAGCAACAATTGATATATCAAAGAATCTGGTATTTCACTCTAAGGCAAAGCATGCTTCTATTAAGTATAATTTTTTGAAAGAGAATGTTGAAGCAAATTAAGTGAAATTGGTTTATGTGAATAATAAAGAGAAAATTGTAGATATATTTACTAAGCCTTTGCCTAAGGAAACATTTGAATATCTCAGAGAGAAGCTTGGGGTAATTTCCCCATAGACAGAGACTTGAATGATGAAGATTGGCATCAAACTGGTAGGGACTAATAGAACAATTTTTTTTCGGCTTTGAGGGAGGAGAGCTACTTCTCAGGGGGAGTAGTTGGTTGAATGTTATGTTTCTGGAAACTTAACTACTTTGGAATTTGATGTCAAAGGGGGAGAGATATCTATGGAAAAACATTTTACTTTAGAGAGATGTATTTTTGGTTTTGGTTTATGTTTCTGCTACAAAACTTTGTATTGATCTACCCTTGGGAGATTGTTAGTCTTTTTGTTTTTGGTATTCTATTTTTGGCACTTAGATGTTTTTCCATCTAGTGTTTCCATCAATGCCAAAGGGGAATATTGTTGGTATTATGGATGACTTCGTCATGTGTTGCATTGGTTTTGTCATTGATGTCAACACTTATCTTCTTGGAGATCTACATTGTTGATTTGGAACTATGGTTATATTGGTTTATTGTTGAACCGGCATATTATGGTTAGTGGTTGATGCATAGTCACCGGTATGTGTTCACCAGCAGGTTATATTGTTCACTGCCAGAGATGATGACTTGTTATCATCATGAGATCATTTGATTATGTCAAATACATGGATTGGTAGCTTGGATTTGGTGTTTTGCTTATTGGTCTAATCGAGTTGACATATTTGCCTTTACCGATAGATAGGTCTAGGTTATGGACCGATACATGTTTCATATTCCAGATCAGCATGACACATTATGGAGATTGTTTATTGATTGGATAATATGGTAAATTTATTGAGTTGACATGTTGTATCACATCAAGACTTATTTGTAATTGATTTTAATTATAATATCTTTAGTGAGAATACCTATACATTTGGTCTTAGGTTTTGTATAAATGTAAGATCTTATTGAAGATCAAATATGTACATGGATATGGAAATGGTATGAGCGAATATAAGTAGATCCTTGTGTGAATCAAATAGACATTATTTGAAGGTTGAAGGAAAGGTTATGAAGATTTTCAAATCTTAAAACGGTACTGAATCCAGCATTGCAGATGCTATTTTGAGTAGTACATTATCATTGGATTTAACCATCCAATTGTGTAGTCAATGTGACTCCTATTTTGTGATTGAGCAGTGAGCTCTAGGCGGTTGGCCTTTCTGCATGTGCAGACCCCATTTGTATACACATACTATCTACAATAGTATCATCTGATTGTGGGTAAGGTTTCCCACCATGGTTTTTCCCTTACTGGGTTTCCACGTCAAAATCTTTGTGTCATGTGTTGTGGATGTTGTTTCTCTTTCTGTTTTATGCATTAAGTTACATCGATATTGTTATAATTGTTAATCTATTTTACCGACACTTAAGTTTGGTTTACTAACATTAAGTTTAAATTAGAATAATTTGCATTTGGATTACATTTATTGACAACTGGCTCACAACTAATTCACCCCCCCCTCTCAGTTGTCCTTCTTGGTTCCTAAAAAAAATATTAATTATCATATAGAAAATATATATTAAAAAACATTTAACATCTAAAATATAATTTTGTTATTCTTTTCCTCTATCAATTTTGTTCCATCAAATCTTTTATCAAATACTCTTTTAAAAGTAGTGAACCTTACCAACATTAGAAATGAGGCGGATGTTGATTTTAAATTTTAAAATAAAAAGTGGTGAGTATGATCAATGATGTTAAGGTTCTATTCATATTGTGTAACAAGGCACAATAGGCTAGGGATAGGAAAGATTGACTTGCTACTCTTCAATTTTATATGGTACTTTAATATATATTGTGGACTTTTTTAGACCGTACGTCTTAATATATATTGTATTAAATGTCTCTTTGTGGGACTACGTGTCCAACATCCATCCTCTCTTTTATACATGACAATAAATTTCTTTTCATTGACCGAAGGTGGACAAAAATATTTCACCGAAAGGATATCTTAACCAATTCTTGTTGAATCTGAAGCGAGAAAAAAACTTGTTGAAATATAATCTTCATAATTCTATCATCACGAGTACAAGCAATCCACTAAGGAGGAAAAAGCTAAATAGTGTGATGAGGATTAGAACCATCCAATCTAGGAGGCATAATATGAGACTCTTTCTAAACCAATGCTAAGAGCTATTATGATTTGAAGCTTCTCTTAAATCCTCACATTTTGTTGTCACATAATGAGGTAGAAGAGGTAGATTCAAAGTCTTAGAATGAGGTCGATATATATATGGACGGTAATATTTAAAAGGATAGATGAAAGATATGTGAAGGCCATGGTAGAAGAGAATATTTACTTAACACTAAGTGAAGTTATGGAGGTAGTTGCCATGGATGTAAAGTGGGGAGTGTAAAGGAGTCTTTGGATTCATGAAGAACATTAAGGAGAAAAGGTTAGTTATATTAAGGAAAAATAAAGAAAAAGGGAAGTGATAAAGAAGGGAGGAAGAAAATAGGGAAGAAAGTGAGGAAATAAAGAGGGATATCTAATTTATTTTGGTATGCAGCCTCTACTACTCTTTTTCTTGTTGAATGATTTTGGAATATTTTGAGGAGACTGCAAGGCATGAAGTAATGCTCATAAGGAATGAAGGAGCTATGTGTATGTGGGAAAAATGGATTGTTAGAATTTAAAATGTGAAAAATACGTAAAATACCAATCCACACACACACACACAGGACTTCTTGATGCAAGCTATGGAGTAACGATGCGTTACTCAGCTTCCCAAGGAGGGTCCCATGGTTCTCTATCTCACAATGTCCCTCAAACCAATGTTTTGCTCTCAGATTACTGAGCAAAATGGCTTAGGGATGGCAAATATGAGAACGAGAGAGATTTTAACTGATCTTAGTATGAGATGTGTTATAAGCTAGATGAGATGCTAGAAATGCAATAAAATAAATGATAAGATGACAGGGTTAGTATGAATACTATCCTAGCATACTATATTTAATCTATGATTGAACTAAAATGATAAATAAATTACTCTAGCATGCATGTTCATGATTAATTCTGATCTAAAAGAGGCTAAATGAAGAGCATATATAAAATGAAAGCTTGAAACAATTTGAGCATAAGTGTGATGCTTCAAATTTGAAAGATGATTGTTAAGAATGGAGGAATGAGAGCTCTATTTATAGCACAAACAGGGCAATGGATGGTCAAGATTGAATGGCTTAATCAAGGGCCAAGTTTGAAAGTTGGGGATCCATGTGCACAATTGGCACCAATGATATGGTGACAAATGTCAACACCAGATTGGGTTGAAAGAAGAGGTTGGAGGCATTAAAGGCCTAAGGAGACCTCATGGTTATCTAAAGGCTAAGGGTTAAGTCTAAGTTAGGTTTACCCAATGAATTAGGATCTAATCCAAAGATAAACCTTTGTGCAAATGATTAAGAGATAATCATGGTCAAAGCATTAATGACCTGATGAGACTCTTGGGTTGGATAGAGGTTGAGTCAAAACAAATGTTTTAACCATGTGGGAGGGTTTGAAATAACCATTAATGGTTATTGGAGACTTTGGGGATTAAGTGGTTGAAGGTTGGAAGCCTTCAATGGTTTTCAAAGACTTTAGGGTTTTTGGTGGTTGAAGGTTGAAAACCTTCAATGGTTATCCAAGACTTTGGGCCATTTGAGAAGTGACCTCCCTTTGCTTAGGGATGTGACAAAGTTTAGAGGGGGTTTAGGTTAATTAGAATTGGTTAGAAGATTCTAGAAGGGTTTAGGAAGGGGTTTGGGATTTTGCAAGTGGATGGAGGGATAATAGGATTTAATTGAATTATTTGATTTTCATTCAATTTGGTTGTAATTAAATAAATTTGATTTATTCAATTTAGGATAACTATTTAATTAAATTTGGATTTAATTAAAAGTGGCTAGGGGGATTTAATTGAATAAAATGATTTATTCATTAAATGGTATAGTGAATTTAATCAAGTAATTTACTTAATTAAATAGAAGAATGTGGATAATTTAATTAAATTGGATTTAATCAAATAGAAAAATGAACATAAAATATTCATTTAGGAATATGGTCATTTTTATACGTCTACATTTTGCCCCTCTTTGAAGTGACGTGTGTGCACATGTTAATTCAAAGAAAATGATGTGTTTTTGTGTTTTTATGATCAAATGCAATTTTTGTTGTGTCGCTTTTTTGATTTGCCAATCGTGCCCCAGATTTGATGTGATGCCCCAGATTCGATATTTGATGTGATGCCCCCTCGGGAGATGAATCAATATTTTTTTGGTTGGAAAATTTCTGATTTAAATTGATGACGTTTGTATGATGTGTAGGATTTCATGTGTGTAGGAAGTGCGTAAATTGATTCATCTCCCGAAAAATTAAAAATGTTTTAGTATAGGGGAGACCGTGACCATATTATAGGCCCAGTTAGGTAACCCTAATTTCATTTTTCTCCTATAAAAAGGGAAAAGGGGTTGATTTGAATTCATTTGTGCTTGTTGACTTTGAAGAGAAGAGAATTTGCTCTGGAGAGAAAATGTCGATTCCTTACCACAGACACCGTTTCGAGCGCGTTCGGAGATATCGGAGACCTACAGCGCATGGACCACCAGTAAGTCAACCCTGTTGACCCTTTTTTGATTTTTGATTTTGTCGATTTTAGGTGTTTTTTGAATTTTTAAGTTCGGGCGTTGCGGTTTAGCGCGTCTAAGGTAAACAGTAGCGCATACGCAATGCGATCTAGCGCATCGGGGTCAATTTTAGGGGTCGCGTCCGAAAATATTTGGTAGCGCATAGGATTTTTAGGTTAGCGCGTCGACGGAAAACAGCGCATGTAAAGCCAATGTTAGCGCGTAAGGGAAACAGGATAGCGCATCACTTTGACCTAGCGCATAGGATGCATAGAAGTTCGCAGGAAGCCGGAGGGTTAGCGCGTGATCATAACCTAGCGCATAGGGTTTAACAAGTAGCGCTTAAGAAGATTAGATTAGCGCACAGAGTGTTTCTAGCGCATAGAATGAAAAGGCGAGCGCCTAGGGAGGGTAGATTAACGCGTAGATAGAGTCTAGCGCATAGACATATTCTAGCGCATAGGGAAAATAGATTAGCGCTTAGGAAAGGCAGCGTAGCGCATGGATGGAATCTAGCGCATAAGACAAATAGGTTAGCGCGTAGGACAAACAGCCTAGCGCGTGGGTCTTTTTTAGTGCATTTCATGTCTGTTTTAGCGCATCCAGAAAAAATTTGTGTTGTGGTCGATCTAAAATGTGGTGTTTTTGCGTGTCTGTCATGTTTTTGATGCATGTATCCAATATGAGCATTTGTATAACTTGTTTTGATGTGAATGTTTCCAAGTTATGTATAGATATCAAGCTATTTGTGGGGATCAAAACATGATTTATTTGTGTTATCTGTTTTACGTTCAAAATGCATATGAAAGCCTGAGTTGTTTTACAAGCCGATATGGGTTGGAAACTTGAGTTGTTTTACAAGTTTTGATATGGGTGAGAAACTTGAGTTGTTTTACAAGTTTGTGTGATTGTGGTACTTGAGTTGTTTTACAAGTTTTGATATGGTTTTTGAGAACTTGAGTTGTTTTACAAGTTGATATGAAATGATAGGTTTGAACTTGATGTAGATGAGCAAATTATTTCATGTTGTTGATGTAAGTTTTATTTTGATATCTTGTTGTTGAAGTGGAATCTGATATTGGATATGTTTTGTTTGTTGACAGGAGCGATTGGGGATCGTGCAGTCGAGGGAGAGATTCCCGAGACCATGGACACTGATACCACGTCTGTCACAGGCAGACCTGGACATTATTGAGAGGTGTGGATTGACCTCACTTTTAGATATGCCTTGGTTCACTGTGAACCGGGGACTCTTGACAGCACTGGCAGAGAGGTGGCATAGTGACACGAACACCTTCCATTTTGCTACTGGGGAGATGACCGTGACACCAAAGGACTGCTATCGTATCCTGCGTATTCCTGTGGTAGGGGCTATATTGCCCTATGAGCAGACAGAGGAGGGCGGCACAGAGGCACTGCGCCGGATTTTTCATGATGAGAGCGTCTGTGGGTATGAGATCCCGTGGCAGGAGTTCCTGGATTTGGATTATGCACCGCTGCCATCTGTATTGGCAGGATTTATTGGAGGATTCCTTTGTCCTGATCGCAGGTCAAAGGGATTTTCAGTGGGATGGGGGCTGGTTCTGGAGCAGATGGTCACACAGGGCCGGAGATTTGCATGGGGGTCAGCGATGCTGGCCCACCTTTACAGGAGCCTGCACGAGGTAGTATACCTCGATTATGGCAGTTTATCAGCAGGGGTGACACTCTTACAGGTATGGTGCTGGGAGCACATTCCAGTAGCGAGGCCACTGGCAGACAGGGATAGGCCCGTGGGGGCAGCTTATGCATATGGTTATAGAGGTCTAGTTGTCCAGCGTAAGCTGGGCAAACTAGAGCACTGGAGGAGAGTTTTGGATGACATAGATACGGTCATCTGGAGACCGTACACAGGCTGCGAGGTATGGGCTGAGGATGGGATGGAGATGCCGTTCATTTTTATGACGAGGCATTTGATTGGGAGGACCCCGTTCATCATTGAGCGGTTTTTGGTTACCCGAGTTTTGAGGCAGTTCGGGAGGTAGCAGGGTGTTCCACAGGGGACGTGCCTATATGCACGGCGGCAACAGGATGTGGCCGATTGGGGGCCGACTATTGACAGTGTCGTTGCGATTGAGGAGTTTACTGGTTTGGCTGGGCAGATCTGGGACTATGCCCCAGAGATACAGGATGCTGGTATGACTGACGAGTTTGCTCGTTTATTCGCTGCTCGGGCTGTTGCTAGGATCTCAGATCCAGAGGAGATGAGACCGGTTTTTGATTCGGATGGAGAGGAGGGAGACGGGGGAGATGAGGGGGATGATGGGGATGATGGGGGTGATGGAGGGAGGAGGAGAGGGAGAGGTGTGCAGAGGGCGGTACGACAGGGCCGGATTGAGAGAGGGAGGGGAGGATTGGCCATTGGAGCCGGGAGAGAGGGCAGAGTCACAGAGGTACTAGCGGCAGTAGGAGGAGAGGAGGAGGTGGGGAGGCCAGTACAGAGGAGGAGGATAGATATTCTTCCACCTCCCGTACCCAGGACAGGCCGAGTGGGGGGAGTGGCACCAGCACAGGTACCACTACGGGTTCGAGTGCCAGGACACGCAGAAGATGCCCAGATCCGGACTCTTCAGATCACTGTGCAGCAGCTGCAGGCACAGATTTTGACTTATCAGAGGCAGATCTCTCAGTTGATCATTGAGAGAGATACCGAGATGGAGCGGCGGGGGCGAGCAGAGGAGGCCTTGGCGACCGTATAGAGAGCGGCGGCGGGTGGTCCCTTGAGAGACACCCTGAGAGAGCTGACACGTAGTGTGCAAGAGGCTGCATATTACAGGCAGCACTATGAGGAGGCGGTTCCCAGAGAGCGGCGTGTAGAGAGCTTTGCGCAGTCGAGATCGAGTCGATCTCGAACTGCCGGGACACGATCGGAGAGCCGTGGAGTGACAGGGCCAGTGGGACAGGACCCTCCTGCCGATCCGGGTGCGAGCGTCTCAGGAGCCAGACAGGATCCTCCTAGAGATCCAGGAGCAGGTGCCTCAGGGGCTAGACCATCTCCATCAGGGGATAGTCATACTTGAGAGACATGGTCTCTATTGTATTTTGAGTAGTGTATTCTTTGTACTGGACACAGTTGTGACACATTTTGTAGATTTTGATCATTTTGAGAGATATATATATAGAGCAGCATTTTTGACCGATGTGATGTGTTTATGGATGTATGTTTTATGTGTGCTTCTTCCTTTTTACATGATGATGTAATGCTTATATACATGATGTAATGTATGATATATAATTTTTTGTGTGTTTATGAGATGTATCTTGAAAATGAGATGTATGATGTTAATATGCGGCTTTATGTAAGATGATGTGTAATGATGTAATAATGATAGAAGAGATAATAATGATATGCAACTTATGATAAAATGAGATGCAACTAATTGTACAATGATATGCAACTAATTGTAAAATGATATGCAACTAATTGTGTTTGGATCATCTCTCATTCTGTATTTGCCATCCGATATAACCATTCATTTGCTTTCTTTGTAAATATCATCATTGAGCATTGATTTGTTTAGGATATGTTGAAAATTTATACAAGCATAATGGTATAATTGAACCATAATGACCTGAGTAAAATTTACATGATTTTTAATTTTGCAAGATAGCACAAGCGTCAAGGTATAATTGAACCAGGACGACCTGAGTGCGTATTGCGTAAACAGACAAGAGTAGATCATTTATAATGCATGAAATGGGATCAAGCCTTCAGTGATATGGATCACGTCTCGAGGCAAATATTCACACAATACAAGTGATCGCCTCCCAAACAGAAGACTAAAAATGATCTCTGGCTATGAAGCTTTTGATGAGATAAGGAAAAGATTCCAATTTATTAAAAAGTTCAAAATGCAAAATAATCAAGACTTTAATGCGATAATGCAACATTGAGTACTTCAGAAAATCATCCATCCTTAAGTTTCTGGTGTATTGTTCGTGTTTGGTTGTTGTGATGTAGTGTAGTTGTGTTTGTTGGATGTCATATGTCTGAGTTTTGCAATAGTTGGCATGTCTTGAATGTTTGCAAGTTTTTGAATAGTCTAATGTCCCTAGATGAGTGTTTCTGCTGGATATGAGTATGTACAGTGATTTCCAAGCCATGGTAAAATGTGGTAGATGAATAACCCAGGATAGTGACTACGCTAAGTATGTCCTAGATAGATATATGCTAAGTGTCGAGCGATGGCCGAGAGTGTTTTGATGGATAAAATGGCATGGATATAGAGAAAGGAGCCGGCCTTTCACAAAGGCGCCTGTTTACCAGGTTTTCACCATTTGTTTTTATTGTACTTTGTATCTTAACTTATTCTGGAGTTTTTTATTTTATTTTATTTTATTTATTTTTTTTTGTCGTTTTCCGTGCACTAGGCTACTTTAAGTATAGTACTTCTTTAGATGAATGCTATTAGTTGGATCATCAAGCACATCTCCTTCAGAATTTGTTAGCTGATAGGCACCTGATCCATAGACTGAAATGATGACATAAGGACCCAACCAGTTAGGTTCAAATTTCCCTTTCTTTTCTCTATCTTGCTAGTTTCTTGGATTTTCTTTTAAGACTAGATCACCAACTTTGAAGTTACGAGGAATGACCTTATGATTGTAGCTCCGGCACATGCGTTGCTGATATGCTTTGAGATGAGTATAAGCATGTTGGCGTCTTTCATCTAATAGTTCCAATTCTTGCAGTCGATTGACCCGATACTCTTCATCTGGAATCAAACCTTTCAAAGAGACTCTAAGAGATGGAATTTCTACCTCCAAGGGTAAAATAGCCTCTGATCCATATACCAAGGAATATGGTGTTGCCCCTGTAGGTGTGCGGATGCTAGTCCTGTAGGCCCAAAGAGCTGGATTGAGTTGTATATGCCAATCTTTGCCTGCATCATTCACTGTTTTTTTAAGGATTTTTAGGATCGTTTTGTTAGATGCTTCTGCCTGACCATTGCCTTGTGGATAGTATGGTGTAGAAAATCGATGTTGGATTTTGAATTTTTCACATAGTTCCTGCACATCTTGGTTTTTGAAAGGTTGTCCATTATCTGTGACAATTGAACTTGGAATACCATATCTGTAGATCAGATAATTTAAGATAAAAGAAGCAATTTGTTTCCCAGTTACTGTGGTCATGGGAACTGCTTCAATCCATTTGGTAAAGCATTCTGTGGCAGTTATAATGAACTTGTGTCCATTTGAAGATGAAGGATGTATTTTGCCTACCAGATCTAATCCCCACTGACAAAAGGGCCAGGAGGTGGTAAATGGTTGTAGTTCCTGTGCTGGTGCATGTATCAGATTGCCATGGATTTGGCATTTAGGACATTTCTTGGCGAAATGATATGAGTCTTTTTCCATGGTAGGCCAGTAGTATCCCATTCATAGAAGCTTTTTAGCAAGAGTAGTGCCACTCGAATGTGTACCACAAATACCTTCGTGAAGCTCGTGTAAAGCTGAATCAGAATCATTATGATCAAGACAACGAAGAAGAGTACCATCTAGACCCCGACGATATAAGGTATCAGCGGTAAGGGTGTAACGGGCAGCTTGTCGGATAAAGTTACGTTTTTGGTTGCGGGATTGGTCAATGGGTAATATATTATGCTTGAGGTAGTCATATATTGGTCCATATAACGGAGAATCTGAACCGGTTAAGGCATATATAACATGAGATTCAGAATGGTTATAGGCGGGAGAGAACAGTTGCTCTACCAGGAACTCATAACGACTCTGTTGTTCTGGAATTTGTAGTAATGAAGCGATCGTAGCCATTGCATCGGCTGCTTTGTTATTTAACCTTGGTATTTGCTCAAAAGTGATGTGCACAAAATACTGTTTGAAATCATCCACCATCCGTTTGTAGGGTAGTAGCTTATCATCCTTTGTCTGATAGTTGTTGTTGATTTGATTGATGACCAATTATGAGTCTCCATAGACTTTTAATTCTGTGATCTTCCATTCGACGGCCATTTTGATGCCTATGACCAATGCTTCATATTCAGCCATATTATTTGTACATGGAAACATAAGCCTGTATGATCTTGGCATAGTGTGTCCTTCAGGGGTGATGAATAGAATGTCGGCCGCTGAACCATGTTGGGTATAGGATCCATCAAAGTATAGGGTCCATTGTTTGGAGGAAAGAGCAAAAACGTCCCTGTCTGGAAATTCAATGTCCATGGTTTGTTTTCCTGGTAGCGGTGCTTCAGCCAACTGATCTACAATTGCTTGTCCTTTGATGGCTCGTCTTTCTGTGTAGTGGATGTCAAATTCACTGAGAATCATAACCCATTTAGCCAATCGACCTGTGAGAGCTGCCTTGCTGAGTAAATACTTGAGAGGATCAATTTTGGCTACTAGCTTGATAGTGTGTGCTAGCATATAATGTCAGAATTTTTGAGATGCAAAAACAACTGTTAGGCAAGCCTTTTCAATGAATGTATAATTGAGCTCATATCCATTCAATGTTCTACTGATATAATATATGGCGCGTTCCTTTCCTTGTTGATCTTCTTGTGCCAATAATGCCCCCAGTGAAACATCTGTCATTGATATATACAATATAAGAGGCTTTCCTGCAATTGGTGGTACTAGAACTGGTGGATTCATCAGGTACTGTTTAATTTGGTAAAAGGATTCTGCACATTTAGTCTCCCATTTGAATGGCACATTTTTGTGTAACAAGTGGTTAAATGGCAGACTTTTATCTGCTAGTTGAGCGATGAATCGTCTGATTGATTGAAGTCATCCTTGGAGAGATCGAAGTTGACTGATATTCTTCGGTGGTGGCATATCCATGATGGCTTGTACCTTTGCTGGATCAACTTCAATACCTTTAGCTGAGACGATGTAACCTAGTAACTTGCCTGATGTAACCCCGAAGACACACTTCTTAGGGTTGAGTCGGACTTTGAATTTCTGCAATCGATCAAAGATCTTTGTTAGGATGCCAAGATGTTTAGTTCTGGTGAAGGATTTGGCTAGCAAATCATCCACATAGTCTTCCATAAATGTGTGCATCATATCATGGAATATGGTTGTCATTGCTCTTTGGTAAGTGGCTCCGGCATTCTTTAAGCCAAAAGGCATTACATTCCAACAGTATGTTCCCCAAGGATAGGTGAATGTTGTTTTGTCTTGATCTTCAGGAGCTATTTTGATTTGATTATAGCCTGAGAAACCGTCCATTAATGAGAGCATTGCATGGCCTGCTGTGAGATCTACAATTATATCAATACTTGGTAGAGGAAAGTTATCCTTTGGGCAAGCTTTATTGACATCTCTGAAGTCGGTGCATATTCTGATACTACCATCTGGTTTTGAGACTGGAACAATGTTAGAAATCCATTCTGCATAGTCAATAGGTTGGATGAATCCGACATCTAATAATTTCTTTAATTCCGTTTTGACCATGAGTGCTATTTGTGGATTCATCTTCCGTAGTTTCTGCTTGACTGGTTTAACCCCCGCAGAGATGGATAAGTGATGCATGATTAGGTGTGGATCCACTCCAGGCATATCAGCATATGACCAGGCAAAGTTAATTTGCTGTCCTTTAAAGAAGATGATGAATGCCAATCTTTCCTCTTTGGTCAGAGATTCTGCCAAGTGAATGTTTCTGGCTGCTTCAGTGGTACCAATGTTGATTGATTGAGTAGGCTCAATCAATATGGGTGATCGTTCATGAAAATGCTCAGGAAGAGTGTCAAGTTTCCCATCATTAGGTGCCTTAAAAAGGTTTTCACCCTCAGATGCGTCCTTTATTTTTACTTTTTTGGGATCTATTGCTGCCATTGACTGGTTTTCAGCATTAGATTCATTATTTGATTCATTTTTGCGACTGAGAGACTTGGCACTCCCTGAAGAACAGACGTCGTTATGTGGTTCACTGGTAGAGCCTGTTTTGGGATTTACGGTACATAGGTAGTGGATAATAGATTCATCATCTGGAAAAATTGGGATATCATGAGTCTCAGGTTCAGTCCAGTCGATGAGATCAGGGAAGACAAGTGGTAAGGAATCATGGGGTGGGTCAAGTTTAGCTACTGTAAGTGTTAGAATAGAGTTATCATCGTGATGGGTCTTGTTTTTAAAGAAATTTAGGGTTTCATCGAGGTCTTCGATGGTATCATCTTCTACATAGACTTGTTCGTAATATTGTTGTTCGCTTTCCTGAACGTCATAGATATGTTGTGGTCCAAATTCAAGAGGTCTATCTTCTGCGTTATGTTCTTCTTGAGAAATGGATGTGAAATCAGTATCATCTGGGATATTGGTAGTAGTATCTGAACAGGTACCCCATTCATATTCATTTGAATCGGTCTCATAGGCATCATCCCAAATTCTATCTGTGTTGTAGACAGGTATGTTGTATGGCGAAAATAAATCCTTGATGATAGATACTATTTTGACATTTTGTGTGGATTCTGTATCTGATCCATCTTCTACATTCTGGATTTGTTCATATATTGTGCTTCCTCGGGGAGGAATGATGGGTGCTTGTGATGATAGGATTGGTTCTTGAGCCACTAGTGTGTGAATATGAGCCACTGCTGTAGATATGGCCTTCTTATGATTCAGAAGCTTTCCCTGATGTATCTTCTAATCTTGACGTTCCCTTGCCTTACAGATTGTTTCTGCTGATTCAAAGAGAGCTTCCTGCCATGATTCTTCCTTGTATTTCTTCTTTTCTTTCCATTGAGGTTTTGTATTTGTATTTGGCGGCCTTTTTAATAGGAAAGTGAATGTAGAACCTAATCTTGCTTTATTTCTACTCGGTTGTGAAGGAAGATCTATAGGTTCAGTGACTCCTTCTTGGCGTTTCCCAATAGGTCCTTTACCGCCATATCTCATTTGTTTCATGATCAGGTAGCCTTTTCCATACAAGTGTGTTGGTAGAACAATGTCTAGAGCGGCCGCTCTATTAGCTTCTTCTTCATCTTTGTATAGCCAGTTAAGAACATCTTTATCTTCTGATTCATGTGCTAGAGTCCCCAATTGGATGAAGGTACCATTAAATTTAGTTATGGGCTGAGTTGCCTGATGTGTTGATAGAGTAGGTAAACCATGTGATCTAGGTGATGTTGGCAATTTGGTTAAACACAAAGGCTCCATAGAGTATTCGCCCATGCCTTGGTCTTTGATTTGCATTTTCTATTTGAAATCTCCCCATAAGGAGTTGGATTTTGCTATTGGTGGATCAGGTGTCGAAGACTGTTGCTTTTCTCTGTTATAAGGAACCAAACTGTCTTGGGCTGCCCCCATTGTATTGCAATGTTGAAATGGATTGTGATCAGCTGATATGGAGATTCCCTGTCCATCATAAGGAAATTTGACACACTGGTGGTATGTAGAAGGTACTGCTTGCATTTCATGTATCCAGGGTTGGCCTAGTAAGATATTATAAGTGAGATCAATATCTAAAACTTGACATATAGTATCCTTTTGCACTGGGCCTACCTGAATAGGTAATATCACTATTCCTTTAGAGGACCGTTCCTCATCATCATATGCTTTTATGGTGATCTTTTTAAAAGGATCAATAGATTCTTCTGAGAAACCTAGTGCACGGATAAGCTTTAAAGTACATATATTAAGTCCGGCTCCTCCATCTATTAAGACTCTTTTGACACGGTGTTTGCAAACAATGACTTCAATATGTAGAGGAGTATTATGCGGATGACTCAATGAAGTATTATCATGCTCTGAGAAGGTGAGGTTATGAGACTCTGTCATGTGGGCCACCATAGCTTGGAATTTGTCTGTATCCAGATTTTGAGGTACATTTGTTTCTAAGAGTGCTTGCTCCAATATGTCTTTGTGTCTTGGAGATAGCTTTAACAATTCCAGGATAGATATCTGAGCCAGAGTTTTTCGCAGTTGAGTAACTAAGTCGTATTGGATCTTGGGTGTGGTGGTTGGAGGTGCAGTATGCCCCTTTAAGACATATTTCTGGGTCCGGGTTGTTACATTGACAAATTCATGATCACGTTTATCTCGAATGGTTATAACATTGACTTGATGATCTTCAGCTGATATGTGATTGATTGTGTTGTTGTAGATGTGATTAATATGAGCTCCGCGGGTATCGTTTGAAGTTGATGCTCCATCTTTATAATTTGGTAAAGGATCTTTGAAGGCTTCGTGATCATTATTTGTTTTGAGACCATCCACTGTTAAGTCCCCTCGATCAATCATGTCTTGGATTATGTGTTTCAATCGCATGCACTCGTTTGTTCTATGACCTTTGTTTCGATGAAAATCACAATAATGGGAATCATTCCACCAAGGTGGTTTGATCGGGGGTTCATAATTGTTGATTGGAGGTAAAGAAAGAACCTTGTTTGCTAACAGCTCTCTAAATGTGGACTCTAATGATTGGCCCAAGGGTGTGAAAATATGCTTATGGAAATTGTTGGTGTTGTTGCGTGAATTGTTGTTAGGCCCTAGATTCAGATTTTTGTTTTGATTATCGTTGGCATTGTTGGTGTTGAGTTGTCCTTGAGTATTGTTGGGTGTATTGGGAGTAGCATTTTTAGGATTTTTCGTATTCTGAGTATTTCCTGATAAAGCAAGCACTGGCTGTTTAGATTTAGAATCATAGGATTCATTGTTGCCGTCGTTTTTGTTTCGAGTCCAAAATCGAGTTTTGTCTAGATTTGTATTGTTTTGGTTATTGTAGTTTGATGAGTTCGTTCCTTCTTTGTAGAATTTGAGTGTTCCCTTTTTGACACAAGCTTCCTCTACTTGGATGCCATTTTCAATTAACTTGTCAAAAGATGGGATGCATTGAAGTTTGAGTCTGTAACTCATTTCCCCATTCAAGTTATCAATGAAGATTTCCATTTTCTCCTTTTCAGGAATATCGCGAGGATATCTTGATACCATGCGTCGCCAACGTTGAAGGAATAACATGAATGTTTCATTGTTCTTTTGTTTGGTGTTGCAGATATCTAACATGGTTATGGCATGTTGGATGTTGTAAGAATAATGGGTGATGAACTTGTTGACTAATTCGTCAAATGATCTAACAGGTGGTGTAATCTTGGATAACCATTCCATTGTTTGTCCTCCCAGGCTTCTTGGGAATAACCTCATCAGATACGTGTCATTATGAGCAAATTCAAGACTCATAGTACAAAATTCTCGAACATGATCTCGAGGATCACCTTTCCCATCATATTTATCAAATTTAGGAATGTCTGAGTTTGGAGGAAAAGGTATCATGTTTAAGCTTCTGTCAAATGGATAAGGACAGATTTCGTTTATAGAATACCGCACTGTTGTCCCTTGTTGCATATCATGCATTTGTCTTTGCAACATTTGCATCTGTTGAGTAAGAGCAACCAAAGGCGTATTATCTTGCCGAGGGAAGAGTTCTTCCCTTGGATTTGTTCTCATTTGAAAAGGTGTAGCAAATGGTATGTGTTGTTCGGGGGTTTCGAACATAGGTACTCGCATTTCTGGTATATGTTGTTCTGGAATACGTTGTTCAGGTATGCGAGTCTCTTCTTCCCTTTGTTGTTCTTGATATGTGTATTGTTGAGATCCTGTTTGAAAGACATTTGCGTCGAAATCTTCAGGAATTTTGACACCTTTGCTTGTAAGCATAAGCAGATATTTTTCTTTGTCATTTTCCATGAGTTTTTCAATGAGTTTTTGGAATGAAGGATTTTCTTGGCATTCCTGAAGAATTGCGTCAGTAATTTCAGGATCTTCTGAAGATGGAATTTCAAAAGGATTTGATAACCTGCGATTCATACTTGATTCCGCGGGTGTCTCGCTTTGTTTGTTTCGTTGAGAACGAGTGACAGGCATTTCAATAGAAACTTTCAGTGATGAAAGGAACAAAGTCCTCGTTGATGTTTTTCTCTGGTGTTGGTGGTTCTGGTCTAGGTGTGTTATATGTGATGCACTCGTCGGGCAGGAATGCTGGATTGATTTTTCCTCCGCGGTTTATCTTTTGATTAAAAGTAGACTTTTGACAGTATGCTCTTGTTTTCAGGGGTTCTTTGTCAAATTCGTTGGATTTGTTTTGGATATAACGTTTGATGTGATAAAGAAATACCTGATGGGATTTGAAGAGTTGACGATTGATGTATAAAAATTTATTTCTCTTGATGAATTTGGAAAAGCTTGGTTGCTGTTTCTTTAACGTGATGTTGCGATAGAGGTTCTTCTTTCTCAGAATAAGGCGATTAGTCATGCATGAGCGATCAATGATTTCCTTTGATTGATTTGGATTCAGTTGATTCTTGTTTTGAAATTTCAAATTTTACTTGATCAGAATGAAGGTTTAGCTATTCCTTCACGATAAAGTATGTCAAATGATATGGATAAGAGTTTCCCAATCTGGAAACTGAATTTGACAATTTGGAAAATTTCTAGACAAGTGTTTTTGAGATGAGATCCGTAGGATATTTAAAGGATTGAATTGACACTGATGATGACAAGTTTCCGGATTATGATAGAAAAGACGTCCTCTAATGCTTGATTCGTTTTCAGATTTGGACAACCTTGTTTGACGCAAATTTGACTTGAAAAATAGTTTTATGGCTTGTTTCTGTCACTCTGGTTTGATGAAAAACGTGTTTTGATGAAAAAATGTGTTTGAAATATTTTTGAGATTTTCAAAAATTTTGGTTTTTCCAACTCTCTGTTTTTCTCCTCTTCCTCACGCGCTAAAACAGTTGTCCGATGCGCTAGTAAATTCTCTCAATGCGCTAAAACTATTTATCTACGCGCTACTCTGCCCCTGTTTACGCGCTAAACAATTGATTCTGAAAAATTTTGTGTGGTTGACTGTGAAATATGCACGTGCTAAACTGTATTTTCCACGCGCCGACTAATTTGGTTAATGCGCTAAAAAAATGATTCCACGTGCTAAGCTGCTCCTCACACGCGCTAAAATAGACTTTTTGGAAATTTGCTGTGAAGTTTTTCTGATAATTACGCGCTATACTGTGACTCTTACACGCTAACTGGTTTTGTTGATGCACTAAAGAGGAGATCCTACGCGCTAAGATGCTCGTTACACGCGCTAAAACAGATTTTTTTGAATTTTGTTGTGAAGTTTTCGGAAAATGGACGCGCTACACTGTGATTTTGAAGCGCTAACTGGTTTGGTTAATGCGCTTAAAACAGGGATCCCACGCGCTAGGATGCTCATTAGAAGTGCTAAAACAGATTTTTTTGAATTTTGTTGTGAAGTTTTCGAAAGATGGACGCGCTACACTGTGATTTTGAAGCGCTAACTGGTTCGGTTGATGCGCTAAAACAAAGATCCGACGCGCTAAGATGCTCGTTATACGTGCTAAAATATTTGGTCTCTGTTTTACTTTCAGTTGAAACGCTACTGTTTTTGTTGGACGCGCTATTTTGTTCTTCAGATGCGCTAAAGTAACTGTTTGACGTGCTAATATGTTATTCTCACGCGCTAAACTGCCTTGATTTTTCCTCTTGGTGCTTTTGTGATGTTTTTGATTTTTGTTGAGAGAATTATCAAGTAGGATGGATGATTTTCTAAAATACAAAATGTAAACACGGCATACAAAGTATAATCATTTTACTTAATCTAACATAAAGTGTATGTTCTATCGAGGATGTTTTCGAATCCCCAATGTTTTAACAGGTTGGATACAAGACAAACACTTCAGAAAGACTCTTTATTCAAGGGTCATAAGCAACATCATAGCTCACTAGTCTCGATACTCCGTCAGCTCAAACAGCCGTGTCACCCCCTAGAGGGCGCCCGTTTTTTTGCCTTTTGCCAGAAGTTAACTCAAAGTGAATTGCTTCACAGTTGAGTAGTTATCTCGGGAGATATATGGTGAGTAATCTTGTGGGCAGATTCTTCCCCACCCTTGCACTATGATGTTACAAATGTTTGGATACTGACTCAGCTTGAAGTTTCTAATGCTAAGGTTCTTAATCAGGCTTCCTGTTCGGCCGTCAGTGATAAACTCCCTCAGGAGGCTTCCCAACCTTTAGAACAAAGGCTTTATGTATCTCAAGGATACTAGGGGAAGGCTAATCGCTGCGCGCAACCGTTGAAAAGGACTTTCGTCACTTTCCACATTTGATTATAGTGGGTTGGAATTCTTGGCGTCAAAGTCGTTCCCCACTTAGGTCGTTCCCTTCACACCGGCCATAAACGGCTTTAAGAGTTGAGTGCAACTCCTCGGGAAGGCAAGCCTGCTAAAGGATTTATTGCTTGAATAAAAAAAAGCATAAGAGTGGTTTGGCTTTTTGGTCACCCAGTTAAGGGGAGAGCATATACCTTCCACTTTCGATACACGGTAGATAAGTTGTTCTTTTTAGCCTTCAAGACAATGGTTTGCTAACCTCTATTTGGAGATGTTGCTCCAATCAGCATGGTGTTCTTTTTAATCCTTTATAGCAATGATTATTTAATCTATGGAAAATAGATCGTCAACAAAGCAAATTTCGATATTCGAGGTCAACGAAAAGAAAAACGTTTTGCTTGTAAAACAAATCTCCTCGCTTTTCTTGCAAGAAATTTGTTAAAAAATCCTGCAAAAGAAATCGGTTAGTTTATTTCGGGGGACTTCCACAAGTCTAAAATTATTTATTCGGTTACACAATCTTTTTTGTTGGTTTTGTTATTGATGCGCTACAGAACAAACTGTACGCGCTACAATATTCGGTGGATGCGCTACTGTTCCGTTTGCATGCGCTATTCTGTTTCCCGGAAGCGCTACTTTGTGGCTTTGATGCGCTAATTTATGGTCTGGTTTTTTCAGCGGCCAGAAATGTATGTGGGAAAAATGGATTGTTAGAATTTAAAATGTGAAAAATACATAAAATACCAATCCACACACACACACAGGACTTCTTGATGCAAGCTATGGAGTAACGATGCGTTACTCAGCTTCCCAAGGAGGGTCCCATGGTTCTCTATCTCACAATGTCCCTCAAACCAATGTTTTGCTCTCAGATTACTGAGCAAAATGGCTTAGGGATGGCAAATATGAGAACGAGAGATATTTTAACTGATCTTAGTATGAGATGTGTTATAAGCTAGATGAGATGCTAGAAATGCAATAAACTAAATGATAAGATGACAGGGTTAGTATGAATACTATCCTAGCATACTATATTTAATCTATGATTGAACTAAAATGATAAATAAATTACTCTAGCATGCATGTTCATGATTAATTCTGATCTAAAAGAGGCTAAATGAAGAGCATATATAAAATGAAAGCTTGAAACAATTTGAGCATAAGTGTGATGCTTCAAATTTGAAAGATGATTGTTAAGAATGGAGGAATGAGAGCTCTATTTATAGCACAAAGAGGGCAATGGATGGTCAAGATTGAATGGCTTAATCAAGGGCCAAGTTTGAAAGTTGGGGATCCATGTGCACAATTGGCGCCAATGATATGGTGACAAATGTCAACACCAGATTGGGTTGAAAGAAGAGGTTGGAGGCATTAAAGGCCTGAGGAGACCTCATGGTTATCTAAAGGCTAAGGGTTAAGTCTAAGTTAGGTTTACCCAATGAATTAGGATCTAATCCAAAGATAAACCTTTGTGCAAATGATTAAGAGATAATCATGGTCAAAGCATTAATGACCTGATGAGACCCTTGGGTTGGATAGAGGTTGAGTCAAAACAAATGTTTTAACCATGTGGGAGGGTTTGAAATAACCATTAATGGTTATTGGAGACTTTGGGGATTAAGTGGTTGAAGGTTGGAAGCCTTCAATGGTTTTCAAAGACTTTAGGGTTTTTGGTGGTTGAAGGTTGAAAACCTTCAATGGTTATCCAAGACTTTGGGCCATTTGAGAAGTGACCTCCCTTTGCTTAGGGATGTGACAAAGTTTAGAGGGGGTTTAGGTTAATTAGAATTGGTTAGAAGATTCTAGAAGGGTTTAGGAAGGGGTTTGGGATTTTGCAAGTGGATGGAGGGATAATAGGATTTAATTGAATTATTTGATTTTCATTCAATTTGGTTGTAATTAAATAAATTTGATTTATTCAATTTAGGATAACTATTTAATTAAATTTGGATTTAATTAAAAGTGGCTAGGGGGATTTAATTGAATAAAATGATTTATTCATTAAATGGTATAGTGAATTTAATCAAGTAATTTACTTAATTAAATAGAAGAATGTGGATAATTTAATTAAATTGGATTTAATCAAATAGAAAAATGAACATAAAATATTCATTTAGGAATATGGTCATTTTTATACGTCTACACTATGTAAAGCACAAACCATACATATGAATACATGCAAGGCATGAATCATACATGTAAACCATGAAGTAATACATAAATACACATAAGTTACAAGCATATATGAGAAAGGTTCTCATGGAGTGGACATGCTAAAGACACATCGATCATGAAGCATACAAGAGAGAGGTATTCATGGAATAGACATCTGAAAACATCTCATTCATGAAATAACAAAATGCTAAAGAAAATGACAAGTAATGAAAAAAACTTACAAGGATGAGGCATATTCATAACTTTTGTAGTCCAGCCATGGATATCAACACTAGAAGCAACTCATATTGTTAGTGTATATACAAGAAAATATGGGAGTTCATTATACCCAACAACTTGTGGTGTTATTATTTTTGTTGGCTGTGTTGGACACTGCAATTAAGATTCAATGTACATTATTCAATAAGATTAACTGTGCAACATAATGAAATATTGAAAAGTGTGTTATCTTATTGAGCTTCACTTGGTTTCGAGAATAGTTTAATATTCTCTACTTAACAAGGCCAACCGCATGAAGGTGGAAGCTCATTTGGCCCCTCCCCCCCTAACATCACTCTAAATTCCCCATTAACATCTTATAACATTCATTCTTTCTACCATTAATAAAATATAATAGTTATTCATTAATATCACATAATGTTCATTAACACATAAAATTGATTAACATTAATTAACATGCAACATTCATCAATATTAATTAACACATACCATTCATAACCATTCATTAGCACATAATTTCATTCATTAACACATAAAAATCAGTCATTATCAAATAAGGTAGATTACAATCATTTCATTTTTTGTTTTTATTTGAAGCTATGAAAAGACTAAGTGGAACATCAGTTTCTTCATCATTTCCCCCCTCTGTAGTTGTTTTTCCCTATGCTCGTGATCTTGATGTATGCCTAGTCTTATATTGAGGACGAGGACACTGAAGTGAAGGGGGGTCCTCTGCAATAACAAAGAAATGGGTTAAATTCAAAACATTTTTTATTATTGTTACAAGTATTTCATTAATTTAGAGAACATAACTATTGTGCTCTTTACCTGATGGAGCCACATCATTTTGTCTAGCCTCAACCTCAACATGATGAACACCCTCTAGATCATCTGGAGTTGAAATACTAAAGGTTACATTAATGTTGAACACCAATTGAAATTATATTTTTTTAAAGGAATAACAAGGGTCCTCTTTACCTGATTCGGGAACATCACATTCCTGATGTTGTGTACCCAGATCATGCTCACTTGGTCACCACCGACTACATACTCTAAAATATTAACAAAAAAGGTTACATTAATTACTACTCTAATTACAAATTAAGATGTTTAATTGTATTCATAATTACATAAATAAATTTGAATAGAAAATTAATACCTCCACTACTGGGATACACATCTAGACCTTCATGTGTAGGTGGTGTTTCATGATTAGCAGGTTGCATTCCAATGGCATGCACATTGTTAGCATTGCCTGCTTATTTAAAACAAAAATAGTCACTTTATGTTGGAACTCAACATCAATTAGATTATTGGTAAAGTATTCAATTTGAAACAATTTCCATTTAGCATATTTACCCATGTGATGGATGCACTAAAATATTGTGTATGCCCACTCAATTCTCGTAGTTGATCAGCCACGATTGTATAGCCTTGCTGGTAGGAAATTATCTTGTCATCTTTTGTGGGCACTCTATTCAATTCAGAGCCCTGCATTTTTTCTTGGTATCATGAATTTTGCTTGCATTGTTTGATAATAAAAAAATCGTTTGCAATTTATAAATATTTTGATGCAATATTTCATTTACAGATACTTACAATTTGTGTGGCAAGTTTCATATAACCACCAGAGCCGAGTTTGTGTTGCCCGTTCTTTTCTTGTTTTGCCTTGGTTGCCTTTGATGTGTCACTCAGTCTATGAAAAGTTTGAAATATGTTAGATTATATAAATCTAAAGAGTAATTAATTCGTACATAATTACATTCTTAATAGTATCTCTTACCTTCTTTTGGCATCTGGTGGTGTATTTCCTTTTTTCCTTTCAATTCTCTCCTTGGCATCCAAAATCAGGTCCTTTCACTCCCTCTCTAGAATCATGGGGGGATGCTCATACTTTAGGTTCTTCTCTAAATGGGTCTTGTATTGGTCCCTCACATACTTTAGATATGTGCCATCTTTTTCAAGAAGCTTGGTTTTGTCAAAGGTGTCATTTCAAAACCACTCAACCATATGGTTTGTCAATTCATCTTTTAACCTTTTTTCTTGGTCATTCTACCTTTTAAAGCAAAAACAAACCTATTAGATTTAGAAATGAACTGAAGCTACATTTATTATAGTTCAAGAAATGGATCAAAGGAAAACTATTCTAGCAATGATATGAAATCAAAATAGTGGATTAGGGTTAGTTCACATATGATGTACCACCATTTACGTATGGTGGGCCCAAATATCTGCAATGCAATGTCACTAAGATGTTTATAAAAAATATCATTTCCTATAAAAAATTCATGGGATCATTAGTCCAAAATGAGTGATCAGAAAGTAAATTACAATTAGACTATATATAATAATAATTTTTAAGTACTTGGAACCTTATGCATCTCTAAGGGAATCATTTCTTTGTCGCTCACCACCAATGTGGCCTGCAACGTTCTCATACTAGCAATATGAGAAAATCCAAGAAATGATGGTATGTTATCAGCAGTAGTCGCCTCTGGCGCATCCTCATGTCCATCTTCTACTCCAGAAAATGAATCCACTATGAAATTCCCCCAAGAAAGAACGCTTGAAGGGAAATAAACACATAATAGAAGATAGAGCAAAAGAGGGATCTACCAATAGTGGGTGGGCCAATGTGACGTGCAGTAGAGGATTTTTGCATGCTACATGTTGTCGTGTTTCTGACATTGCAATCGGCAATACAGGTGGGGCTAACCTCTGATGAGGCGCTGGCAGCATTTGCACAGGAACATTGATAGAACCTGAAGAATAATACATTAAATATATAAAACATTAAATATATGAAAAGTGCAAGAATTGTAAACAAGGATGAACCTTTATTATGAACATTGATAGTATCAAGTATGATGTATTTTGGGTACTCAAAGTGATAAGCCAAGAAAATCGTCATCACCTGAAGTACCTGCAACACCCTGATCATGGCCACCAACTTCATGAGGGTGCATAAATTGTTGTAAGAACAACATGTATATATTTTAGTTAATGATATAAAAGAGAATAAAATATAAACCATTATTGAACTTTTATTATAATTAAAGCTTTCATTACCGCTTGCAATTTTTTTGTTGTCCAAATCAATAATTGCACCCTCTCTCGTATCTCATCAATCTAAGGATCCACGGATGCCAAAGCAACAATCTCTCTACTAATTTTTTTAAGAGGATTTTTTATCAATTCCATAGGGTTTGTGGAATTTCCAAGGTCATCATTGCTTAATCCTATTGAGTCCACATCCCTAGAGAGGTGCTCAGGTACTACAACTCCCTTTCCTTTTCCTTGAACATCTGTTTATGTCAATAATATCATTAATAATTATAAAATTAGTCTAAAAAACTCAAAAAAAGAACATGATAATGTAACAGTTTTCTTCTATCTAATTTGTACAATTATAATGAGGTTTACCTACTTGGTAAAAGTGTCATGACCTACATCCTTATCTTCCCTATGTGATAGATCCATGTCACCCTGTGACAAAGAAAAAATATAAAAACATTAGTGAAATTAAACCAAAGGACTTAGCAAAAAAACTTCATAATAAAATGGTATATTGGATTCATTAATTGGAGGTTGGTTAATTTAAATGGTATATAATATGTACCACTCCCATGATAGTAACTTTGTTGGTATCTATACGATTCAAATTGTAATCGATTAGAAGCTCTTCCCTTGCACTTATTGATTTTACCGCACATATGAATACATTATTTCCCTCGCGCACCTCAAATATGCAATTGGGTTGTTTATTAGTTGACCCAGGTCACGTACTATTTATAAAACTTGCAATATTCCCTGTTGCTTTTGGTCTTCCATCAATGTATATAGCCACTCATTTGCTTTTATCATTATCTTTCTATTGTATATAATTTGCTAACAGTGCATACCTACACATACTTTTTTTATATCGAGCAATCTGCATCCAATTATTGTAATTGTAACAAGGTCTGACAAACTCCATCAATTCAGCAACTTTTTTGTAATAGACCTTTTCGTCATCCATGGAAAATAGGCCAAAACCATGTAATGATGAAGGTGCTATGTGATATATCCTATCATTAACACAAAAATCGATGTTCATTGGAGGAATTTCCTTGGGTACCCATTGTTTCTGTAGATGTTTGTACCTTAAGGGCATCTCAATGTCACCTTTGGTCTCATCATCATAAGAACATGACCCCCCTTGAGCAAGGAAAAATTTCATGCATTTATTAAATTTTCTTCTAATCTTTTGACCTCTAGTTGATCTCCCTATTGTAGACCTACTACATGTCTCACTTTTCTTTTCTATTCTTGCATTTCCCTCACTCAAAGAAGACACATCTAACAAATACCTATTTGGTGGTACCTGCACTCCATCAAATGAGATAGTTAGTTGGTAATGAGAGAGATATTTTGCAAATGAGGGTAATGTTGATGAAGAATTTGGCCCTAAAGTTGATGGTGGGATTAAAATTTGAATAAGTCCAACTGGGGCCTCAAGTGTCGATAACTATATTAGATTTGTTGCTAATGTCGAGGTTTGAAAAACTGAGGAAGTTTGTTTTCCAAGTAATTTTTAAAAAATAAATTGTTTCTATAAGGTGTATTGACTAGTTATACATGTCGATCCATGAGACTATGCAGGATCCTCGTCAAAGGGGTTCAGGTTCCTGCACATGTAATTCAATTATCTTATGTTAGCTAAAAATTACATAGTATACAACATGAACAACTTGAACTTTGTAGACAAAAAGAGTATTAAATTAAAAAAAGATGATGTCATCATAATCATTGTAAAAATTTTAATTCCTTACCTTTACTTTAAGTAGACTATGCAGGATCCTCAACTAAATGGTTGATGATGTTTGTAGTCAATGACTTGTTCCCACCAAGGGTGACACTGTCACACAAGGACTATACATGAAATCAACACCATCAATTGAGCATCATAAGCATTACATTTGTAAGTTGATAAACAATAAATACATATACATATCATAAGCATCATAAGTATCACATGTTGTATCATCATATATGTAATTGGGCATCATAATTAGCATCACATTGTGTCATCATAAACATGTAATCCATCACATATGTATCATAAATCACCATCCATCACATAGGTAATAAACAATCCACATTCTATAAATAAACACAAAGTTCAAAAAATGTCACATGTATCATCATAAACATGTAATCCATCACATATGTATTATAAATCAACATCCAACACATAGCTAATAAACAATCCAAATTCCATAAATAAAAACAAAGCTTAAAAAATGTCACATAAATAGTCACTCTCCCTATCTCCATCTCCTCGGGGTGGCATAGTTGTACTATAAGGACCTGCTAGAGGTCATGTAACATGAATTAAAAACATCAAAAGGTGCATCATGAATTAATTATGTAATGACATTAGAATTCAAAACATAATGAATTAATTATGTCACCATATAAGTAAAAAAAAATTATATCAAGAAATCAATATTAAATAGATAATATACTAATCGCATACCTCATACATTTCATTCATCATAATGACCATCATGGTCATCATCGCCATCATCATCATCATCATCATCATCATCATCATCATCATCATCATCATCATCATCATCATCATCATCATCATCACCACCACCACCACCACCACCACCACCATCATCATCGTCTTTGTCATCGTCATCATCACCATCACCATCACCATCACCATCACCATCACCATCACCATCACCATCACCATCACCATCACCATCATCAGCTTCTTCTTCTTCATCATCATCGAGAAACTATTGATCATGATCATCATCTACTTCATCTTCTACTTATTCAGTATCTTCTTCTTCCATCATATTATACTTTATCGGCCTTCCTCTTGGATCATGTCTAACAACAAATGACCAACGCGGTTTATGTCGAACCTCTGAGTAAAATACCTACTCACATTGGCTTGGAAGAATATAGGGCTCATCCCCAACTGGTTCAAATGACCTTATGAACCATTGTAAAACCATTATCATGTTCAATAACAATTCTACCAGGATCATTTTTATTCAATCATAGCCTGTACCATTTGACGACGAACAAAACTAATTTGAAGGAATTAAAGTCACACTCAAGTATATCATCCAAAATACCATAGTATCAATTTTGAGACTCTTGAGGATGTATGCCATTTCTCGGTGAAATATTTGTCACCTCAAAGACTGCAGTGATATCAGAATCACAAGTTTTCTTTGTGTCATCCAACTTTTTGATGTGAAACTTATGACCATTACAGCACATAGCATTGTGGTGTTTGACCTACAATATGTCAAACATGTAAAAATTATTGCATCGTGAGTTGATAAACATATGGGTGATTAATAAATTTATGTGTACCTGTTTATCTCTTAAACCATATGTTAAATCAATTTCCCTTTGTGTAACATTGGAATCTCCATTATGATGAGCTTTTTTAACCAATGAAGCCACACCTTCCCATGTTAATGTGCGACCATAATGTTGACAACGTTCAATCCATACCATCATCCAATCAAGATTGTTTGCAATATACAAATGTAGTGCATCCCACTCTCGACCAACTATACAAAAAATAAATAGACATCTTACAGCCGATTTATTTTGAAGATTAAGAATTAATTAACTACAATAACATCTTATAATTAGCTCTCACTTTCCTCAATCTACCTTTCCTCTTTGAATTTGTTAATTGGGTTGGGATCCCAAATGCAATCCACATGGATCTTTGCTGCAAACTTAGGAATATATTTAGAAATGTACACCATAGCCTAGTATACCATATATCCCTCCACACTAGAACCCTTAGGATGTTCTCTTTGTCAAACCAAAGCCTTAAAAAATTTCAAGTGTCTCTTAACCATCCACATTGACCTAGTGTGTATAGGACCACACAATTCAATCTCCTCAACTTGGTGTATGAGGTAGTGTTCTTGTGGATTGAAAAAAGATGAAGGTAGACACTTTTGCATTTCACACATTAGATGAGGAATTTTTCTCTTCCAATATTTTATATCTTGTTTATGGATTTACTTACATGACAACCACCTACAAGATATTCAAGATGCAAAAAAAAATTACATAACAAGTAAAACAAATCGCAAATATAATATCTATACAATGAACTGAAAAAATATCACTACTTATGTCATCTATTTTCCAAGATCATATATGACTTACTTGACATTATTGTCGAAGTCGCCTAGGAGAGATAGAGGTAGAACGTACTGCAACAATTATAAAATTGTCTTTTCATTTTTTTCTAACATAATACAATGAAAAGTACATGCACAGTATAAAAATATATAGTAAAAACACAAGAACATGAATTACCTTAATGAAGGTATGCCAATCATGTATTTTCATCCCTGACCCAAATTCACTTTTCTTTGATATGAGATTGTTTATGTTCGTAGGAAATCCTATGAGAAATTGAATTTTTTGTATGACTTCTTTTATAGCATTGTTTTTCTAGTCTGTTAATAACCAAGGAATCTCAATTATATTAATCTGGTCTCCATGGCTATTTGATTGAATGATATTTTTCATTTCATGATTGGAATCCTAAATGTCACTACAAATTTTGACAATTTTTTCTTTGTCACCCCTTCCATCCAATATTTTCCATGATGTCTCTATTATATTCTTTCCAATATGCATAGTATCAAACAAATGCCCAATTTGTAACTGTTCATAGTAGGGTAACCTACTAAGTTGTTGAGGATAACTTTTTACTCCCTTAGGAAGGTGGTCATTTATGCCTTGACAACCTTCACAATCATCAATCACATCATTAGTAAACAAAACACAATAGAAAAGATGTTTTATGACATAAAATATTAGACGGAATGGCATTACCTTGATGATTAATTCTATTATATTCCAACTTCCATAGGTGAGGTGTCATTCTTCGTGGCTTTGATGTATTCTCTTCTTTCCCATTTAAAAGATGTTTTTCAGTATTTTGATACTTATGATTTTTATGGAGAAAGTTCCTATACTCATCAAACACCTGCTTTCCTAAACTTTTTTAATGACGAGATTTCATCTTTGGACCACAAACTGGACATGCAAATTTTTCCTTTGATTGAATACCTAAAAGATAATGTATAATTGGATTAAATATGTTAATTTTTTGAATTATAATTATCATGCGCAACTTGAACACTATAACATACCACAAAAATGTGTTAGCCCTAGGGCATCGTGTATTGTCCATACAAGCATCGCATGGAATTGAAATTATCTGTGTCCTATTGGTCTAGAGATGCCATACATAGTGACACCATTCCATAACTCTAGCAACTTGTCGATAAGAGGCTCGATATATAAATTCATATCTTTAACTTGGTACTTACCTAATCGAATGAACAAAAACATTACATAATTATTATGACCATTTTACTGCAATATTTATAATTAAATGTAGACAACTATATTTAAATGATAAAATACCTAGAACAATAATTGCGAACATTATATGCTCCCTCTTTATTGACATCCATGGAGGAATGTTATTATTGATAACAAAAATAGGCCACACTGAGTAAACAGATCTCAGCTCTCCAAATGGATTGACATCGTCCACTGCCAATGAAAACCTAAGATTACAAGGTTCCTCTTTAAAGTGTGGGCACTTTTCCTCTATGTCCATAAATGTTGAACCATCCATAGGCATTTGAATAATTTCATTTTGACTTCTATTGCATGCATGGTAATCCATAAATGGTGCCAAGCTAGTGCACTTGAATAATTGTTGCATACATGGAATAATGGGAATATAGCGAAGAACCTAGCAAGAAACACTTTTTGTTATTTGATCTGTTCGATATCTACTAATATGACATTCAAGGCATTGAGTTTGAAATTCATGTTGTTTGTGATATATAATATGATCATTGGGACAAGCATCTATTGCTTGATACTCCATTCCAATATCTTTCATAATGGCAGATGATTCTCGGTATGAGCAAGGTAGAATATTTGATGGTGGTAACAAAAACTCACCTATCAATCTAAAACAAAAAAATATAATTTGTTAATATAAAGAATATTAATGGTACAACATGATTCACCATTTATTATGACATATAAGACATACCTTAACATACGTGAGATTGTTATGTTGGATAAACCATTCATAACTTTCAAGTTCACCAACAACAATACAGCGGAGAGAAGAGTTGTCTGGGAGCCTTCGTAAAGGACCTCAGATGCCTTCTCAAGTAGGACATCATGAAAAACATCAAGGTCATCTCCATCATCATGATCAGTTGCACTAGTACTAAATGTGTCATAGATCAATGTATTTGTACCATCATCTTCAATTGTGTTTTGTGGCTCATGATCATCATCTTCCATGGGATCATTATCTTCAGCTTTGATATTCACACCTCCATGTTCCTCCACGTAGAAAACCATATTCTCTGAGTTGTGTTGATCCATATCATGTGCTCTAGGGTGCTCAACCTATATAAAATTGATAAACATAAATAAACCATGATCATTATCTCATCATCAAGTGATTTCTTATGTATATAAATTATTAAAATGATATCATGAAAAACTTACTAATGGATGATAATCATGTCCACCTTCAATGTGACCATGCAGCCTACAATGTTTCTTAGTTTTTTTGATTAGAAGTCTTCTGCTCTTTAACCCCTTACAAATTTTGTAGGGACAATAACATTTTCCATCACCTTTTCTTTTCAAGTTAGACCACAATCTAGCAATTGTCTCCTTATTTTGTTGTTCACTGATATTGTCTGACATGGTCTTTCTTCATAGGAAAAAAAATCAGGCTATAGAACTAGTTATATAGAAGTTGAAATCATATTTCAGTATAATATACCAAATTAAATTACTTGAACATAGAAATTATGTAAATTGAACCAAAACCATTTAACACTCATTGATGGCCACAAGGCCAAATCAATGTATCTACGCTTCAAACTCCTTACTCTAGGCTTGGAGGACCCTACAATAGGTCTATAAATTTTACCATTATAATTATTTTTTAATGGTTGTGGATCTATATTATCATTTCCAAAATAGTGTTATGCATATTCACAAAAATAAAGGTAAGTGGAAAGTGTGACATCCTATTGTGATGTATTCACACATCGCCCCATTGCAAATGGGAACCCCCACTTTTTCACTATCTAGTTTAGTTGTCTTAGCTTAGTTGGTTGTTGTTGAGTCTTTGTTGTTAACCTTTTGTTAATAGTTTCTCAGGATCTGGCCAAGGCTTTCTCTTTGAAATGAAGTGAGGTTTAACATTTCCTTTGCCTAGCCAAGGCATAATCCCTTCCACTTTTGTCGATCCTATTAGTGGGTGCCCAAACCCAATCACTCCCATTTCCATTTCCTCTCATTTCTACCTCCCCTAACACTCTTCACTTCCATTTACCATACCTTATAACTCACCTACCTTCCTATCCTCTATCCTTTATCCACCTTTCATACCCCATGCCTTAACCTCCTTCATATCTTAACTTAAACCTACCCTTCCATCTTACACCCTCACCTCCCTCCATTAACTCCCTTTCCACCTTACCCCTACCCCTATTATATCCTAGCATCTCCCTTCCCCTCATACTTTATATCTCACACTCCCCTCCACAATACCTACCCCTTTACCCCTTTATTCCCCTAAAATCACCTATTCTAACCCACATCCCATAAGTCTTACTTCCTTTATTTCCCTAAGCTTACCTCTACCACACACCTATTAACCTACCCTTTCCATCTTATCACCTACCCCCATCCTAGCCTACCCATATCCTATCCCTATCCTAACCTACCACCCTACCCCCATACCATTTTTACTTACCCCTTATAACTCCCATTATAACCTACATCCCCTTTACCCTTTCATTGCCCCCTTATACCTCCCACTCCACTTTATTCCCCAATATATCCTAACTCTAACCCCTTCTACCTCCCACATCCTAAACCTTTTTCCCCCCCATGTATCTCCTTCTTCCATCATTTATATCCCTTATGTCTCCCTTTCCCCACACATCCAATTCCCTCCTCTTTCTCCACATAGCAGCTACACTTAACATTTCCTACCACTCCCCCCTCATATTTCTCTCCACTGTATCATATCATCCTTTTGGGAAAGAGCACCTAGCACAAGATGGCCACCATGAAGCCAATTTAGTAATAGGTCAAGTTTTTTGTGTTTGGTTATTAATAAGTTCTTAGAAGACCATATTTCATGTAATAAATATCATTAAGACCATTAGATGGTGTATTGAGTCCTAGTGGAGGTCACAATGATCAATATTGTCAAAATTGTCACTATGTTGCAAATATGTCTCAATGGGTCAAAATGTGATGTTTAATGATATGTAAAGGTATTATAGACCTATTTGAACCTATTTATATCATTTTTGAGTCATAGTGGTCTTGTTTTGAGTCTAGGAAATTTTTTTGACAAAGTTGCTAATATTTTCAACATTGTTAAAGCAACGTTTTGTGCATTTTATGAGCAATTAGGTGTTAGTTTGTTGAGACAAGTTTAAAACTTCTATATTGGAGTTTGGAATTCCTTATCATGTTATTTTGTTTTAAAAATCTCTTTAATGTGTTATAGGGTTCAATCCTCTTCAATATCCCTTTGGTTTCATCTTGTTTCGTTCTGTATGCAAAAGTTATAGCGAAATTGGTGAAAATTGTCAAAAACCTAGTCTAGGGTAACCCGAGGTAAATTAAAATGCATTAGGGGTCACTTCCATGTTGATAAATCCATTTCAAGGCATGGGATGACACATAAAATAATTTATTGTGTTTTCTTAATCATTGTAGGGTCTCGTGAGCATTTTGGCATGTGCAAATATGTGGAAGGTGTTGATTTTTGTGTCTTTATCTGAGAACACAGTGTATGCATGGATTTTTGATGGTGTAATTGACTCAAGGGTCCTTGAATGGTCTTTTGAAGGGATTTGGGAATTTTTGAGGGATTTATAAACATAATCCAAGTGTTTGGTGACCAAAAAATCCCATCAATCCGTGAGGGTGTATGACTGTCCTAAACCTTGCATTGACTATCACAATTTGACAGTGAGTTGAGTCAGCACATTAGCGAGATTGGGAAGGATTTGGTATTGAGTTTGGTGTTGGTGAAAGGTTTAATGAGGTACAGTATCATCATATTAATGTTGGAGAGTGTTGTGAAGAAGAATGGCCATGAAAGGAGTGACTATCCTAAGTGCTTGAGACTATCACAAAAAGTGAGTGTTGCAGCAATGAATCTTCCTTTGACCTTTGGGTGGTTGGGAGGGTAAAGAACCATGGTGGTATATGTTGAGTGGTCATTTTAAGAGTGTCCAAAAGTAAATTTTTTTTGGATATCTAATACATTTTTTGAGTTGAGTACCAAGGGGGATTAGAAGACCCAGTTGAAGGAGGATTTGTGTTAATAAGGGTTGAGGGTGTTGGTGGTGATTGAATGTTGGAGAGTTGGATTGTGACTTAGACATGTTTATTTGTCCTATTTGAGTGTGAAACAATGGTTGGGTGAGGGTTGGTTAGTATGGGTGTGTTTTGGGGTATTGAATCCTTTTGAGTAACTTGTGGCCTTGTGAGGGGTCTTGTGAGCAAGTGAAGGGTTGACACCTAATTGAATAGGTGAGTTGGGAGAAATATCTCCCTAGTTGGTTGAGTTTATTGGATTCCCTACATCACCATGCCTTTTCTCTATCAATCCATTCAAATTTCCACCCAAAGATTCAATCTTGTCAAAGTTCAAAATAAATTTCCTTGTTGTCCTTACTATCTTGCATCAGCTTTCATATCACTAGGTAGTCTTTTGCTTAGAAATATCATCTTTCATGGTAGGATACCATCTCAGTCCCTTGAGTTAAGTTAGCTTACCTTTAGAATTTATCATTTCCTAATCAAGTTGAAATGTTGATTTCTAAATCTGCCTAAGCTAAAAGGTTAAAATAAATTGCAAAAGATAGAACAAGGCTACAAGAAAATGAATCATCGGTATTACCTAAACCCACATTATCAACAAAATATAGAAATAACCTTGTATGTAAATAATTTATCATGCCAAAATTGCCAATTCTAACATGAAAATGAAACCAAGCAAAGCTCTAGAACAACTACTACTATTCATTCACATGTTCCTTATTAACCTCAATCACCATGAAAGATGCACAAATTTATTATAACAAAGAAGATATTTCATAAATGTAAATATTAATTTAGGACTAAGGAAAATAAAAGAAATAGAAGAATACCAAGCAATCAAAAAAGACTACCTATACCATTGCAAACTATGAACTTCATTTCCATTAATTCTTCAAAATATACCAACAAAGCACAAGTATTCAATCTAAAGCCTATTGCTAAATGTCCTTTGAAATAAAACAAACTAAGTAGTGTTACTAAACTTGGACCTTAAATAATCAATTCGTAGACCCTCAAAATGAATTTCGTAATTACATTTATAGGGAAACTGTTTCCTCAAAATTAGAGATTAAAATCCACCCAAAACCTTATCAAACTAAGAGGTACAATCAACACACAAGATACTAGCCTATAATTGACTTAAGAACTATAAGTTAACTCATGAAAATGAAATATAAGTCAAAAGGAACTTAGAATATGGAGTCAAAGAAGCATGGAGAACAAGAAAAAGAGGATCTATCTAGGCCCCCACCCCCATGATTACTCCTCCAAAATTTTAAACTTAGGTGCACAAGCAACAAGATGAAGAACAAAGGCCAAAGTAGGTTGTAACTACCATGAACCCATCCATCCAAAGTGATGAGAATCTAGATGTTCCTAAGTGGCTACAATTCAACTTTGAAAGGATAAAGAAGAGAGTATTGAAGAAAGTAAGCTTGCAAAAGATGATCGTTGAGGTTGAGGTTGTAAGGAAGCCAAAGAAGGAAATGACTTTGTATGCCACCTAAAACTATCCAAAAGGAGATATAGTTGCCAATACCCTAAACTAGAGAAGATTTACTAAAAACTGCCAATACCCTAAACTAGGGTAACTCGAGATAGTAAGAAAATGGTTTGGGGGTCATATAGACTAGCTTTATGTTGTATGTTAGGCTAGCTGGCAAGAGAAAGAAAGGCTTTCCTGAATAACATTGAATGAAGGTTGCAATTGAATAATATTAATTCTCGTTGTTTTCTTGTACGTTGGTTTGATCTCCATTGATTCAGCAGCCAGAGGCAGACACCGCCCTATATATTAGCTCGTACAATAATGATCAATCAACATGCATATGAAAGGAAGGGATTTCTCCAACAAACTTGAATGCTCACTCCTCAAACATAGTTTGATGGTTTTATGAGGAGTGGATTCCTATAGGGATTATGCATTCAAGGAACCACACCTTTGACCATGAGCCATCTGGCCTGAGATTGGATATTCAATATGAATATATACGAGATTGACCAATTTGCATCTAAAACTTTCGAAATTAACCACCACATGTCTCATTTCCTAACATCTTTTGTATAGAAAAGGAATCTCTCATACTCCAAGATTTTCTTCCACAATCAGTCAATATCCCATAAGAATGCAGGCATAGCTAGCATGTATAAAAGAAAAAGTTGTAGAATCTCTTGAAAGGAATCTCTTGAATGGTGTAATTTCTTGCAACATGAAATTAAGGTGAAGAATCTACCTCTTGTGTGGGATTGCAATGCACAAATGCCTTCAACGTGGGTTTGATCTTGTTGGGTGTTGAAGTTGACACGGACACTTGCGTGGGATTGCAATGCCACAAATGACTTCCCTCTTTTTTTCTTTTTTTTCAAGTAATGCCCATTGTCGTTGGAATTCCGATGAATGCGAGCACTTTTTTGAAAAAAAAACAAATTTCATTGCTAATGCCTTCTTCGTCGAAACCAAATGTCAAATTACTGTCGGAATTCTGACGAATTCAGGCATTTTTTCAAAAAAAATCAAATTTGGTCACAATATACCTTCTCCATCGGAAATCTAGACCAGATTTATTAGTGAAATTAGGCTTATGAAACATGAGGTGCATGGAGTTTCAACATAGTTTTACTTATTGGGAAATTTGTATTTGAGTGTGATTTGGACTTGACTAAGGTTGGTTCAAAATTTGACTAGGATATGACTGGGACAAAACTAGGACATGACTTGGGTATGACTAGGACATGACGTAGGGACAACTAGGGACTATGACTTGGACTAGGCTTGACTTGGACTATGATGACTAGGATGTTGACTTGGATACACTAATTCTACTCTTGGCAAGAAGACATAGAAAACACATTGGCCATTAACGCAAATAGAGACATCAAGCACATCATTCTATCCTAGGAGGTTGGTTGAGGAGGAAAATTTTTGCTTGCTGACTTAGGTACACATCTAATATCTGATTAGAATATAGTCATTGAGTATCGTACAATGAATTCTCAACATCGTATTAGCCAACTCCAAATGCTAAAGGGGGCATGATATGGAAAGTCTCTAGGGGGAGTTACTATCTCCCTTGCACAAAGATTATCCACCTTTCTGAGGTGAACCGAGTGGCCTCTAATCCTAGATCTCTTAGTAAGGCTTTTCATTCGAAGAATGCCCTTTGTAGTTGCACAAGCATGATTGAGGCTTATAGCCCTACAACTTACCAAGCAAGATATAGTCACGTAAGCGTGATTGAGACCTAAAATCCCTACAAAATGCTCGATATGAGAGTAAACTCTCAAATAGCTCCGTCCTCCCATATTTTCATCCCAAGAGGCCTATTTATTATAGTGAGTTGGAATGCTTTGGTTTTAGTTGTACTCACTTGGGTCGTTCCCCTCTCACCAATGCCTGTGTGAGTGTGTCAGACAAATTGGGAGGGTAGGCCCGCTAAGGGTAGAGAGCATGCAAGCAAACTAGAAAAGTTTCAAGGGTCTGGATTTCTGATTGTCTATATAGACAAGAGAATACTCTCCTACCTCTACGCTTTCCACAAACACATTAAACACATAGTTCTTTTACCCAATGATATTTAAGTGCCTAAAGAAATAATTAAAAAGACACAATGTTTGCTAGTATCTCCTTCGGCAACCTGCAAAACAATGAATTAGTAGTCCTATGGTTTGAACAAAAGATTCTTTGACAAGCAGAAACTTGGACTAATGTTCTGCAAAACACAAGCTAGTAGTCTCGGATTATGCCTTGGACCAAGTGGGTAAAACCTACGAAACTCACAAAATATTATCAATACACAAAATTTTGCAGAAGCAGCGCTCATGTTGTTCTGCAGACTGTCGCATTGAAGTGCTTGCGTAGGCACTAAAATGCTTGCGTACGCGCTGCAGTGAGGTCCAAAAATAGAAAATCAAAAATGAAAAAAAATACAAAAAAATGCTAAAAAAAAGGACTATACTTGCAAGCAGTCGTGCTTTTCTACTATCTGTCGCGCCCAAGTGCATGCACTCGCACCAAAAAATAGAAAATGGTTAGCGGCTAAATAGAAATTTGAAAATTCATTTTTTTTAAAAAATAAGTGGGATTTTGACAGAGCACGCACGCTAAAGTGGTGATTCTAATAAAAAAAAATGACTACATAAAAATATTAACTATTTTTTTTATTTTTTACGTTTTTTCCTTTTTTTATGTGTGTTTTTAGTGACTAATTATAGAACAAAAAACAAAATGTACAAAAACAAAAATATGAAAGTGGATGGAATAATGATGTAGGTGGATGCATTGTTCCCACAGTGCTCACGCTGATTGGAAGGCCTGCACAAAAGGCGAGTTAGAAAAATTGAAATTTAAACTAGATGTGCTAAAGCGCATGTGCATGTGTCGAAGCTTGTATCACCCACACTAAACCTGTATTGCTTGTGCCAAATTGCAGTCGCTCATGCTATTTCGATGCCTGCAACTAAAAACTCACAAAAACTTCAAGAAAATGGTTAAATTAGGGACGTGGGTCCCACCGGGCGTGCCAAAATGAACCAAGGGAAAACTAGAATGAAGATAAATGGTTAGTTAAAACACAAATAAACATAAACGTTCAAATAAACTTAACCAATGCCATTATACCTTCATAGTCCTCACTTCTTCCTCAGATTGAGCGTGATGAGGTTGGAATAGCGCACTTCTCCAACCTGATTGGATTTGAAATTTGGCTTATGTAGATAAGGACTACACCAAATGTTAGAGTCAATATTGCATCTACTCCTACGTAGCTTAGCACACCTTATGGGGTATAGTATCATTTTCTATCTAGACATTGTACTAGCTTTTTAAGTCAATATGTTATCATCGTATACTATATAAATTTTTATGTTGATACATTGAATGCTTCTTTCTCTAGGCTTTAGGTCATGAGGGACCCTCTACATCACATCGAGAAGAGGGTGTGACAACTATGACACCAACTATTGTATGTATCTTAGAATTCATTAATTAAATATGAACTCTTACAACATTGTAACTTAACTTGAAATTATTTAATACACATATATATGCTCAATAAATATGATTTCATTAAATGCATGATTGCAGGTGGACACTACTATCAGGATAGGTTATCCTTGTCATTTTTATCAGAGCCAATTTGAACGCACGTTGGCATCCTTTGAGGTCTTAATATGTAATACTTAATTTGACCTTATTTTGACTCTTAATTTAAGATTTAATTGGACACTTTGAATTTGACCTTCTACATGACTTAGCTAGCACTACACTTGGTGTTGATACTGCTAGAGGAGATGAGCAACCTTATGTATGATATTTTATTATATGATTATTTTAAAATCAAATTATAAATGTTCATTTTTATTTAATAGAAAAATAAACACGTGTATGTGCTCAAGTTCATTATATCATGTTTCTTATCTTGTATACAGGATTGCACAACAATCGAGCATATAGTACATGCAGAACAAGTTACTGGAGTTGATGTGCACACACATATGGTAAGTTTGTAACTTAACTTATGAATTTCAACTATATTTGATAAATGATTATCTTTTACTAGTTAATTTCAAGTATTTTAATATTATTTTTTCCTTATACAGCATGAGACGGGTGGATCTGGTCCACGTCTCGAGGAGAAGAGACCATGAGGTGTTATTGATGATAGCACTTAGATTTTACTATTTATTTGGCTCTGATATGATGTACATGTACTATTTTATATGATATCTAGTTTTTTATGGACTTTACACATTTGTTTACATGTGTAATTATTTTTTAACATTGTATATATTATCTTGGATGTGCACATACTTTATATATATGGATAGTTGCATAATAGGATTAGCTCATATATATTTTGTGCATACTTTATATATTTTGTGTACATTAGATATTATGTGGAGTTCATCATGTTACCATCCAGATATATATATGGATTATGTGGACTTGAAATTTTATTTATGGAACTTGTGCTTAAATAACTTTATATGGATTATGTGGACTTGAAATTTTATTTATGAAATTTTATTTAAATAACTTGTGATTAGATAAACTAAAGGAGTACATCATGAACTAACAATGATGATAAGACCAAAGTATCAAAACATATCTTATTATTATAACATATTTTAAACTAAATTAAAAAATATTAATCATCATAGATACGCAAAATATATAATCAAATATATAATTACCATTACAATAATAATGATGATAAGAGAAAAGTATCAAAACAAATCTATTGAATAGAACTTGATTAAAACATAATTATCTCATTCATAAATTTGACCAATAGTCTCTCATTTATGTATATTACACAAAGTGTAATCAAGCAGACCTATCTAAAATAAAATAAAATAATCTATTTAAATTATAATAATAAGGATTTTTATCTCTCAAAATACAACATAAAGTATGCACAAACAATAGTAGTCATTGAGGCCAAGTCTACTCTGAGAGACCTAGAAAAAAAAATACATATGATTAGTTTTTATAATGAGGATGCATTGAATTTAAAATACAACATAAAGCATACATCACGACTCTTCAAAGGGATTTGCCTTAAGGGTACAAAAATTTAACTTCCTTGTAATTATTCAAAATGAAACATAAAGTATGCACAAATAACTTGGTTTTCATTGATGCCTTCTACTTGCGGTAGGCCTGAAACAAAATTACTAGATTAGATTTTATAATTATGATGCATGATTTAAAATTCTATATAAAATATACATCACGACTTTTAAAAGGGAGGTGGATTAAGGGTTCAAATTATAACTCACTTGGTATTCATTCTGTAATACCATCTACATCCTCTCTCTTTTGCAAAGCATCTATGATTGTCTCGAACTCTTCCATAGAGAAAGTCCATAATTGTTTATTAGCAGGTTTGCCACGATATCTATCCAATTTTATAGTAGTTATCACTACCAAATGCGAGTAATGTATAATCTTCTTCTCTAATTCATAATCTTCAAATGTGGGCAATCCATTATTTCTTGTTAGATATTTGTGTAGCCAGATGCCAACAACAACCATAGATCCTATTGGATAGTCATAACCATCATCATCTACTTGAGGAGTGGTTAGCTTATGTTTCAGCTCTACACATCAAGCCAACCAATACTTTGTCCCCTCTCCATTGTCCTCTGGTGCAACAACATCATAGACATGTCTTGTGCACAAAACAATTTTATTTTAATATTTAATGAGAAATAAAAATAAAAATATACACTGTAAGATTCCATAAATATGTACTATTTAATAAATCAAAACAAATTTCAAAAATAATTTTACCTTGTTGTATAAGATCTGAAATGCGATCATAGTCATTTGATGCAAACATTTGATCCATATCTTCATTAGTTCTTTCATGGGGATCATTTGCATCTATGGGTGTCAATGATCTTTTTTGCCATTCTTCAATGCATTCTTTATTCTCACAAAATTCCCAATCTCCGGAAACACAAAACTGACAAAAGCAAGCAAGCTCCCTTGTGGATATAGTCCATGTGTTTGAATTAGAACTCTTAAACAAATGCCATTTAGCTGATCCAATGATGTTATTACAATCATACTAAATAGGAATACTATCTTCCTCTACCAACCAGAAGAAACGTCGAATTGCAAAGTTCTCAGTTGATCATTTTGACAACTTTGAATTGCACCAATCTACAACTGCACAAGAATCTCTGATTTTCACTGCATCCTCAAATTTCAATTGTTCTCTAGCAAGAGATTTTTTTACATAGGCACCAACTCCATCATGTTCCCCCTTACCATGTCCCGCTTCAAAAAAACTCCACAAATATTGGACATTGGTTTTCTTGTGAACTTTGCATAGCCAATAAAACATTCTTGCATTTTTGAATTGTCCAGTGCAGTTATCTGATCATATCATATGTTGTTTCATGTCAATTTCTCTTTCTTTAAGATTATCATGAAATACCTCGAAGCAATGCTGAACAAACTCTGATGAGTGTAATCGATTATCACTAACATAAAAATGATACTCCCTCAAAAAATTTATGTTATCTTCTGTACTGTCATGGTCATGTCTATATATAATGTGCGCAAATATGCCCACTTGCACTGAGTTGTAGTATTGTGATTGAGTTTCCTCTTGTGGTTTTAGAGTATAATTTTCTGCAAAATCCACAACTGATACTATTGTTCCAACTGGAAATGTGTTATTGCATATGCGAAACTATCCATCAAGCCATTGGGCATGTTGGGAATGTTTCACATATTTTGGAATAATATGACTTTTAAACTCACTGATAAATGCATTCACACTATTTTGTTCTATAATCAACAGAGAGTTTTTGAGTGGTGAATCTTTGCCAATTGGCGAATTCCGTGCGAATAGTCTGGGGCAACATCATGGTCAAATCGCCCAGAATTTTGAGGTTAATGGTACACTATAGAATCTGGCTTCACCATTGACCACACATTGTTCAACATGCATGCCCATAATATTCACCTGGAATCACTCAGACGTGGGTATTAGATCACCTCCGTTATTCACCAGCAATAGTAAAACAACCACGTACCTGTTGTTCTCAAATTTTGATTCCCCCCCTTACCCCCTGTAAGAAAATAATAACACTGTCTACTAATAAAGAGATCAAGGAAAAAAGAACCTTAGAGCAACATATGACAAGGTTTCAAAAACCTTCTACACTTTGAACTTGTTCAAAGTTCAGGAGGGTATACCTCCTATGAATAATTTCACACTTTTAAATGAGATCCATAGTAAACCAGTGTCCAAAAACCAGTGGATCTTATCGCCTCAACATAAACTAAAAAAATAAAGGAAATCTTATGCTCATTTCAGTATTGATCTTCAAGAGATGCAGAAAGAGAACTACAACTGATACTAGTGCTTTATCAAGGCTACAGAGTTATCTAAATTAAACAAGAATTTCACAATTAAACATCTCCATACATCTCATCACTTTGGCTTCTATCAACCCCATACATGTCTGACATATATAGGAGTCCTTCCTTGTTAGACTAAATAGTGTTCATCAAATTCAAAGTCTCCAACAAAATAACCTACTGACGAGATACTTCTTTCGTATTTAATTCCCCTCCTAAAGAGGAAAGCTAAGAAACATATCTATAAAGATTGCATTACAATCCATGTTCAATTGAAAAACCCTAGATTACCCAAATGAAACTAGTAAATAATTGAAAGCACACCAAAAGAGAACACAAATTCTAGGCTCAAAAGTTTATGGTCTGTATTTTGATATTCATTTTTGAAAAGTCTTACAAAACTCAAAATATTCTCTGTAAAAAACTAGAAAAACCCAGATATATTTTTGCAGAGTTTCTTTACAAATTCTTCTAATCCCCTCTACACTAGTCCTAGTATCCACTTATAATGGTATGGATGCATACAAGCTTCAGACCTTTTCAAAAAAGTTTGTTACAACAATCTTCTTGTTTCAACAAGAAGTTACAAATCCTTTTCACTTTGTAATGACCCCTTTCATCGATTGTCACTCTGTATCTTCTTCTTGAACCTCTACATCTAGCACCACATACTTTCTTGTCCACTCTTGCTACATGCCATCAGCAGGCCATGAGATGTTAATAACTTTCTCTCTTATCTTGGCCAATCTCTTCCAAGAGTTCCTTATTTTATTGACTTCTGAGTTTAGGAAGCCATAGTGTGACTTTATTTTCTCTATCTCCTCAATTGTTCTAACAAATAGGGAAGTATCATCTGTGTTAATGATTCCCTTTACCCTTAATGATAGGTTGGCTCCTATTTCATTAAGCCACACTTTTTTGTCCTTCAATTGAGCTAGACTAGCAAAATCCCCAGGAAATAATTCAAATTTCTACTCAATGTATTCTTTTTTATACAAACTGATCTTCCTCTCTGCATTATCTCTTCCTTGTGCTAGTTTTGCCAGATCCTTTGTCATGTCACAAGTGGATTTGATAATGGGGTCAGCCCCTGCCTCATCATAGGATACACATATAAGTACTAGGTCCACCTCTCTAGGCATCCACTTGTCCAAAATGGGTATTAGAATAGCCCTGTCCCCATTGAGCTCATTCCACATATCCAAAACTTTACTCATGTTTTTATATACTAATGAGGATCTTATAGTGTCAACAAAACTCAAAATTGTGGCCCTCACTCTCTCTTCATACTTATTTGCAAACAGGGTTTGAGCCTGCTTTAGCTTTTCCAACTCCTATTGAGTGATCTCAGCTAATTTGGAACCAAAAGGTGTGGGAGAAGGTGGGAATTAAATGATAGGGCTAGTAGGTGGGGGTTGTGAAAGAGAAGAAGCAATCATTAAGGTTGAGGACTCACCTTGATGGTATTGTCTTGCCAATTGGCTTTTCAATTTAGCAATAATGCTATCTTGGGTTACTACCTCTCCTTTGGCATCATTGTAAGCTTTTAGGACTATCTCTAACTTATCTTGGAGATCTTCCCTTTCCTTTGCTTCTTTCTCTACCACCACAACACTAAATTTTGTAGTCTCCAAGACTGTGCTAGCAGCCTCCACCACTCCAATATTTTGTACCCTTTTTACTATCATACCTCCAAGGTAGCTGGACTCTGGGGTATCCTTTCTCTTTTTATTTTCATCTCTTTTTAGAGACCACATGACCAGGGTAGCATCATCCTTGCTGAAGGTTACTTCTTCCATAGGCTTGGTTTCTTTCCTAACTACCTCTAAAACCAAGGCATCTGCTATATCCCATTCAGGGTGGATGAGAACACCAGCCTTTGCTACCATTTCCCTTCCTTGCTCAGGAGTGATGGTCTTAAATTTAGTGACCATTTCTTGTTTTATTTCTTCCTCCACCACAGTTGCATCCTTGTGGGGCTTCTCATTCTTCCTCTTCTCACATCTGGCATTGAACTTATTAGTATTCTACTTCCACACAAATTTTATGAAAGCTCCTGAGGTAACAAAGTTGCTATCAGCCAGGAATTCCTCACTGGCTTGTTTAATAGTAGGATCCAGTTCCTAGCCTTTGAACTCATTAGTGGTTATGTCCATCTTAGCATCTTCTAGCTCCTTAGGCATTCCATCTTCTACTTCATCATATGTATAGGCGATCTCCCCAAGACTCCCTAACTGCAACAATTGCTCAGCTACTACCTACTCATCTCCTATATGAATGGGGGATTGAGATGGGGAATATAGGGGCTAATTAGTTTGCACTTCCTTTCCCACCCTTTGCCTTTTTGGGGAATCTTGAATGTCAATGACATCTTGTATTTTCCTCTTCCCTCTTGAAGTAGAAGGCTCCCCTATTGTTGGCACCAACACACTGTACTTGGATTTTATATGTAGCACATAATCACCAGGAAGGATTTCTTTAGTAGATGCAGACCTAGCTAGAACTAGTCTTGCCTTCTCAGGGTTGTTTTTAATCACTGCTTCCCTCTTCTCCTTTAGTGTTTGCATTACATCCTCAAAGCAAAGAATTAGGAATTTTGCCTTTTCCTCAAAGGGGTGAAAACTGGATAAAGGGTCATAGTTGTTGTCGAATTGGTGTACAAAATCAAGAGCCTTCTTGTAGGCCACCCATTTCTCTTTCCTCAACTCTTGCTCATCCAAATCAAACTCATTTTTGATGTGGTCTTCAGGGAATTGGAATTGGTGAGGTCTGCCTTTGCATACTGCCCTTTTCCTAAACATACCATTAAAGAAATCCTCAGGGTCAGAAAACCCTGACACTGTAGTGGATAGCCAGTATGGTTGAAAGAACTCCTCAAAGCACTTCCACCCCCCCACCCTTGGTAATTACAAACTAATGTGCTATTGTTGCTATTGGGAAAATGGTCCATTTTCCTTGATTGGATAGCTCCGCCTCTTACACACCTCCAATCTTCCTGAGGACCTCTACAATTCCTATTTTCAGTGGGACCTAATAAGGTAACAAAAATGGAGTACCTCTGAAACTATACACTTTGAAAACTATGGAAACAAGGTAAAAGTATATGTCACCCCAATTGTGGACAATTTTAATTTCTTTAGCGAACTCCTTAGGCCTAAGAAACTCAAAAAGAGCTTTAGGGATCCTTGGATTCTCTAAGCATAAGAGAATTCTGATTTTAGATCCAAAGCACTTATCAAACTTTAGGTAGCTAGCATCCTCCCTATCCCATGACAACACTGTGCTCCATAGTTGAACTGGCATTTTCTCCCCATCCTTTTCCTTCACTAAATCCATTTCAATTGCAAAGTAGTCACCACCCTTGAATAGAAAAAGATGCATGAGAAGGGAGTACCATCCAAAAGGCCTATCCACCTTAGCATTCTTTATCCCTATCAAGCCTTCATGAATTGCATCAGTAATGTAGGGGGCATAATCAAATGTTACTGCTAGAGAAGGATTTAAAATTTGTGCTATCATTAACATGTAATGAGTTGGCATGTTCACTTCAACATCTTCTCCAAAAATCTGGCAGAGTGACCAGTATAATCCTTTGGCTCTAAGAGTGAACCAATTTAGGGAGAAAGGCTCCATGGTATTAGGTCCTACAACAGTCAATCCCCCTATTTTGAAAAAAAATTCTTTCAGAGACCCATTTCTAAGATGATTCCTCTATGCACTGTAGACTTGAGCAAATGATTCAAAATTAATGGGCTCCAAATAATTGGACACCTCACTGAGCCCAAATACGTTTCTAAATTTATCATCATTGACTTCAATGAGGGTTTTTCCATTTACATCCCTAACACTTTTGGCGAGAGGGTCATAGTTGTGTGCAATCTGAGTTAGGAGATCCACATCCATGAAAACTCCAGGGACAACCAATTTACCTACATCCAACTCCCAAATACTATTCATTGGGGTAGGGGAGTGTCTCATACCAAAACCAACCTTGAATAGACCTAAAATAGACAACCCTATATGTGGATCTCTCAGCCAATTGCCCTTGTCATACAGTCCTTCTCCTATTCTCAGACGAGGAGCCTTGGGCACTAATTCCTTAACTTTAGCTGCTCCATTTGTGGACATAGACAATTGTTCCTAGAAATCATCACAAATTGCTCTCTCCTGGTAATTAACCTTCCCTGTGAAATCCCTTCTAGGTTCCATCTTAATGATATGCAAGTATTTCAATTACTAATCAAAGTAATTCTTTAATCAGAACAAAACCACAGTTCATCAATTTTTCAAGTAACTGGTAAGCAAAACATAAGAAAACCTATCTTTGGCCTGAAGAACTCTACTCAATTTGGCTCCAACGGATCATAAAATGTCTAAGTGTTTCTATCACTTTGTTGTTTCTCCATTTTGCGAAGCCTAAAATCTATGCATCTCCATCAATTGAAATCATGCCAACCATCAGATCAAGCGGAACTTGCACAACCTTTACTTTATTGACTATTCTTCATTCGGCAACGGGCTCAGATCTCTTTCGCTATTTCATGAAAGCTAAAAATTGTACACATTCATCAGGTGAAACTGCATGAGCCATCCGATCAAAATGAACTTGATCATTCTTTATCCTATCCTATGACTGGTGGTTTACCCCACTAACCGCGCACCAAGCATTTAAGGCTAATGGTTTTCACTGTTTCGCAAACGGTAATTACCCTACATCTTCGGTCTGTGAAATGGCACCCACCATCAGATCCTCCTTGAGATACCCACCTTTTAACAAATCTAACCTGAGAAGTGGGTCCTCTGACTCAGCACCATCCAACCTTGCAATCGACTGGTAAAGGAAACAGATGTGTCAATCACTTATTTGTCAAAAAACATCCACAGGATCCACTTCAGGACTGCCACGTGCATCTGACAAGTCACCTTTTCATCAGCAGTCTAATCCATCTATTCTACCATGACACCGACCAAGTGGCTGCCATGTCACTTCGTTATTTCACAAAGGTTAACTCTCAGTCACCTTGGGGCTATGAAATAGCGTCAACCGTCCGATCAAAAAGAACTTGATCAGCCTTTACCTTCAATCTTTACTACCTCATGGATCAAGTTTCCTTTTCACCATTTCGTGAAGCCTAAAACCCATGCACCTTTGTCTTGTGAAATAGTGCAAGCCATTCGATCAAAAAGAACTTGATTGGTCTTTACCTTATTTAAAACTTGGATGCCAGACCCACTTCCGCCTTTCGCCATTTTGCGAACAGTAACTCACAGGCATCTTTGAATTGTGAATTCATGTGCACCGTTAGATTAAAAAGAACCTGTGTGATGGTTAAGGAGCCCGATTAAAAATTAAGAACTTTAGGAAAGGCTTAGAGAAAATAAGGCGTTGCTAGACCCGCCTAGGGAGAAATACAAAGGGGGGGGGACAGTTCTCATGACAAACGGACCCTTCTTTAAGTGATAAAAGTAACACAGATTTAGAACAAGAGGGTTTTTCTCAAAAATAGGAAGGGTTAAAACTCAAACCTTAAACCCTCTTCTGACCTAAGACAATCAGAAGCAACAAAACCATACCAAACTCAATTTTTTTAGACTTTTAGCCAATTATGGAACAAGGATATCCATTTTTTAAACAATGATTACAGTACCCACAACCTAATTCAACAATGGTAAATTAAATGTTCATTGCACGTGTCGGCCAAATTCGCAAATATCAATTAAAACATTATAAGCATTCAAGGACCCATTCTGCCCCGCTTAAATTAAATGTTCATTGCATACCCATGCAATTCGCCAAAAATGCAATTAAATTAAATGTTCATTGGCAATTGCGATGCCCGAGCCCCACGCAATTCATCAAAAATGCAATCATGGATTGCTATAAATACACTCTTTCTTACAATTTGTTCATGTCTGATTAGTAAATTGGGAGCTCTCGAGTCTCGATTCACATTCCGTGAATTGAGTTGGAAAGTTGAAGTTCATTGTAGAGTAGAGGGCCAGAGTTACAATCCTACAACACAGGCCCAGGCATTCCTGATTCCTAATTCAGAGAATTGAGAAGGCATAAAGGTGAGTAATCATTTCTTCATACTTGATAGTATTAGTTTTAACTTTTAATTCGTAGTGAGAGGTCAAGACTCAAGATGTCACAGTCAGACATGGGTGAGACTCCTCAGGGTGGAGAAGAGATTGAGATGTCACACAAGGGTGAGACTGAGACTCCTCAGGGTGGTGAAGGGATTGGGATGTTAGACAAGGGTAAGACTCCTCAGGGCAGTGAAACTGAAGGGATTGGGAGGGCATCAAAATGCCCAAAACTTAAACTCAAAGATACTACCGTAAAGTCTTTCTTTGGAATTGGCAAAGTTTCTGGTCCATCAACTTTTGCAGTTGCAAAAGTCATTCACAATAGCTCACCGCCACCACAAGGTGGGATTGTCATTGATTTAAATGCATCAAATGAGGATGACAATACCAACATGGCAGAAGATGTTCTAAGGGATACACATAATGAGATAATTCACTCAGATGCAAATGCTAGTACTGAAGATGATGTTGGTAGGAAGAAAAGAAAAAGGAAATTAAAACTAAGCTGGGCTTGAACATGCAGTGAAAGATGCAAACCTGACAAAGATTGTTCAAATGAGTTTTATTTTTCATATTCTGTCGAGAGGGCGTCCTATGAAAGATTTCCCAAAATTTAGTAATTTATTATCTTTTTTGAATTTTCCTCACTATCCTATGTCACATTGGTCAATAAATGTTGGATGAGAAATGGCAAACTATCTCGCTGAGGTGGAAAAGCAAAATTTACAAGAGAGTGTAAAAGATTCAAATTTCATTTCATTATCCATAGATGAAGTTACTATGGTAGATAACACTACTTGGGTTTGTATGCATGTGTATACCGTAAAAGAACACATTTGTCGAGCTCATCTACTCTGTGTTCGTAAAATGAGGGACAATTCAATAGCAGAAAATTTATATTTGGAAGTTAAGAAAGCTTTGAATGAAATTGTTGGTATGGATGACTTGACAATTGCCAAGAAGTTGGTGTGTGTTGGAGTTGATGGAGCTGCAGTAATGCAAGGTCAAAGGATCGGTCTTTGCGCAAGATTACAAACTAGTATTGCACCATACATGGTTGGCATTCACTGCATGGCCCATCAAATGAATTTAGCATATAGAAGTGTGAGAAATTTCCCTACAGTGTCAAAAGTTAAAGATTTGGTCCACGAGCTCCACTCATACTTCTGCCAAAATCCTAAACGTTTTGCAGAATTTCATATTTTTGCTGAGGGAGTAACAGGAGGAAACAAGCTTCTCAGAGATGTTGAGACCAGATGGGTCTCCTTGCATGGACCAGCAAAATGCGTTCTAATAGAATATCAATCCTTGATCAGACTAATGTATGAGCAATGCATCACAGTAGACAAAGCTCTTGATCTCTTACATAAGTTAAGTGATATAGAGACTCTGTTAACTTTAGCTAGTCTTCTCCCCATGTTGGATTCAATGAACAAACTTGTTAAGAAAGCCCAAGATAGAACTATGTATATCAATGAGTATAGAACTTTACGTAAAATGACATGCTTGAGCCTGGATGGTCTATATTCAGATCTAACAAGGCAAAGCCCAAATTTTTTTAGGTGGCAAATAATTACAGATTTGAATCATGCTGAAATTTTTTTACATTTCAATACAAAAAATGAGTTATGTGTCTTTGTGAAAGGATTTCAAATACCAATGCACCAATCTAAGATAGGCAAGAGAGGCAGAGCACTACCAGTTAAAAAGGAAGATTTTGATAGGATTGTTAAATCTGTTAGTGATAATTTGAAGTCTACTACAAATGAACTTTCAACTGAGATTCATGAAAGATTCCCTCCAGAAGAAATACTTGAAGCCATGGGTTGTGTGTATCCTCAATTTTGGCATTCAATTGGAGATAATCCAAATGACACAAAGATGTTTCATAAAAAACTAGAGGATTTGATATTGACATTTTCAAAAGATGCATATTGCAATGGACAGCCAATAGAAGAAATTTTAAATTCAGATCATCTTAAAAAACAATGTAAACAGTTTGCATTGCTTATGAAATAGCAATTGGTTAACTTGGAGAATCCATTTGAACCTGGATCAATCACAAGGCTTTGGAAAAGGATAGATCAAAGTGAAGCATTGTGTATTGTAGTACCAGAATATTTGAAACTTGCTGATTTATGTCAAATAATGATATTGGGGTTAGTGGAAGATGAGAGAGTTTTTAGTGCATTAGGGCTTTTGAAATCAAAGATCAGAAACAAATTAGACAAAAATTTGGAAACTTGCTTGAGGTTGTTTGTAACCTAGTATAACGTTAGAGATTTTCCATATGATAGGGCACTGGCAATCTGGAATTCCATGCGTGAAAGACGAGGGTTGTGCAACACTTTAAAAGTTGGTGGTGCTACTGCTAGTGCTAGCGCTAAGGCAAATGATGGATCGCAGACTCAAAGTCAGCATGAAGATGAATAAATTTTTTAATACCCGACTCAGAATGAAGATGAACCTATTAGTACTAATCAGTTTTCGGATCTTGAGTCCATTTGGGATATAGAAGCCTTGGAGTGAGTCACTGAAGTGAATTAGTAGTCAATTTATAGGTATTTATAATTATACTACAGTTCTTGAGTCATATTACAATTTCAATTTGCAAAATTGCAATACTATAGTTGTCATTGATGATTTTTGATATTGTATTCCTTGAATTTGTCAATCAAAATGGATACTTATTTCATATTTTTAATCATGAATTTGAATTATTAGTAAACAATTAGAATTTATTTTCTAAATTATTAGTAAGCAATTGAATTATTAGTAAATTGGTATTTGGTTCCAGTTCCACATTATGTTGAACATGAAATGCAACAATTTGTGTCACAAGATCCATAAAATTAATCATATTGCATAATTGTTACTGCTAGAACCTTTCTACTATTCTACATTAAATGCTTAACATGATGTTCATAGGGATTAGGGTTTTGTGTTTGTTTTTTTGTCTTAGTTAGCTAGTAAACCGAAGTTGTCATGCATTGAAAATATGAGTTGTCCTCTCTTTATTTGTCCATGTCAACGCCAAGTGTGGTCAAACGATTGGTCAAAGTCTCAAATATTGAGACAATGAGACATGTTTAATGTTTCATCTCTAACTCGCAGATAAATTTCATGTTTAACAATTTAAGTGGCAAGTTAACGAGTGTTGGTTTGGGTTTCAATCACGAGGTCTCTAGTTTTTTTAGTGTTGGAATTTTATGTTAGCGAGCTAGAGATTGTTAATGAAATTGCTTTGGTCGTGAGGTCTCGAATTGGTTTGATGCCATGCATTATAGCCGTGAGAGTTAGCGAGTAAGTACTAAGTCATTAATGGTCTGTGTGTCACTACTCGCACCTGTTTATGATGGTAAATTAACATAAAACATCTATTTTTGTTGGTACTCATTGGGTCACTGCAGTCAAGAGATAAAATGTTTTGAGATTTTATGGTTATCACTAGCTCATAGGTCCTTTATCATCAAGTCAGTTTAAGTCGCGAGCTTGCGAGTACTGGGAGATTTTAGTTGTCACTACCTTGCAAGATGTTTTGCACTTGACCATTTTATGTTGCGAGGTTGCGACTGGGTGTGATTTTATGTTATCGCAAGGTCGCGAGGTGTTTGTGGTTAAGTCATTTTAATTTGCGATCATGTGATGCGGTTGGTATCGTAGCTTAGTTGGTTTTGTCGCTTGCTCACAGGTTTTGAATTTGTTTAGCATTTTAAGTTGTGATCTGGCGACAGGTAAGTTTTGGTTTGATTTTGTGGTCATTGCATGCTCGCGGGTTTGTAAGTCTTAAGTCAAAAAGTGTTGCAAGCATGTGATGGTAGTTAAGTGTCTTGTTGTCGCGAGATCGCAAGGGTTTAAGTCAAGTTAAGTTTCAAGTTGCGAGCTTGTGATGAAATAAGTCATTTTGTTAGATTTGCAGTGGTCACTAGCTCGTAGGTAAAGAAAGAATATTACAAATGTTGTTGCGAGGTTGTGATTGAAGGGCTTGATGAAGATCAATGGCTATCGCTCACTCACGAGATTCTTTGAGGATTCATAAAAGGGGTTGCGAGCTTGTGATTAAGAGGATTTGGTAGCATTGTCGCTAACTCGTCAGTTCCTTTCCAAATTGTTATAACTGGTTGCGAGTGTGCAATTAAAGATGGGGATTGACATGTGGACTTGTTTTCCGGGTTCTATAAAAGTTTTGAATGGCAATCACCAATCAAATAGAAGGGCATGAATTCAAATTTTGCTCGAGTACTTCAGCTTTGAATTAATGCCACAGTAACTAGTTCATGCAAGTGTGGCAATTAATGAGACTTGAGAGAAGTGACGGTGCCCAAATACCATAAATTGCATGATGGAGTCGAGATTTTGTATAATTGCATTAATGCATTCTATCAGTTTAATTGAATTAATGCCACAGTAGCTAGTTCATGCAAGTGTGGCAATTAATGAGACTTGAGAGAAGTGGCGGTGCCCAAATACCATTTTATGTTGCAAGGTTGCGACTGGGTGTGATTTTATGTTATCGCAAGGTCGCGAGGTGTTCGTGGTTAAGTCATTTTATTTGCGATCATGCGATGTGGTTGGTATCGCAGCTTAGTTGGTTTCATCACTTGCTCGTAGGTTTTGAAGTTGTTTAGCATTTTAAGTTGTGATCTGGTGATAGGTAAGTTTTGGTCTGATTTTGTGGTCATCGCATGCTCGCGGGTTTGTAAGTCTTAAGTCAAAAAGTGTTGTGAGCATGCAATGGCGGTTAAGTGTCTTGTTGTCGCGGGATCACAAGGGTTTATGTCAAGTTTTGAGTTGTGAGCTTGCGATGAAATAAGTTGTTTTGTTAGATTTGCAGTGGTCACCATCTCATAGGTAAAGAAAGAATATTACAAATGTTGTTGTGAGGTTGCGACTAAAGGGCTTGATGAAGATCAATGGTTGTCGCTCACTCGCGAGATTCTTTGAGGATTCATAAAAGGGGTTGTGAGCTTGTGATTAAGAGGATTTGGTAGCATTGTCGCTAACTCGCTAACACGTGGACTTGTTTGTCGGGTTCTATAAAATTTTTGAATGGCAATCGCCAATCAAATAGAAGGGCATGAATTCAAATTTCGCTCAAGTACTTCAGCTTTGAATTAATGCCACAGTAGCTAGTTCATACAAGTGTGGCAATTAATGAGACTTGAGAGTGTTAGGTCACAGAGACAACTGAGAGGGGGGGGTGAATTAGTTATCTAGTAATATTAAACCAAAAACAACTTAATCAAATTATTGCTTAATACTGGTGAAACAGTATGTTATATTGGTGGACAGATTTAACAGATAAATGCAATATTGGTAAAGATTAATGCATGAAACTAAAAGACAAAGTCATCCACAACACATAACACCAATATTTGTACGTGGAAACTCTGTAAGGGGAAAAACCATGGTGGGAAACCTTACCCACAATCAGATGATACTACTGCAGATAGTAAGTGTACATAGATGGGGTTTGCACATGCAGAAAGGCCAAGCGCCTAGATCTCACTGCTCAAACACAAATGGGAGTCACACTGACTACAATTAGATGGCTAAATCCAATAAGAATGTACTACTCAAAATAGCATCTTCATATGCTAGATTCAGTACCAGTGTAGTTTTGATAAGCTTTTCACAAAAACCTAGCTTCATCTTCAAATGATGTCTATGTGTATAGCTCTGCTTAATCTCACATATACCTTCACAAAAATCCTTTTTCACATTCAACCTACGATCTTACAATTAAGACCTTATATTTATACCATAACTTAAGACCAATTTTAGTAGGTCAGCTCTACAAGATATTACAATAAAATCATTTTACAAACAATACAATATCTGATGCAATAACTGATTGAACATGTTGGCTTAATGCATTTACAACAATAATTAATCATCTCCATAGTGTGTCATGCTAATCTAGAAAAGATAAACCTGTCGGTGTAACCCTGGACCTATTTGCCGGTAATAGCAAATATACAAATATGAATATGCTTAATAAATAATTCTCCAAGATAAGATGTCCAAACAATGTCTTTGACATTACCAAGTGTTTTCCATGCAATTCCAAGTGTCGGTGATCATTATATCCTACCGGTGTACCATATACTGGTGACTGTGCAAAAGACACTTGTTTACCGATGAATGTTGTTGGATCTTGAAAGTGCTAGAGTTTTAGTAGGTGTTGACATAAATGACAAAACCATACCAAAATACCAATAGAAAGAAGTGACGGCTCCCAAATACCATAAATTGCATGATCGAACCGAGATTTTGTATAATTGCATTAATGCATTCTATGACTATCTTCGAGGTAATCTAGTGAATTGAGCTCTGCAACAACGTTGGAGAATTCAGAGTGTTGGGTGTGGGAAAATTTCAGAAAATTGGTTAAGTTTTTCTCCTACAGCAAAAATAAGCAAGACAACAAGTGGAACTGGAGGTTCCAAGCCTAAGCCCAAGTCCACAACAAGTGGAGGACCTGGAGGTTCCAAGGCCAGTGCCACTGAGGAAAAGATGGTTAAGAAATACAGAGAATAATTTGTAGATTTGTTGCCAGGGACTTTTGTTGCTTTGAATACAAATGATTTGGCATGGAAAGATTTATGGAGCCAATGTAGAAACCCTACCATGCTTAATATGACTAGTTCTGCTCTATTTCATTATTTCTGGAATAATAGGGTTAAGGGTGTCCCAATGTCAAACCCTTGGGATTTAAATATGGCAAAGTTAATTGTGCCAGATGTGTATGTTTATGTGGATTTGATCAAAGAGTTGGCCAAACGCTATTGCCCAGTATCTAGGGTAATCAAAAGAAAGAACCAGTCTGCCCTAGTTTCAATTAATAGAGCTAGCTTTGTTGAAGCTTTCTAGATTACTAGTGTTGCATGTACAAATATAGATTTGGAGCGGATTGTAGAGGATTTTGACAAATAAAAAGGTGTTATCAAGAAGCATGCAATGCCCAAATACATGCCTAGGGTGAATAGGAAACCGGTTATAATTCTAGATAGTATCGAACCACCATTTGACATCACACCTTTCCGCCATTATATGCATTGTACAATCTATGGATTATGCAGAGTGTTGGGTTTTGATGGAGATTCAACGGTGTCATCTGAATTACTGATGATGGCTATGGACATTCAACACCTAGATGTTAACAAATATTATGATTATGTGGGCTATGTGGTTGAACACATTCATAATGCTCTATTTAAAATTCAGAGTGGTGCACCTAGCCCTACATTCAAGCATTATTCATTGTTGATGCATTTAATCTTTTTCTATAATGTTGAGTTCATGGATAAATAATTGGAGCTTTTCAAAGAAGAATTGGGTGTCTTAATGCCAATACAAAGATGGACCCAGGTTTGGGACAGTAGTTCTTCCCATTCTTCTTTCCTTTCCTTTGAAGATTGGATTGTTTCACCAATTATGGAAATGCTAGTAATAAATAGGGAATGATTGTCAATTAATGTTAGGAGAGTTTTGAGACCTTACCAGTATGTTCCATACTAGTCTATTTCACATAACTAGGGGGACTTTTATTTTTTTGATAACTTGACTATGATCAAAGTCTATGGGTGTCCTCAGCCTCCCCATATTTTACCAAAATTTGTTCCAATTAGGATTGCTTTTATGGAGTTTATCTGGTAATTGACCCTAGTTGAAAAAGAATACCTTGACAAATATGGGAAGGGTTCTCTTCTTCCTAGCCTTTGGGTTGCATCTCATTTTACCATTGGTAGGAGTTCCTTTAATGAAGTAAACAATATCCTTAAACAGTATAGGTTGGTTAATGTTGTGTCTAGATTCTATGATCCTGAACAATTTATTAAATGTGCATTGCCAGAAATGACACCTTGGGCCATAATAAAGGACCATGAACTGTTGGATGATGAAGATGTGGTTAGAAATTTGCTGAGAAAAGATGAAGTACAAGAAAGGAGAAGAAAATGGAAAAATTTGATGAGAGTTGAAGCAAAATTGAAGGTTGCTGACCCTATTTTCTCATGTTTTTTCCCTAATAACCTGTACCTGGAGAGGATTAACAAAATGTTGAGTTTATATGAAACTCTGATGGAACAAATGCCTCAAATTCCAAAAGTGGCTGCTCAGCAGCAAGACCTCTAAGATGGACATTCTTCACATGGAAAGAGGCCACTTAGTGTGTCTGTTGATGATGTAGAGAGTGGGGATGAAGTTCAATCTACCCAAGTGCCAGTTGCAAAGAAACAAAAAACCAATGAGGTCAGTACAATTGTGAGGAGAGACCCTGCTAGAGCAATTGTTACAGAACAAGGACACTACTTTCATCAAATAAGGACACATCTCAGAGAAGTAGGGCAGAATGAAGAACATGGAGAAACAAACGAAGCCCTTGCTTAAGGCTTTGATGAGCGTGTGATGTTGTCAAATGAGTTCATGAAAGATGATGACTTTATTAAGTCAGATGAATTTAAAAAAATTTTGACAAGGTTGAAACAAAATCAATTAAGACAAAATCTGATCATAGAGGAAACAAATGAAGAAAAGAAAGAGGAGATCATCAAGGTACTGTAGGAATATGATCTTGATAGGGAGCAAATATCTATGGAATAGGCAAGACAATTGATTAAGAGTAATGGTATGATTATGATGCCTGACTAGGATATCCAGTCTATTTTTATTATTGATCAGATTAGGAAGCAAGAGGACCCAATGTTTAAAGCTAAATTTGAAATTGGAGATGTAATAAGAGGATCAAGATTTAATCCTAAGTCAAAGACACTTGTTGCTTGGTCTTTGGCCCCTTCCACTCAAAAGCCCCACCTTCTAAATATCCAAGTAGAAAAGAAAGCTAACAGAATGATCTGGAACTTGCAAAACACAACTGACAGAGATTGCCTCATTTTTTAATCAAGTTTCTTTCATGAATTTATCAAAAACAGAGGATTTGTCAAGAAGATACACAGAACCATATACCCAATTGATTGCATTGTCTAAAAAATATGAAGAGACACTGATGAAGAAGGGTGCTCTGGAGGAAGAGTTAGTGGAGTTGAAAAAAAAAATTGCAAATGAGCCCCCTCCAATACAGATTACAGAACAAGTACAAGAAATACCAGCTGATGCGACAACAAAAATGGAGGAATACATAGGGAAAATTGAAAAGCTTGAAAAGGAACAAAATATCAAGGCTATCTCTATTGTGTCAGGAATTCTAAAACACAGGATTAATTTATTGAAAGGAAAATTGATGGTAGTGCATGATTTGCACATTTCTTTGAAAGAGGCAAGCAAAACATCCTCTGAGGTTGTCGCTTTTCTTGGATCTTTGTTCAATGTCTGGTTAGGAAGAAGTAGATTAATGGATAAGTTAGATATTGTAATGATGTATAGTGACGAGTTCCCTCCCAAGATCAGTGACACTAAAGACATGGTGGAGGTAATGAATGCAGCTTGTGCATTTTTCACAGCGAGGGATGTGCTTATAAATGAAAAATTGCAGACATTTGGGGAAGGTTATAGTAAATTGGTGCCTTCAATTTATGGTAGTAATGGAGATTTGAAATCACTTTCTGAATGGACCAGCGAATTTGATTTGATTTGATTTGATTTCCTTAATGGTATGCTTGATTCACTGTTCAAGGTTGAGGTTGACCATGAAAAGTTTATTGTTGAATCCAGGGCAGTTACAGATGCCAGATGGACAGATTCAATTACAAAGTTGGAAGAGGTCACTGGTGCATTCAGGTCAAAATTTCAACGGCAAATCATCATCATTCTGACACAATTTCGTCGCAGTAGCGACAAAAATAGCCCTCAAAAACGTTTTGTCAAAAGTTTCGACTATCCTTGTGGTCGTCGCAATTCCGACATCCTCTCTAACCTTTCCAATGGCCACCATGGATGGTCATACCCAGAAAGAATACCGTCGTGATCTCGGCCTTCCGTCAGAATTCTGACATCAAAGGGTAAAAATTTTGATGAGGATGTTGTGCATTCGACGGCACTCCTATGTCGGAATTACGACAACCCCATGAGAGTTCTGACGAGGATGTTGTGCATCCGACAGCACTCCTCTGTTGGAATTATGACGGCCCCATGAGAGTTCCGACAAGGATGCTGTGCATCCGATGACACTCCTCTGTCATAATTTTTACCCCTTGAAGTTAGAATTCCAACGGTAGGCCGATTTTTTGGAAAAAAAAAATTTATAGAAAAAGATTTCTCTACTATCTCTCTTCTCTATCCCTCTCTACTATCTCTCTTCTCTCTCCCCTCTCTAGGTCTCTTTCTCCATCCCTCTCTTCTTCTCTCCCTCTCTACTTCTCTTTCTCTACCCTCTCTAGGTCATTATCTCTTCCTCTCACCCTCTCTCATCAAAAGAGAAATAAAAACTTGCATGGCCTTATAATTCATGAGTTGAAGTTTGAGTTTAACATTTTGGAGGTAATTTTCTTAGACTATTCAATGCCCATTCTAACTAAGGTCAATCAAAATTCAAGATAAACCTGTGGTAAAGATGAGGATCTCGAGTTCATTGGTAGAGGACTCCACTTTTGATGGGAGAAAACCCTAGTGTTCAGTTTGGTAAGCTCTAGTCGAAGGTGCAGTATGACAGCCACGTAGAAGGAGAACCATGACATTTTGCAAAATTAGAAGGGAAATTCTAACAAAGAGTAGCTACGTGTCTGGAACATTCAAAGCATTTCATGTCTAGGCTAGCTATCTTCTTTACTCTAGTCTAGGATTTCACATTTTTGAGAAAGCATGATTTGTATGGATGGTTTGTTTGTTTCAAATGAAGTATAGTCCAGCCTCCACCAAAATAACAATGACAGTAAGGACTAGTAGAGTAGTCTGTTAGAAGGCTTAGACATTGATAATAGTGTCTAGGTTTTCCCCGATTCTTGAATAGCATTAATAGATAATCATAAGTATAGCAAGGAATAGATTACTTAAAGCTTGTAATGAAGAAGGGTTTTGAATTAAAAAGACAATGATAAGAGTTTTTTTACGGTTCAAAACACAAAGACAATCACAATAGAAAATTAAAAGTTATAGGGTTACATTGAGTAGGTTTGATTGATTATTGAAGAATATATTGTGTTTCTCTATCAATAAATAAGAGGTCTCAAGAAGCTAAAGACAATGAAAACTAATTGATGGGAAACCTTTTGACTATCAAGAAGTGATTGCCTCAGATGAAAGTAGTGATAACAAAAATAATCAACAAAAGAACAACCAATAAATGATAAATTTGCAGTGAGATCATAGTGCCTAAATCAGTCTAAAAGCTTATAAGGATCAAAACCAAGCCATATAAGATTCAAGAACAATTTGAGAGCATCAAAGACATCTACCAGACATTAGAAATTGTCAAATCAATGACACATAACAGCCTCATTATAGTCTTATGTTGTATTAAATAGAAAAATCCAAGTCTAAGATAGTGTTAGAAGGTGTGTGAGAGTCTTCAACATGGATAACTGATAGGTATAACACTGAGAGCAGAAATATATGAGATTTGATGAATGACAGTGGCCATGATATGGAGATGACAGTGTCAAGTATCACTGTCAAAGCATGAATAGAGGTCCTAATCTGAGTCTTTTCAAGAGAGAACAATAAATATGAAGCACCAAGGTCTACAGTTAGATCAGAGACAACCATCTAGCAGCCCAAAAAAGAATCAAAACGTTGTGAAAGGTCAAAATCACAGTATTTCCATAGCCCATGAAGTTCTAGAAGATGTGCAAGGGCAATTCATAGTGCAAGGTCATAGGTATTTAGTGTCATAATTATTTTCTTCACCCCCAGATCTTGATGAAAGATAAAAGGATGCCATGACACAAAGTAAAAAGTCTATAGCACTGATAAATAGGTTAGCACTATGTCATATGCATACAAGACATCATGAAGCAGATTTGATAGTAATAAAGTTGTAGCAGTCATCAACACAAGCATAATGAAGGCATGGACACTGAGCATGCAAAAATATAATTGATAACAATGGTGAAATGATTAATGTTGTATCACAATTTGATATCAAACTGTCTATGAAGATGGTTGTTTAAAGGTTTAGTGTTGGTTTAAAAGGCGAAAACATTGCATGAGGTCTACCACCATAAAGGAAATACAAAGCTACAAATAAGATAGTGACCATTCAAAGATAAAGCTACAAAGAACTATCAAAGAAACCACAGTCCAATGAAGAATCAAGAGACAACAGGCCTAAGTGTAGTCTCAGATATTTGAAAATGTCATTATGGATAGTTAAGAAAAATAAATGCATTCATGATATTTGCACTCAACAAAAGAGAAGGGTTTGTATTCATCAAAGATTAGTTGAAACACTTGTGAGAGAGAGATTAATATCCATCAAGCCATAAATAAGATAATCACTATTACAAAGCATGATGAGTCAAAAAGGCAATCAAGAATTATCAGTTCAAAGGATCAATAGGTGAATCTTGTCTTGTTGATAATCTCTAGTGATGGTGTATAGGATCCCTGTTCCAATCTCAATGTGCCAAAGCTTGATGAGAAGTCATGGATTAGAAGTTACAAATTCCTTAAATAGTTTTCTATTGAGAGAAGCCATATAGTCAAATCAAGACTCAAATCCACAATGGTAAGATACAAACAACGATGATAGTCAAGGAGTCATTCATTGTAGGGTTTTCATAAAATTTTAGAATATGGTATGAGCAGTCCAAAGAACTATGACACTTCACTGAAAGGAGCAACATATCAGTCCTTATTGGCATCAAATTATACAAATGACAACTAGGGATGAAGCTACAAGAGACAATCACTGTCTTAGTTTAAGACCCTAGAACAATATAGCCCCAATGGAGAAAGCAAAAATCAAAACATAGGAGAAGTCCTAGAATCCCACTAAAATCTTATTTGCAGTCGCAGAGTTGCAAGATCAAAAGCATATAATGGTAAAGATGACCTAGGGTTCTCTTTTTATTATTGAGACAATATTATGTGAATATGATAGTTTAGCAGTCCTTGAATGCATGTGAGTAGTCCCAATGAAGAAACAATACCATCAGGGTATTAGAATAATTTTTGAAACCTGCAATCATGTTAGACAAGTATTGAAAGTATAATTCATAGAGCAACCATTTCAACTAGGTTTAGATAGCATATATTCATAACTATTTCAATTTTATGTGAACTACACAATATCTATAATGCATAATTAGAGTTAAACCATAATAGGGCTTGGATGAGAAACATGATAGGGCATCCGAAGCTATCCACATGCTAAGCCCAAGAGTATATATACCATCCCTCTTGGCCCCATGTGGCAGTCCACCATCCATATGAGGTGGTGTTCTTAGTGGGTAAACTTGTACCTGCCCTCCCTATCCATGCTACCTTATCCACCCTTCTATGATTGAGACCCCTTTAATCACAATGGTAGAGGTTGATGGGGAAACCACAATTACATTATGTAGGATCTTCTACCCTATCTCATTGAATTCATTCCTACACCAAGTGACTATGAACAAAAGCGTAGGTATTTAACAACAATGACATAGTCCATGGACTAGTGATCCTCCTCTTGATACTCCATCTACAAATGAGAACATCTCTTGTACACATTGCTACTTCAGAATTAAAAGTTGCTTCTTCTAGAACTTTCCATGATTCTTTGCAATAGGATTATATGTCTTCTAGATTCACCCCACTAGGACACATTCATATCAAGCATCTTTACTTTTTTGAAAAGTAGACCACATTTCAGATCTAGATGACACCATAATCACTTTGATTTCCTCTTGCAAGATATTCCTCCATCATGTATTGCTTCATCGAAGTTCAAATTTGCTTCTTCAAGGGCACTCAATGATTCTCTATATAGGATTCTTCATGTCTATGAGATCCACTTCATTGGGAGGCCTACTTAAACATTTCACATCTGTTTGTGGACTCTCACCTTTCAAACATTTCACATCTTATAATTGAGCTTCGCTTTGTTTCGAGAATAGTTTAATATTCTCTACTTAACAGGGCCAACCACGTGAAGGTGGAAGCTCATTTGGCCCCTCCCCCCCCCTAACATCACTCTAAATTCCCTATTAACATCTAACATTCATTCATTCTTTCATTCATTCTTTCATCCATTATTAAAATATAACATTCATTCATTATCACATAATGTTCATTAACACATAAAATTCATTAACTTTCATTAAAACACAACATTCATCAATAATCATCAACACATATCATTCATGAACATTCATTAGCACATAATTACATTCATTACACATAAAAATCAGTCATTATCAAATAAGGTAGATTACAATCATTTCTTTCTTTGTTTTTTCTTTGAAGCTATGAAAAGACTAAGTGGAACATCGGTTTCTTCATCATTTCCCCCATCTACGAATGTTATGCCCTCTTCTCGTGCTCTTGATGTATGCCTAGTCCTATACAAAGGACGAGGATGCTGAACCAAAGGGGGGTCCTCTGTAATAACAAAGAATTGGGTTAAATTCAAAACATTCTTTTATTATTGTTACAAGTATTTCATTAATTTAAAGAACACAACCATTACACTCTTTACCTGATGGGGCCACATCATTTTGTCTAGCCTCAACCTCGACATGCTAAGCACCCTCTAGATCCTCTAGAGTTGAAATACGAAACGTTACATTAATCAATACACCAATTGCAATTAAATTTGTTTAAAGGAATAACAGTGGTCCTGTTTACCTGATTGGGGAACATCATGTTCCTGATGTTGTCTACCCGGATCATGCTCCACTTGGTCACCACCGACTACATGCTCTAAAATATTAACAATAAAGGTTATATTAATTACTACACTAATTTTCAATTTAAGATGTTTAATTGTATTAATAATTACATAAAAAAATTTGAATAGAAAATGAATACCTCCACTACTAGGATGTACATCCGGACCTTCATGTACAGGTTCTGTTCCACGATTATCATGCTGCATTGCAATGTCACATGCAGTGTTATCATTGCTTGCTTATTTAAAAAAAATATGGTCACTTTATGTTGAAACTTAACATCAAATAGATTATTGGTTAAGTATTCAATTTGAAATAATTTTCATTTAGCTTAATTACCATTGTGACAGATGCATCAGAATCTTGTGTTTGCCCACTCAATTCTCGTAGCCATTTAGCCATGGCTATATATCCTTGTTGGTAGCCAATTATCTTGTCATCTTCCGTGGGCGCTCTATTGAATTCAGAGCCCTACATTTTTGCTTAGTATTGTGAATTTTGCTTGTATTGTTTGATAATAAAAAAAATTGTTTACAATTTATAAATATTTTGATGTGATACTTAATTTACTGATTCTTACAATTCATGCGGCAAGTTTCATATAACCACCAGAGCTAAGTTTGTGTTGCCCATGCTTTTCTTGTCTTGCCTTGGTTGCCTTTGACATGTCACTCAATCTATGAAAAGTTTGAAATATGTTAGATTATATAAATATAATGAATAATTAGTACATATTCACATTCTTAATAGTATCACATACCTTCTTCTAGCGTCTAGTGGTGTATTTCCTTTTTTCCTTTCAATTCTCTCCTTTGCATCCAAAATCAGGTCCTTCCACTCCCTCTCTGGAATCATGGGGGGATGCTCATACTTTACGTTCTTCTCTAAATGTGTCCTGTATTGGTCCCTCACATACTTCAGATATGTGCCAGCTTTTTCCAGGAGCTTAGTCTTGTCGAATGTGTCATTTCCAAACAACCCTACCATACGGTTTGTGAGTTCATCTTTTAACTTTTTTTCTTGGTCATTCCACCTTTAAAGCAAAAACAAAACTGTTAGATTTAGAAAGAAATTGAAGCTACCTTTGATATAGTTCAAGAAATGGATAAAAGGAAAACTATTCTAGCAATGATATGAAATCAAAATAGTGGATAAGGGTTAGTTCACGTATGATGTTCCACCTTTTATGTATGGTGGGCCCAAATATCTGCAATGAAATGTCATTAAGATTTTTATAAAAAATATCATTTCCTGCAGAAAAAACATGGGATCATTAGTCCAAAATGAGTGATCAGTAAGTAAATTACAATTAGACTATATATAATAATATTTTTAAAGTACCTGGAACCTTCTGTATCTTCAAGGGAATCAATTCTTTGTCGCTCACCACCAATGTGGCCTCCAACATTCCCGTACTAGCAATATGGGAAGATCCAATAAATGATGGTATGTTATCAGCAGTACTCACCTCTGGCGCATCCTCATGTGCATCTCCTGCCATAGTAAATGAATCCACTATGAAATGCCTCCAAGAAAGAACACTTCAAGGGTAATAAACACATAACGAAAGAGAGAGAAAAGAGGGATCTACCACCAGTGGGTGGGTCAACATGAGCTAGTGCAACAGACGATGTTTGCATGCTACATGTTGCCGACATTGCAGTCGGCAATATAGTTGGGCTCGACCTCGGACCCATGTCAGCACCTGAAGAGTAATACATTAAATATGTAAAACATTAAAAAAGAAAGTTCACAAGTCCAAAGGAGTGGTTTTAATATATAGAACATGGTCATCACCTGAACTACTCGCAATACCCTGATCATCGCCACCAGGATGATGAGGCCCTATAAATTTCTGTAAAAACAACACATACATATTTTAGTTAATGACATAAAAGAGATAAAAATATAAACCATTATTGAACTTTTGTTATGATTAAAGCTTTCATTACTGCTTACTTGCAAGTTTTCCATTGTCGTATAGTTGCACCCTCTTTGTTATCTCATCAGTCTGAGGACTTATGGTTGCCAAATCAACAATCTCTTGCCTAATTTTTCTAATATTCTTTTGTACAAATTGCATAGGGTTTGTGTTAAGTGCGATGCCATCAGTGCATAACACTGTCGAGTGCCCCACATCCCTATGGAGGTGTTGAGGTACTGCGGGTTCCTTTCCCTTATCCTGAACATCCGTCTGTGACAAGAATATAATTAACACTATCAAAATTACTTCAAAACACTCAAGAAAAGATCATATTATAACAGTTTGATTCTATCTAATTTGTACAATTACAATGAGGTTTACTTGCTCCATAGAAGTGACAGGACCTACACCCCTATCTGTGCTATGTGGTGGATCCATGTGGCCCTGTGACAAAGAAAAAATATAAAAACGTTAGCAAAATGAAACCAATAGACTTAACAAAAAAACTTAATAATACAATGGTTTATTGGATTCATTAATTGGAAGTTGGCTTAAATGGTATATATATAGTACGTACCACCCCCATGATAGTAACTTTGTTTGTATCTATACGATTCAAATTGTAATCGATTAGCAACTCTTCCCCTGCACTTATTGATTTTATCGCACATACAAACACACAATTTCCCTCACGTGCCTCAAATATGCAATTGGGTTGCTTATTAGTTGACCCAGGTCGTGTACTATTTATAAAACCTACAATATTCCCTATTGTTTTTGGCCTTCCATCAATGTATACAGCCACTCGTTTACTTTGATCATTATCTTTTTGTTGTATATAATTGGCTGATAGTGCATGCCTACACATACTTTTTTTATATCGAACAATCTACATCCAATCATTATAATTGTAACAAGCTCCAACAAAATCCATCAATTCAGCAACTTTGTTGTAACAGACCTTTATGCTATCCATGGAAAATAGGCCCAAGCCATGTAATGACGAAGGTGCTATGCGATATATCCTCTCATTAACACAAAAATTAGTGTTTATTGGAGGAAGTTCCTTGGGTACACATTGTTTCAGTAGATGTTTGTACCTCAAGGGCACCTCAATGTCGCCTTTGGTCTCATCATCATAAGAACATGACCCCCCTTGAGCAAGAAAAAATTCCATGCGTTTATTGAATTTTCTTCTAATCTTTTGACCTCTAGTTGATCTCCCTATTTGAGATCTACTACATGTCTCACTTTCCTCTTCTATTCCTGCATTTCCCTCACTCGAGGAAGACACATCTGACAAATACCTATTTGGTGATACCTATGCACCATCAAATGAGAGAGTTAGTTGGTAATGAGAGAGATATTTTGCAAATGAGGGTAATATTGATGAAGAAGTCGGCCATAAAGTTGATGTTGAGATTAAAATTTGGGTAAGTCCAACTGGGGCCTCAAGTGTTGATAACTGTATTAGATTTGCTGCTAATGTTGATGTTTGAAAAACTGAGGAAGTTTTTTTTTCTTGTAATTTTAAAAAAATATATTATTTCTATAAGGTGTATTGACTTATACCTGTCGATCCATGAGGCTATGCAGGATCCTCGTCAAAGGGGTTCAGGTTCTTGCACCAACAATTGAGCATCATAAGCATTACATTTGTAATTTGATAAACAATAAATACTGCAGTATCATAAGCATCATAAGCATCATAAGCATCACATATGTATCATCATATATGTAATTGAGCATCATAAGAATCACATATGTATCATCATAAACATGTAATCCATCACATACATATCATAAATCACCATCCATCACATAGCTAATAAGTAGTCCACATTCCATAAATAAACACAGTTCAAAAAATGTCACATGTATCATCATAAGCATGTAATCCATCACATATGTATTTTAAATCACCATCTATCACATAGCTATGGGTGCATCATGAATTAATTAAGTAATGGCATTAGAATTCAAAACATATGAATTATTTATGTAACCATATAAGTCAAATCAATTTCTATCAAGATATCAATATTAAATAGATAATATAATAATCGCATCTCATACATTTCATTCATGTCATTGATCTTCTTCTTCATCCAACTCATCATCATCATCATCATCATCATCATCATCATCATCATCCTCGTCGTCGTCGTCATCGTCGTCATCATCGTCATTGTGTTTGTCATCGTCATCGTCATCACCATCACTGACACCATCACCATCACCATCACCATCATCATTAGCAATAACACCATCATCATCATCAACTTCTTCTTTGTGTACATTTCCGTCAGGAACATCATCGAGTAACTGTCGATCGTGATCATCTATATCATCTTCTACTTCTTTGGTATCTTCTTCTTCCATCACATTATACATTATCAGCCTTCCTCTTGGATCATGTCTAACAACAAATGACCATGTGGAACCTCTGAGTAAAATAACTGCTCACATTGACTTGGAAGAACATAGGGCTCATCCCCAACTCGTTCAAATGACCTTGTATTAACCATTGTAAATCCATTATCATGTTCAATAACAGTTCTATCAGGATCATTTATATTCAGTCGTAGCCTATACCATTTGACGACAAACAAAACTAATTTGAAGGAATTAAAGTCACACTCAAGTATATCATCCAAAATGCCATGGTATCAATTTTGAGACACTTGAGGATGTATGTCATTTCTAGATGAAATATTGGTCACCTCAAAGACTGTAGTTATCCCAAAATCACAAGTTTTCTTCGTGTCATCCAACTATTTGATGCAAAATTTATGACCATTGCAGCACATAGCCTTGTAGTGTTTGACCTGCAATATGTCTAACATATTAAAATTATTGCATCATGAGTTGATAAACATACGGGTGATTAATAAAAATATATGTACCTGTTGATCTCTTAAACCATATGCTAAATCAATTTCCCTTTGTGTAACATTGGAATCTCCATTACGATGAGCTTCTTTAACCAATGAAGCGACACCATCCCATGTTAATGTGCGACCAGAATGTTGACATTGTTCAATCCACACCGTCATCCAATCAAGATTGTTTGCAATATACAAATGTAGCGCATCCCACTCCCAACCAACTGTACAAATAATTAATAGACCACTTACAATTGATTTATTTAGAAGATGAAGAATTAATTTACTACAATAACATTTTATAATTACCTCTCACTTTCTTCAATCTACCTTTCCCCATCAAGTGATCCCCTTCGAATTTATTAATGGGGTTGGGATCCCAAATGCGATCTACATGGATTTTTGCTGCAAACTTAGGAAGATATTCAGTAATGTACACCATAGTTTGGTATACCATATATCCCTCCACCATAGAACCCTCAGGATGTGCTCTTTGTCGAACCAAATCCTTCAAAAATTTCAAGTGCCTCTCAACCATCCACATTGACCTAGTGTGTAAAGGTCCACACAATTCGATCTCCTCAACTTGGTGTATGAGGTAGTGTTCTTGTGCATTGAAAAAAGTTGAAGGTAGACACTTTTGCATTTCACACATTAGATGAGGGATTTTTCTCTTCCAATATTCTATATCTTCCTTGTGGATTTCTTTAGATGACAACCACCTAATTAAAGAGATTGAAGACGCAAAAATATATAAACGAGACTTTACAAAATAATATACAAATATATTGCATAACAAGTAAAACAAATGGCAAATATAATATCTATACAACAAATTGAACAAACATCACTACTTACCTCATGTATTTTCCAAGATCATATATGACTTGCTTGATATTATTGTCGAAGTGGTCTGGGAGAGATAGAGGTAGAACGTACTGCAACAATTATAAAATGATCTTTTCATTGTTTTCTAACATAATACAATGAAAAGTACATGCGCAATATACAAATATTTAGTAAATACACAAGAACACGAATTACCTTAATGAAGGTATGCCAATCATGCGTTTTCATCCCTGGCCCAAATTCACTCTTCTTTGATATGAGATTGTTTATGTCTGCAACAAATCCTGTGGGAAATTGAATTTTTCATATGACTTATTTTATAGAATTGCTTTGCTACTCCGTTAATAACCAAGGAAGGGCACTTATATTAATCTGATCTCCATGGCTATTTGATTGAATGACATTTTTCATTGCATGATTGGATTCCACAATGTCACTACAAATTTTGACAATTTTTTCTTTGTCACGCCTTCCATCCAATATTTTCCATAATGTCTCTATTATATTCTTTCCAATATGCATTGTATCAAACAAATGCACAATTTGTAGCTGCTTGTAGTAAGGCAACCTACTGAATTGTCTAGGATAACTTTTTAGTCCCTTTGGAAGGTGGTCATCCATGCCTTGACGACCTTCAGTATCATCAATTACATCATCAGTCAACAAAACATGATAGAAAAATTCAAATTCCAAACATAAACCTTTAGATGGAATGACATTACCTTGACGATTAATTCTATTATATTCCAACTTCCATAAGTGAGGAGTCATTCTTCGTGGCTTTGATGTACTCTCTTCTTTCCCATTGAAAAGATATTTTTCAGTATTCCGGTACTTATGATTTTTGTGAAGGAAGTGCCTATACTCATCAAACACCTGCTTTCCTAAACTTTTTGAATGACGGGATTTCATCTTTGGACCACAAATTGGACATGCAAATTTTCCCTTTGTTTGAAGACCTACAAGATAATGTATAATTCTGTTAAATCTGTTAATTTTTATAATTATAATTATCATGCACAACTTGAACACTATAACGTACCACAAAAATGTGTTATCCCTGGGGCATCATGTATTGTCCATACAAGCATTGCATGGAATTGAAATTGTCTTTGTCCTATTGGTCTAGAGATGTCATACATGGTCACACCATTCCATAACTCCAGCAACTCGTTGATAAGAGGCTCAATATATACATTCATATCTTTAACTTGGTACTTGCCTAGTGGAATGAACAAAAACATTAGATAATTAATATGACCATTTTACTGCAATATTTATAATTAAATGTAGATGACTATTAAATGATAAAATACCTGGAACAATCATTTCCAACATTATGTGCTCCCTCTTTATTGACATACATGGAGGAATATTATTGTTGATAACAAAAATAGGCCACACTGAGTAAATAGATCTCAACTCTCCAAATGGATTAACACCGTTCACTGCCAATGAAAGCCTGAGATTATGAGGTTCTTCTTTAAAGTGTGGCCACTTTTCCTCTATGTCCATAAATGTTGAACCATCCACAGGCATTTGAATAATGTCATCTCGACTCCTATTGCGTGCATGGTAATCCATAAATTGTGCCAAGCTAGTGCACCTGAATAATCATTGCATACGTGGAATAATGGGAATATAACAAAGAACCTTGTGAGGCACCTTTTTTGTTATTTGATCTATTCGATATCTACTGATATGACATTTAGGGCATTCTGTTCCAAATTCATGTTGTTTATGATATATAATATGATCATTGGGACAAGCATCTATTGTTTGATACTCCATTCCAATATCTTTCATAATGGTAGATAACTCTCGGTATGAGCGAGGTAGAATATTTGATGGTGGTAAGAAAAACTCACCTATCAATCTACAGCAAAAAAAAAAAGTTTGAGGTGTTAATATAAAGAATATTAATGGTACATGATTCACCATTTATTAACTGTAATGACATGTATGACACACCTTAACATACGAGAGATTGTTATGTTGGATAAACCATTCATAACCTTCAAGTTCACCAACAACAATACAGTAGAGAGAAGAGTTGTTTGGGAGCCTTTGTAAAGGGGCTCATATGCCTTCTTAAGAAGAGGTAAATCATGAACATCAAGGTCATCCTGATCATCATGATCAGTTGTGCCAGTACTAAATGTGTCATGGATCAATGTATTTGTACCATCATCTTCAATTGTGTTTTCCGATGCATGATCGTCATCTTCCATGGGATCATTATCTTCAGCTTCAATATTCACACCTCCATGTTCCTCCACTTCCAAAACCATATTCTCAGGGTTTTGTTGATCCATACCATGTGCTCTAGGGTGCTCCACCTATATAAAATTGATATACATAAATAAACCGTGATCATGATCTCATTATCAAGTGATTTCTTATGTATATAAATTGTTAAAATGATATAATAAACAACTTACCAATGGATGATAATCATGTCCCCCTTCAATGTGACCATGCTGCCTACAATGTTTCTTAGTTTTTTTGATTAGAAGTCTTCTAGTCTTTAAGCCCTTACAAATTTTGCAGGGACAATAACATTTCCCATCACCTTTTCTTTTCAAGTTAGACCATAATCTAGCAATTGTCTCCTTATTTTGTTCTTCGCTGATATTATCTGACATGGTCTTTCTTCATAGGTAAAAAAATCAGGCTATGGAAACTTCAGTGCAAAAGCTTCACAAAAATTGCAAATCGAACCAAAACCATTTAACTTAATAAAGAACGTATTTAATGTAGCTGATTGTGTGAATTTCTGAGCATTGTGTTTGCAAATTCTTACTAAAAGTTTGCCTGATGCAGACTTTCTAAGAGACATTTTTGAGTATTCTAAGCAAAGCATTTATTTAAACATACACTTATTCATCCACATTGTAGGGATAACAATACAAGGCTCACATATTGGTCTAAGAGGATGCCATGGTCTCACAAAGTAACCAAGAACCATATGAAATGATGGTCATCTTGAATCCACACACAACTAGGGAGGATCCATACGATTATGTATGACTTCCCCCTTGTTTGTTTAATGGGATTAGCTAGCTCCAAGACATAGCCGTCAATAATCACTAAGAATGTACAAGTGGATCGTAGCTACCCATACAACAAACACTTACCCCTATCCTCAAATTTTCCCAATGTTTGATTCCTTATATACACTCATCCAAGGTTATCTATGTCGATCTTGGTGAGGAATCACATCACAACAAAGAAGGCAACATTTAAAAATAGCAAGAGTTTCACTAAACTACCAAAGATCATAAATATTGAAAGAAAGAAAAAATAGTAACAACAATAAGTCAAATAAATGTGTTCAATTCCAATAGCAAATCAAACATAGACACAATAACTACACAATAGAGAAAACTCACAATAGTGATTAAACTAATTCAAACAAGATAAAATAAAATTGTTGGCCCATGCAACAAAGATGAGAGATCATCAATAATTGAAGGAAACTTCACAATCCTTAAAAGTGCACATTACATAACTATACGACTAGAAATTGTGGCTAAATAGAGTGAAGATTCATCATGACTCCAATAATAGTCCCTCATGTGTGCATTTGTGGCATGAACACAAAAAATCCCACACGGCATGGCCATGTACCTAATGGAGAAGACATGCCTAGGCTACATGCCCAAAAAACATGACTGTAATAATAGTCCCTCATGCATGCATTTGTGGCCTGCACACTACAAATCCTAACATATCATGGCAATACACCTCATAGAGAAGAAACACCTAGGGCCACATTGCACATAGCAACGTGCCTCACAAAGAAGAAATGCATAGGGCACATGCCACATAGCAATGTGTCTTATGGAAAAATGTGTATGCATGTCACACACCAAAGCTATATGTATACATCATGAGGCACATTCATATGCTATCAAACACAACCTATTGTATCTAACATGAGTTCCTCTCTACATGTGTGCAAATCTTCCAACACTAATCGCCACTAAGAAGGAATAATATAAAATGCATCTTCAAATATTTGTGTGTGTGTGTGGAATTGTGTCTTTGAACCCAAATCGCTACCATCAACAACATGTAACCATCACCTACACTATATCAAAACATAAGTATGGTGTGACATCATATCTATTTGCATAATGTCAAAACACATGCAAACATGAAAATCATCATAGCATGACAAAAATCAATCTCCACATGTTGGAACAAAGATATAAATAAGATAATAGGGTAAGAGGAAACCCGTACCAAGAACCACATACCAACTATCGACAATGCCATCAAGATAAATGTAGGATAGGATACCACTATGAGCCATCCAATGGTCCATTCTATGAGGAGAACTAGGAGATACTATCTTTGAAAGGTATGGTCAATAGAGATAATCCCTACTAATGCCACAATATGTCACCATAGCTTCTTGAGTTTTCCATTCTTCTACTTAGCACCACATTTATTGAGTTCCTCAATAGCGAGGTTGGTTCTCAATAGGATGCACAAACATGTAAACACACAAGCATGGTTTCATCATACTTGTACAGCAATACAAATTCATTTTTCTAGTTAATTACTTAGTGTAAAAATAACTCCATTACATAACATAGGGCAATAATCACCATAAGTTTTCAAATAAACTGCCCAAACATCAATTGGAGTTACCCTTTCTAAGGTACAAACATAATTTATTTATAACTTCAAAATTAATTAATCACAATACATCCAAATAAGTTCAATAGTGCATGGAAATAGACAACATGATCCATAATTAAACCCATAAATTACCCTAATTGGATATGCTAATAAAATGGTGTCTCAAATAATAGAGATTATGTTGGACCTATAATAGAGATCTAGACTTTGTTTCATCATACACAAGCATGGTTTCATCATACTTGTATCCAAATACACCATCCATAGATAGGTACTCAGTACCATAATCTCATGGGTACCCTTTTAGCTGAATTTACCCTATATTTAGGTGAATCTACCCTTGTATCATTCCTTGATCTAGTATGTCATTCCACCAATCAATAATTTTTCCATATTCTTGGGAGAATACACTATCCCTTAGGTGAATATGCCATATCATTAAATGAATCCTCCTTGTCATCATCCTAAGTCCTCTTTTTGTTAAGTCTTATCCCTTCATCTTTAGGAAAATCCACCTATCATTATGTGAATCTGCTTAGTCTCTTAGGTGAATCTATTTAATCCAATTCACCCACTCTCACAATCACAACCTATTTAATCCTATTCCCCACATTCTCCTCCTTAATAACCTCTGAAAATGGAATCACCAATCTCTACCCTAAACCTCATACTACTAATCTTCCTCATTCCCCTCGCATACACATCCTCTCCTCCCTCCTTGGCCCTCACCCTAACTCTGAGGCGCAGACCCAACTCAAACACCACACACAATCCCAATATCCACCCACCCCTGGTTTCCTCATCCGGTATCTAGTTTCTATCTATCCCCGGGTAATGGTTTACCCGCCTTCCTGTTCATGGATTAGCGGTTCCGGCTTCCATCCATATATGGAATGGCAAGTTTCTCGATTTTAGTTGTACAACTATCAAACTATAGGTAGGTTGGGATAGCAATAGTTCTGGGAAGTAATAGTTGCTTGGACACCCAAACCCGAAGACACAACAGCCAATTCCAATCATGGGGTAGCATCAAAGCATAATCAAAGGGGGTTTTAATCGCAAAATGGGGTAGCATACACACGGCATGTGAACTGTATGATGGAATACCTCAAAGAGATGTCATTTCATGGAATTTTAAGATTGCAGGATATGCACAAAATGGATTAATTCGAAAAAAAAAACCAATTGCGAAAAAAATTTAGTTGCCTTCATTGAAAAACAAAGAGTTTGTATCTTGCTTGTGCAAAGATCACTCCACCGAGGGGGGGCAGGGAGGCAAGACAGCTTCGGTTTTCTTTCAAAATGAAAATGCCTTGTGTTTTTTTTTTTAAATAAAATGCCCGAGGTCGTCAGAATTCCGACGAACACGGGCATTTTTAAAAAAAAAAATCAAATTTTCACACAATGCTCCTTGTCCGTCGGAAACCTCCATCGGAATTTGACCCCAAATGTATTAGTGGGTAAAGGCATTCAGCTGGCCAACAGACAAAGATGTGGACAGGTGGCAAGCCATGCTAAAGCAAAAGAAGAAATGTCAGGTTGAGGTTGCTACCCAAGATTCCTCATAGTAATTCTAAGCTTGTTGAATCCTCATCTTATAAAAGGATTCCAAGATTAATTTGAGAGGGATGGCCACTTTTTCTTTTTGATTGGTAGAGAGGGATGGCCAGTTGGCCACTTTTATTGATGTTGAAAACTCTTATATAGTTATAATATCTCAATTGTTCAAGAATTTGATAAGTGCATAGTTGAATCACATTGTGAATTTACTTTCTGATATCATTATGAATATAATATCAATATCATTTGTAGTTTGAGATCTTCACATAATTGTCTTTGTGTTGAATTTATGTTTTCACTGTGAATTGAATGGACAAGGGTTTTTCAGTTTACATATGAATCTGGGTTGTGTATGTAATGGCATTATTCACAATTTCATTCCTATTTATCTGCAAATGAATCTTATTGAAGTTTATTATCAGGTTGTCTTTGAATTGTAAGTGACTCTATGCCCTAGGATAAGGAACTGGTTTGTTGTCTTGATGTTGACTTGGTGAAGTGACCCTCCAATTATAATAGTTGATTCATTGTGTGTGAATATGTTTTCTTGTTTGCCTTTGATTATAAAATTGTGATTTTTCTATAACATCTATCATGGAACTGGATCCTCAAAAGATATTCCCTTTAATTGAGTTGCATGCATGTTTTACTAATTATGTTGTATTCCTATCTATTGTGGTGTTTGATACTTTCATTCTTAACACTCTTATGATTTTATATGCTATGGATGTTTATGTAATATATATGGAGGTGTTCTATGACTATCATGTACACAGTACATGTTTTCCCTCCTCCATAAAGTTGCAATTTACTCATACCTATTATCCGCCCACCAATTACAATGAGGTGAATCCTTAATATGATTCTAGACTAACAAAAATTTTGCATTCTTGGGCATAATAGGAAGCATTAAATGAAAAATTACATACACCATAACAATGCAACAAATGCAAAAAGTTAAAACTCATGATTCTGATCATTTGAAAAAGATAAAATTATACACAAAATAAATTTATATATAACTCCTTCAAGAACCTACACAAAGCTTGACACTAAATGCTTTTCATTTTCTTTGTAAATGACTATATAGTATACAACTTTCTCCCTTCACCTAGAGTCTAGAATCACTACTGGAATCAGAAAAGGAACCCCAATGACTATACAACTTGCAAAACTGCTTGATCCATGCCATTATCACCCTGATGCCTTCGGATGGAATGTGAGATGTTACATTATGTCCAATAGATTGTTTCCAAATTGTAAAGACGTAAATCGAGCTAACTTCAATAAAATCTGAAATACTCTTTATTCTTAAATAAACTCAAAAATCAGTTGATAAGTCTATTTCATTCCATTTTTCCATTCATAGCTTCAATTGATCATTCCATATAGATTGTAATAAACACAAAAATTTTATAATAGATCACGATTCTTCATTCAATAAATCGATATAATTAGTTTTTCAATCATACAATACTTACGCATTTCAAGTTGTCGTAAGTTCAATAACAAAATAATACAAAGTAAAGGGTGAGATGTGTTCGTTGATCTGCAACCCAAGCTGTCGCCAATGCAATCTTTAGCATGAAGACGAGAACAAGATTCAGGCGCTTTTTCTGCCCAACCTTGAAGCTTACGCTTCCCTGGAATTCTTGGTCAATCAAAAATACCTGACCCAGAACAAGATTCAGGCACTTTTTCCGCCCAACCTTGAAGCTTACGCTTCCCTGAAATTCTTGGTCAATCAAGCATACCTGACCCTGCACGAATTGCTTAGCAAAAGAATTCGAAAGGCAAGATGGAATCTGGTGCATGCCTAGATGATACATGTATTTTCAATTTTCTAATTCTATTAAGAAACAAGCATTCATTATCAATCTAGGATATGGTAGAGAGGATAAAATAAAAGAATTCCATTATTTCAATGGTTAATTCAATTTGATTACTTGGCCGAGTATAATGCCATGCACAGCAAAAATAAATAGTTGGAAAAGCAGCTATACTCTCTATAATCCACATTCGGCACCCGTCCTGGAAGGTAACTTTCCACAAACACAAGTCTATCTAGCTTTGTTCACATAAATTCATACAAAAGACAATCTTTCACCTTTTAATTCTAGCTTCCTATTTCTTGTAAGATAAAAATACTATGCTAAGAAGACAATCTTTCATTTGAATAGAAATTGATAGAATAAATCTTTTATTACAACCAATCCTATCTGACAGGAAACAATCTTTTATGGATAATCAAATATACATCTAAAAGAAGACAATCTTTCCCTTCTATCTTTCAAGCAATTTAAAGACAAGATTAAAAATATTAAGAAGGTGTAACACATGTATGTACCTTACATATAAATTGAATAAAATGAGTACACATTCTTTTATTCAATTATAAAAACGTTTAAATAGCATAATCATTAACATGCATTCCATTCTTATGGTTTAGAATTCTAAGTTTATCTCGTCTAAACTCTCTCTCTATCTTTCCAAGTGTCGTGGTTCATTTACCTTTTTTCTCAAAACATCATATTTAGATTAAATCCTAATATGTGACTTTTCATGATTTAAAACTTAACACACCAACTTCAATAATTTACTATAACGACAATCTAATATGATACAAGTTCGTAAAACACTTATCTATAAGGCTTTTCAAATGAGACACTCGATAACCATCATTATTTTTCTTGCAAAATTTGAAAGTCTAAGTCTTTCCTTGTGATATCAAAATAACTTCATTATTTATAAGTTGTTATCCTATTATTTCATCTTCTTCGTGGTTGAATCTCAAAGTTTCTCTCTCTATCCTCTTCCTTTATTTAGAGAGGATTGGGTGATCTATGAGAGTTTCACTAAGTTTATCAACAAACTTAAGAAAGTATTTCACTATTCTATCTATATTTACATGAACGTAATTTTTGAACAATTAACAATGATTCCTTTCACGATTCTATCTCTTCCATTAGTATATTGCATAGGTCTAAAACTAGATCATCTTTTAAAGAATATGTAAAGCAACCTATAATGCAATTCCTACTACTCTTTAACATCTTCCATGCATGTTCTTAGTTATTTTATCATATATACCTCATAATATATTTCTCTATAAGACTATTCAAAAGCGAGTTCAAACAATTTTGTTCTAATCATGGCTTGACTCAATCAAACTTCATTCTAATAAACATTATATAACTTCATCACTCACTTACTGTCCTTGCATAATGACCAAAGAATTAAGGTAGATCCTACCTCCTTATGCTCTTGTTACTGGCTTGAGGTGATGAACTTGCTTCCCTCTTCACATTTGCCTACTCTCTTTCAAGATGGTTCAAAAACTCTTTGTCGCTTTCCATCTGTCGATTCTTCTACTAACTCCATCCTCCATATTCTTCTTTTCTATCTCTTCTATCTCTAAACTTTACTCTGAAATTCGACTCCAAATCTGAGATGATTACGACTTGATCGTAAACACTTCTAAATCTCACTACTTTTCTCTTCTTCATTCCATTCTCTAATCCTCAGCTGCATCTCCTTCTTTTTCCTCTTCCATCTCCTCCTCCTCTCTTCCAACTCAATGGTCTATATATAGTGTTGTTGTCTACCTTCCTTTCCTACTTTCGAGCTATCTCTCCTAGAGGTGGATTGATTCTAAGTGACACCACTCATGTTCTAATTGCAACATAACAATCCTAAATGGTTTTGAACACTTATGTGTTCTCCATGCAATGTTATCCATTATCCATTTCATGACACCACACCACTAAGCTGTTAAATTCATAATTATTAGTTATCCGTGTGGCTTTTAATTCCAAGACTATGTCCACTTTACTAAAAACGAATTCCCTAAAATATGCAAAGTTTAAATAACTAACTTATACATGTCGATCAAGGTGTTTACGTGGGATGATAACCCATGTCTTTTATTAATTCATGCCACCTCACGTGTAATAGTCATCACGGTTTATGTTTGCAGCTTGGTCGATGTGAAACCAAAGTTGACTATGATTGAAATAATCCCTTAAACTATGCCTACTACCATATTGGATCTGCACGTGGAGCATGTTTTAGTATTTGCGAGGAGGGTTCGATGCAACGTGGAGTTTGGTTTTATAAATAGGGAGGAGGGGTGGTCGGTGGTAATACCGACCCCTCCCTTTTATTAAGGGATTTAATTCACTTAAAAAACTTACTTCACCGCCACTTAATTTAATTTATTTTATTTTTATTTTAATTTTTTTAAGTTTTTAATTTATTTATATTTATATATATAATTAATGACTTTTCATTAATATATATTAAACATTAAACTTGTTAATCAATTTCTTTAATAACCTTTTTCTATAATTAAATATATATATTAATATATATTTTGGATTTTCATAAAACAGTTTAATTCCACAAATATATCTACATATTCGATAATTAAATATGCATTTACCATAACAAGACCGAATTATTTAAGAATTCATATATATATATATATATATATATATATATATATTATACTATTATTCTATTTACAAAAGTAAACTCATAAGTATGATTTTCATACATTTATACATGTCTAAAAAGAACATAAAACCTAGGGTCGATATTCATTTTTGAATCGTTTATACATTTCATCTCTTTTAACAATAAAGCATAATATTTCACCATTACTCATGTAACTTAAATTCAATTCAATCGCCACTCACATCATGCAATCAATGCACATGTATAATTATTTAAATCAATCTACTACTCATACTAAATTTATCATTTCAATTTGAACAAACACTCAAATAAGGTCATTTAAATCATCCATCTTTCAAGATGCAAATATAAATCCTAATGTGGTGTGTGAGAGATTCCATCTATCCTAACGAAATACAAGAGCTAAGACAACTCTACCTGAACCATGTTCTCGCCTTCATCATTGTTCACCTATTCCTGCATTCACTTTGCACTCATTCACTCATTAGCAATGACGATCCCAATTTACAATAAAAATTATTACTGATCATTCAATTGTATATAAATCATATCAGTACATTCGATATCCTTTCTTATTTCATTAACAGTTCTATTTCATTTCAATAAATGTGAAAAATAAACATTATTTTCCTAATTAAATAATTATGGAAAAATAGGGTTCATGACATCCTTCCCCTCTTAAAAGAGACATCATCTCGATGTCTTATTATCTATCAATAAGCACATACTTTATCAATATCATTAACCATTCATTATGATCTCAAATGTAGCAATAATAGTATCATCTATACTATCCAAATTTACAACATGCAAATCAAAATCAAAGTATTCAAGTATTTCATGCATCAAGCAAATACTATTCTAAGAAAACAAAAGATGAATATGATAGTCAATCATCGCATCATCCTCCCAAATAGCACTATCATCAAAATATCAGTCCACTAGATCCAATATTGAGTGAAATCTCTGCTAAGTAGCCTTAACGCTACTTCGATCAAGAATTTGGATGTGCTCCATTAGCATCATTCCTAGATCCTATATCCATAAGCAATTGGATTCATACTTCCGGCACATCGAAGGGTCCAACATATCTTGGTACCAACTTTGATGATTTCCTCAATAAAATAAGGCTCTTATGAGGCTTCTCTCTCAAAATAATTTCTTCTTCAATAACAATTATCTGAGAGTCTTGTTTCTATTATCATATCTTTTTCTTGTCTGTCGACTATCTCTTCCAATATATTCTTGATCAATTTCATTTGCTCATTCATTTCTTTTAAGCATATTAGAACCAATGATGATCCTATCTTTATTCTATCCCAATTGACAAATGTTTGTCATTTATGTCATAAAGCATCATAATGGGTATCATTTCTTAATAATGCATGAAAAGATTTTATTGTATGCCAACTCAGTCCAAAGTCAAATATTTCTTCCATTCATATTTCAAATTCATGCGATACATCAAAATGAATTTTCCACAACCTGATTAACTCTTTCTATTTTTTTTTTCCATTCGGTCATCTACGTAAAGATGTCATGCCGATTTAATTTAGTTCCCAAAGATATATTCAATATTGTCCAATTCCAAAATGTCATCCAAACATTCCTATTTGATATTTCTATTTTTGAAACTCTATGCAATTGATAAGTTGAATAAGTAAATGTCTTCACAAGATTTAATGATTCATCTTTCTATATATCCAAGTATGAAATATGCAAACTCTGCCAATCTGTTGACAATAACCAACTATGATGTCATGCTTTTTCTTTCTCAAAAGCAATCCTTGAATAAACTTCATATTGATTTTCAACCACCTATACTTAGGTTTGATATAAAAGTCCTATTATACGATCTTGCTCAACTTTCGATTGCTAAACATTGTGCCACATACTCAACTATCTTTTCCAAAGTTCTTAGGTTCGTCATATCTTTATCAACAATCTCTAGATTAACTAGATATTTCCAAATGTTTTAAATAGAGTGCAATATTAACTTGTTCAAGTTTTCGCCTCTAAGTGTGTACATCCTTCATTGACATTCTTAATTACCCTCAAGTTCTTTTCTCAAATCTATCAAATCTATGATCCAAAGCATCTACTTTCAAAACCTCAATAATGTTTTTCTTCCAAAAACATCTATTGCTATCTCAAGTTTGACTTTATAGTAAACATGGTAGGTAAAATTTCCTTGATCTATGAGAACCCATCATTTAACTTCCTTTTATTTCCAACTATTCCAAGCAACTCAATTGGCTTCATACCTCGAACTGCTATCAATCCATAAGATTTCCGAATTACTATGTATGCTCTTAATCGACAAACGACAAGGCAACCATGATGACAGAAAATTTCCTAACATCATAACATATGTTAGGACAACCTTATACTCATTAATCTCAAATGTGTTTTTATGCCAAAGGCCATATATTCTTGAATGTTTAAGACTCCAAAACCTATTTTAGCAAAAGACATCTTTCATGGTCACATGATCTCGAAGGTAAAAACTAAGTAAGATCTCATATAATTGATGAACTAATTTGAATTTGTCTATCTACTAAATATGTATATAAAATTTATTTTCCTTTGCAAGGTCTATTCTCTTATTCCACACATTAAATTTACTCAAACAAAAATTACACAACACATAGTATTATTTCCCTAACTGACATAATACCTATGTTTGGTACACTCTATGCTCTTACTCTCTTGAACATACCGTCAAGGTTTCACTACGATCATGATAAGGACGAAATGCAATATGCAACCAAAAGACAACTAGTTCAAAAACCAATGATCAATTAATTCATCAATAAACCCAATAAAGCATCAAATTGAATACATATCAAATGTACTGTGTAACTAGGACTAATCACATATGAAGGGGTGTTACAACACCTTGGGGTATCTTTTCCAGAGTGTGCAACATAGTACCTACAATTTCATGTTTGAAGATAAGGACACTAGAATACATAATCCTATGCATATTTCATCATATCATCCATAAAGTACCTACCTCGTACACTATAGACATAGAATAATATCTTTTGCAAGAGATAAGTTAGAATAATTATCAGTCGTAATAAATCAAGCATCTCAAGCATCTAGGTTCTAATAACAACCATCACTTGTATATCAATGAAATCCCAACTTACAACTTTACTTATATAAGTACCCAACTCTTACTCAATAAACTATCATCCGACGAATGTGTTCATTAAGTATGTCATTCTAGGAGATACTCTTTCTCAATCTATCTGGACACCATGTTGATTTCCCAAAAAAAAAAACTTTACTTATCGATTGTTCATAAATTATATCTCCCAAACTTATATCTGTTCCCATGGAGTCAATGGGGTACATCCTTTCGATTCATCTGAACTAAATATAGTCGACTCAGTAGGGAGATGCTCATATAGATATTCTTTGTCTATCTCCTCAATAAAATAGTCCAAGTATTCTTGTCTCCCAAGGAAACGGTAAATGGAATTTTTGTTACCCTACTCAGCTTGCTTAGCTATTTCTTTTCTCTTGGTTTTAGAAGTTGATTCCTTTCTTCTTTCATCCTAGAAGTAAACAACTGCCTTTCTCGACCATATAATTCTCATCTTGAATATCCTGAATTCATTTCATAGGAGGACGGAAATATTTCTTCCTTAATCAACCATCCTCCTTCTCATAGGTTGTTGTCATTAATTGACCTTGCAACGGCTTTGTGCTCCTTTATTTGCAAGTTTTATGCATTAGATATCCAATAGCAAGTTTGTCAAGCACATGACTTCATTCATGAAGCGGACACATAGGCCCTAGAGTTATAAACCGCGCTCTGATAACAAAATGTAAAGACGTAAATCGAGCTAACTTCAATAAAATCTGAAATACTCTTTATTCTTAAATAAACTCATAAATCAGTTGATAAGTCTATTTCATTCCATTTTTCCTTTCATAGCTTCAATTGATCATTCCATATAGATTGTAATAAACACAAAAATTTTATAATAGATAACGATTATTCATTCACTAAATCGATATAAGTAGTTTTTCAATCATACAATACTTACGCATTTCAAGTTGTCGTAAGCTCAATAACAAAATAATACAAAGTAAAGGGTGAGATGCGTTCATTGATCTGCAACCCAAGCTGTCGCCAATGCAATCTTTAGCATGAAGACGAGAACAAGATTCAGGCGCTTTTTCTGCCCAACCTTGAAGCTTACGCTTCCCTGGAATTCTTGGTCAATCAAAAATACCCGACCCTACACGAATTGCTTAGCAAAAGAATTCGAAAGGCAAGATGGAATCTGGTGCATGCCTAGATGATACATGCATTTTCAATTTTCTACTTCTATTAAGAAACAAGCATTCATTATTAATCTAGGATATGGTAGAGAGGATAAAATAAAAGAATTCCATTATTTCAATGGTTAATTCAATTTGATTACTTGGCCGAGTATAATGCCATGCACAGCAAAAATAGATAGTTGGAAAAGCAGCTATACTCTCTATAATCCACATTCGGCACCCATCCTGGAAGGTAACTTTCCACAAACACAAGTCTATCTAGCTTTGTTCACATAAATTCATACAAAAGACAATCTTTCGCCTTTTAATTCTAGCTTCCTATTTCTTGTAAGATAAAAATACTATGCTAAGAAGACAATCTTTCATTTGAATAGAAATTGATAGAATAAATCTTTTATTACAACCAATCCTATCTGACAGGAAACAATCTTTTATGGATAATCAAATATACATCTAAAAGAAGACAATCTTTCCCTTCTATCTTTCAAGCAATTTAAAGACAAGATTAAAAATATTAAGAAGGTGTAACACATGTATGTACCTTACATATAAATTGAATAAAATGAGTACACATTCTTTTATTCAATTATAAAAACGTTTAAATAGCATAATCATTAACATGCATTCCATTCTTATGGTTTAGAATTCTAAGTTTATCTCATCTAAACTCTCTCTCTATCTTTCCAAGTGTCGTGGTTCATTTACCTCTTTTCTCAAAACATCATATTTAGATTAAATACTAATCTGTGACTTTTCATGATTTAAAACTTAACACACCGACTTCACTAATTTACTATAACGACAATCTAATATGATACAAGTTCGTAAAACACTTATCTATAAGGCTTTTCAAATGAGACACTCAATAATCATCATCATTTTTCTTGCAAAATTTGAAAGTCTAAGTCTTTCCTTGTGATATCAAAATAACTTCATTATTTATAAGTCGTTATCCTATTATTTCATCTTCTTCATGGTTCAATCTCAAAGTTTCTCTCTCTATCCTCTTCCTTTATTTAGAGAGGATTGGGTGATCTATGAGAGTTTCACTAAGTTTATCAACAAACTTAAGAAAGTATTTCACTATTGTATCTATATTTACATGAATGTAATTTTTGAACAATTAATAATGATTCCTTTCACGATTCTATCTCTTCCATTAGTATATTGCATAGGTCTAAAACTAGATCATTTTTTAAAGAATATGTAAAGCAACTTATAATGCAATTCCTACTACTCTTTAACATCTTCCATGCATGTTCTTAGTTATTTTATCATATATACCTCATAATACATTTCTCTATAAGACTATTCAAAAGCGAGTTCAAACAATTTTGTTCTAATCATGGCTTGACTCAATCAAACTTCTTTCTAATAAACATTATATAACTTCATGACTCACTTACTATCCTTGCAAAATGACCAAAGAATTAAGGTAGATCCTACCTCCTTATGCTCTTGTTACTGGCTTGAGGTGATGAACTTGCTTCCCTCTTCACATTTGCCTACTCTCTTTCAAGATGGTTCAAAAACTCTATGTCTCTTTCCATCTGTCGATTTTTCTACTAACTCCATCCTCCATATTCTTCTTTTCTATCTCTTCTATCTCTAAACTTTACTCTGAAATTTGACTCCAAATCTGAGATGATTACGACTTGATCAAAAACACTTCTAAATCTCACTACTTTTCTCTTCTTCATTCCATTCTCTAATCCTCGGCTGCATCTCCTTCTTTTTCCTCTTCCATCTCCTCCTCCTCTCTTCCAACTCAATGGTCTATATATAGTGTTGCTGTCTACCTTCCTTTCCTACTTTCGAGCTCTCTCTCCTAGAGGTGAATTGATTCTAAGTGACACCACTCATGTTCTAATTGCAACATAACAATCCTAAATGGTTTTGAACACTTATGTGTTCTCCATGCAATGTTATCCATTATCCATTTCATGACACCACACCACTAAGCTATTAAATTCATAATTATTAGTTATCTGTGTGGCTTTTAATTCCAAGACTATGTCCACTTTACTAAAAACGAATTCCCTAAAATATGCAAAGTTTAAATAACTAACTTATACATGTCGATCAAGGTGTTTACGTGGGATGATAACCCATGTCTTTTATTAATTCATGCCACCTCACGTGTAATAGTCATCATGGTTTATGTTTGCAGCTTGGTCGATGTGAAACCAAAGTTGACTATGATTGAAATAATCCCTTAAACTATGCCTACTACCATATTGGATCTGCACGTGGAGCATGTTTTAGTATTTGCGAGGAGGGTTCGATGCAACGTGGAGTTTGGTTTTATAAATAGGGAGGAGGGGTGGTCGGTAGTAATACGGACCCCTACCTTTTATTAAGGGGTTGGTCGATAGTAATATCGACCACCCTCTCTATCATTTAATTCACTTTAAAAACTTAGTTCACCGCCACTTAATTTAATTTGTTTTATTTTAATTTTAATTTTTTTAAGTTTTTAATTTATTTATGTTTATATATATAATTAATGACTTTTCATTAATATATATTAAGCATTAAACTTGTTAATCAATTTCTTTAATAACCTTTTTCTATAATTAAATATATATATTAATATATATTTTGGATTTTCATAAAACAGTTTAATTCCACAAATATATCTACATATTCAATAATTAAATATGCATTTACCATAACAAGATCGAATTATTTAAGAATTCGTATATATATATATATATAATGCACATATATTTTTAAGTACGATTTTCATACATTTATACATGTCTAAAAAGAACATAAAACCTAGGGTCGATATTCATTTTTGAATCATTTATACGTTTCATCTCTTTTAACAATAAAGCATAATATTTCACCATTACTCATGTAACTTAAATTCAATTCAATCGCCACTCACATCATGCAATCAATGCACATGTATAATTATTTAAATCAATCTACTACTCATGCTAAATTTATCATTTCAATTTGAACAAACACTCAAATAAGGTCATTTAAATCATCCATCTTTCAAGATGCAAATATAAGTCCTAATGTAGTGTGTGAGAGATTCCATCTATCCTAACGAAATACAAGAGCTAAGACAACTCTACCTGAACCATGTTCTCGCCTTCATCATTGTTCACCTATTCCTGCATTCACTTTGCACTCAATCACTCATTAGCAATGACGATCCCAATTTACAATAAAAATTATTACTGATCATTCAATTGTATATAAATCATATCAATACATTCGATATCCTTTCTTATTTTATTAACAGTTCTATTTCATTTCAATTTCATGTGAAAAATAAACATTATTTTCCTAATTAAATAATTATGGAAAAATAGGGTTCATGACACAAATAGAGGAGGAAGCCTTCATGCCTAGGAACAGAGAAAATGGAAAGAGGAGCTCGAGCCTTCATGCCCATGATCAGGGAAAGTGGAAACAAGAGCTTTTGGTTAAACATAATATGTTGGGGAGGGGTTGCAGCTTCCATGTCATCAAAAAGATGATTGGCTGCCACTCCCCACCCAAACAAATCCTTCTTTCATTCCTTTGTGGTCTCCTTCTTCAAACCCCTTGCCATCCTATGGCAGAGTAGAAGCAGAGGATGTGCCATGCTTGGCCTTTCTTGACAAGAAAAGGCTTTCACACCCCCTATAGCAATCCTTCTCACTTTCACAACCCCTCTGACAATAAACAAACTCACACAGAAGAAAACAAAAAAACACCCATCCGATATCACAGAGCACACAACAACTCCATGCACGATCTTGCTCAAACATCATCTTCCTTTCTGAGGAAAAAACCACTCTCAGAAAATGAAAAAGGTTTCTTTTTTCTTCTACCAATTAAGTCACCACTCCATTGTATTTATAACATTTTCACACTGATAACTCAATGATGAACGGTGAGTACCAAACCGGTACTGAGAGGGGGAGGTGAATCAGTGCAGGCACAAAAATTTTCCCTAACCGGTTTGACTGCAAACAGTGAACTTGACTAGCAATCACTAACACCGATCAGAACTTGATCACTACAGGTTAAACACAATGTTACTGGGAAAGACATAAACCAACAACACTTAGCTTTCCATACAACCTACTCCCTCATTTCCACTTTATCCTTATGCATAAATAGATAATCTATCATCAGAGATACAATAATTTACTAGCATAACATGATTCACCGCTTGACAAAAAATAATAAAGCATCACATGAAAGAGGCATACATGACACACATATTTTTCACATGGAAACCCAACTGGGAAAAACCATGGTGGGGATGAATACCCACAAGATGTTTTTGAACTCTTTAGAAGTCCACTCTGTTAGGAGCCTAGTCTGGTTAAAGACTGTTACAACAGGTTCTGTTAGGAACCAATCCTGTTAGGGATCACCCGGTTAAGGGATGGCTAGAATACCTAGTTAAGGGTTAAACCCTATTATAGGTTACCTTCTTAGAGGACTTTCTAAACTCAATGGCTTTGAGTCACCCTATTAAAGGATTTACAGCAAGCTAGTTAAAGTTACCCGGTTAAGGGATTTTCCAACTGTTGAAGTAGTTAATGATCAACAGGTATTACAATGATCTGGTAACAACACTCAATGCCAATGCAAATCCGCTTTAGTTCCTTCCTTCTGCACACACACTATGGAGGTATCAGTCCTCTTATCTGGTCTGGCAAGAATCATGTATCTCTGCACTTAGATACACACACACCATTTGCCAACAACCTCAACAAGAAACACATCATCAACCTTATAGGAAATAGATAGGTTGGCAACATAAACCCTAAACCCTAAACATCTAGGTCTCAAGACATTCTCCATCATTCGTTCTTCACCACTTCATGGAGGTGATAACCCATCACGCTTTCTCCACTGTTTATAGGGACTTTGCACATTCCCAACATAGACAGGATCAATCTCCTTCATGCAAGATCCTTCACACGCACAAGGTTGACGTGGCAACACGATTTGATCTCTATCATAATGCTAACTCATCACATAATGTCATCGGTTGAGTCACACAGGCTCAAGACACTCTAACCGAAAACCCTAAGGCTAAGACTACTAACCGGTAGTCATACCATATTAAACCTTAATAGAAAACATTCCATATGCCAATTCACATTACATCATACTGGTTCACCTGAACAAGCATACCGCTTCTCCTTTTGCACATATACCGGTTCACAACATTATACCGGTTCACTTTGTTAGTTGCTTAACCTATAGTTGCCTAACCGGTTCACTCTTCAGCATATTGACATCAATGACAACATAATATCATCATATCAACATACTCTGCACAAATGCCAACAATCTCCCCCTTTTGCATTGATGGCAATATACAAAGATATCACTCAGCATCACATCTTCTCCCTATTGCTGCAAATATCTTCTCCCTATTGTTGCGGATATCTTCTCCGCTTCACATTTTCTCCCCCTTTGACAACAATGCCAAAGTGGAGGCACAAGCTTTCATGTTCCACTATGTTGCTCTCCCTAAGAAGTAGCATCCTTCAACACATCAATCCTGAAAAAATATTGGACATTGCAATACCTGACTGATGTGGAGCACATACTTTTAGTTCACTTCTTGAAGGGGCAACACCCCTAATTCACCTCTCAAATAGGTAAATGAAGCCTTTGGTAGAGGCTTGGTGAATATATCTGCTAACTGCTCCTTACTGGAAATATGTTCCAATACAACCTCCTTGTTCTGAACCTTCTCCCTCAAGAAATGATACTTGACCTCAAAGTGCTTGGTTCTAGCATGCAAAACCGGATTCTTGGAGATGTTGATTGCACTTGTGTTGTCACAAAATATACTTACCGGTTCAGATACAGGAACTTTGAAGCTGTTCAATACATGCTTCATCCAAATAGTCTGAGTGCAGTTCATAAAAGCTGCAACATACTCTGCTTTTGTTGTAGACTGAGAGATACAACTCTGCTTTTTACTCATCCATGAGACCAGTCTACCATCGAGAAAGAATACACCACCGGTTGTGCTCTTCTAGTCATCTACATTACCAGTCCAATCAGCATTTGTGAACACTTTCAGGTTGAAATCATTATTGTATGGATACCATAACCCATAGTCAATAGTTCCCTTTAGATATGTAAGAATCCACTTGACTGCTACCAAGTGGGATTCTCTTGGGCTTTGTTGAAACCAAGTGGTAATACCCACTGCATGTGCAATATCCGGTGTGCTATGCACTACATAATGCAACTTACCAATCATTGATCGGTAATCCTTCTCATTTACCACCATTGAGTCATCCTCTTTTGATAATTTACAACCGGTCACCATTGGTGTACCAACCAGTTTTTTGTTTTCCATGCCAAAAGTCTTCAACACTTCTTTGACATACTTGGACTGAGTGATAAAGATTCCATCTTTCATTTGTTGAATATGTAGTCCAATGAAGAACTTAATCTCCCCTATAAATGACATCTCAAACTCCTTTTTCATCTCATCTACAAAATCATGACTCATCTTGTCATCTCCTCCAAAGATGATGTCATCAACAAATACTTCATAGATAAGAATCTGATCTTCTGATTTCAAGTAGATATTGCTATCTTCACTTGTTCTTTCAAATCCAATCTTCACAAGATGGGAATGCAAGCATTCATACCATGCTCTTGGTGACTGCTTTAGTCCATACAAGGCTTTATGTAGCCTACACACCATGTCACTATCTTGTGATAGGGCAAACCCATCTAGTTTCTCTATATACACCTCCTCTTCAAGTATTCCATTTAGGAAGGAAGATTTTACATCCATTTGGTATACCTTGAATCCTTTAAAAGATGCATATGCAAGAAGCATACGCACTCCTTCCAATCTTGCTCCTAGAGAAAAGGTTTCTCCATAGTCTTCTTTTTCTTCTTGGGTGTATCCTTTACACACTAGTCTTCTTTTTCTTCTTGGGCGTATCCTTACCACTGTGCCATCCTCATTTAGCTTGTTTCTGAAAACCCATTTGGTTCCAATGACATTTTTATGCTTCGGTCTGGGTACCAAAGACCATGTACCATTCTTTTCTATCTAGTCAAGTTCCTCCTTCATTGCCTTGATCCAGTCTTCATCTTATGTGCCTCTTTGAATGATTTAGGCTTAAATTCAGAGATCATACATGAGCTTTCTCTGACCTTTCTTCTTGTAAGAATTACTGCATCTTTGTCTCCTATGATCTGCTTTGGATCATGATTGAGTTTGACATACCTAGGTATGTTCTTAAAATATTCCTCTTACTTTTCTTCTTCGTCCTCATCTTCATCAGCATCAGCATCCACCAGTGTAGAAGCACAATTACTGGTACTGGGCTGATTTGCAACCGGTTCCCAGAAGGTTACTACCGGTTCATCTCCTACTTGCTCACTGTCGGTTTCCTCAAATTTCCCAGAGTTTTCATCAACCCTAACATTGATGCTTTCAACAATTCTTTGAGTCCTATTGTTGAAGCATTTGAGAGATTTACTCTTGGTGGAATATCCTAGGAATATTCTTTCATCACATTTAGCATCAAACTTGCTCTGATGTTCACTTCTCTTGATGTAAAATTTATTACCAAACACTCTAAAGTAGCTTACCACTGGTGTCTTACCAGTCCAGTACTCATAAGAAGTCTTATCCTTTCCCTTTTTGATGAGTACTCGGTTCATTGTGTAGACTGCAGTGCTCACCGCTTTTTTCCAAAAGGTGTGAGAGACCTTTCCTTGGATCAACATAGTTCTAGTTGCTTCAACCACAGTCCGGTTGTTTCTCTCTGCTAGGCCATTTTGTTGTGGAGTTTGGGGGGCAGACAGTTGCCTCTTGATGTCATTCTCTTCACAATATTTGTTGAATTCACCGGAAGTGAACTCCCCTCCTTGATCAGTTCTACGGCATTTGATTCTTCTACCACTTTCCTTTTCTACCAGTGCTCTGAAAGCTTTGAAATTTCCAAAGGCTTCAAACTTGTCCTTCAAGAATGTGACCCACATCATTCTTGAGCAATCATCTGTAAGAATCATAAAATACCTATCTCCCTACACACTCCTAGTTTTCATAGGACCACACAAATCAGTATGCACAAGATCAAGTAAGTTGTCAGCAGTGAAAGATTTACCTTTGAAGGTTGAGGAAGACATTTTCCCCAGTTGACATTCTCTACACAAAGGATTTTTCGGTTTGCTCAGCATCGGCAGTCCTCTAACTACCTTGATCTTACTAGCCTTTATTATGTTATCAAAGTTTGCATGGCAAAGTCTCCTATGCCATATCCAGCTATCATCAAACTTAGCCATAAGACATGTACTTATATTTGCATTTAGCTGAAATAAGTTACCTTTGGTCTGCATACCAGTCCCCACCAATTCACCATTCTTTTCTTTGATTTTGCACACTACATTTTTGAATTCCAGAGTGAGTCCACTGTCATTCAGCTGGGCAACACTCAATAGATTGTGTCTGAGACCTTCCACCCAATACACATTGTCAGCACTGCTCTTTCCATTCAAAGAGATGGACCCTCTTCCTTTGACCATACATGGTGCATCATTACCAAAGCGAACCACATCACCATCATATTCTTCCAAAGATAGAAACTTGCTCTGGTCACCAGTCATATGGTGAGAACAACCACTGTCAACAATCCACTCATTGGAATTATCAAAGCGGGAGACAAGAGCCTTCTTGTCTGACACATCTTCCTTTACTGCAACAAACACAATATCTTCATTTTCTTCATCTTCTGATTCCTCATCTATGACACCTTCATCAACTGCTACAAAACAATTTCTCTAGTTTCCTCCTTTGAGTTTATTGAACTTGTCTGGTTTGTCCTTGTTGTTACCATTAGGACAGTTTACAGCAATATGTCCTATCCGGTTACAAGAAAAGCATTTCAAAGGGATTTTACCTCTGTATTTACCGGTTCCCTTAAGAAGTCTCTTGGCAAGAAGAGCTTCAAATTCCATCAAAATCTCCTCATCATCCATTTCTCTGCTCTGTCTTGGTTCACCGCTGGTGCTTGCTTCTTTTCCTTTTCTGGATGGTGCAGTAGAAGCTATAAAAGCTGATTCAGTCTTTTGAACACTGCCATCAAAGCAATTTAGCTCATAGGCTGTTAATTTTGTAATGATGGAGTCTAGGGATACCTTAGTCTTGTTTATTGACCTCAACTCCTGAATAGCAGCAACCCTTATTGCATAGGTTGGTAATAAGGACCTCAAGACTTTACTAATAATAGTAGAATCTTCCATTTTTCCTCCCGCACTCTTGATGTCTCCAACAATAGTCTTGATTCTTATTCCATATTGTTGAATGGTCTCACCTTCAACCATCCACATGTCTTCAAACTTCCCTGTAAGGCTTTATTCCTTAGCTTGTTTTACATGCTCATCACTGCCATAGATATTCTCAAGAGTATCCCATACTTCTTTGGGATTTTCTTTATCGTGGACATCAATGAATTCAATGTCAGATAAACTGCTGATTAGGGCTTCCATGACTTGCCCATTCTCATGAATCTCTCTCTTTTGATCATCGGTGAGAATATCGGTAGGGATAACATAAGCATTCTCAACATAGCTCCAGTGTTGAGCACCCATGCTTCTGATGTATATCTTCATTCTGTCCTTCCATATTTTAAAGTTATCTCTGTTGAACTTTGGACCTTCCCTCTTCATCATTACAATAGGATCTTTCCCTCAAGCAGTTAAGCTTACAACACAGAGGACCTGGAGGACGCTCTGATACCAATTGATAACTCAATGATGAACGGTGAGTACCAAACTGGTACTGAAAGGGGTGGTGAATCATTACAGGCACAAAACTTTTCCCTAACCGGTTTGACTACAAATAGTGAACTTGACTGGCAATCACTAACACCGGTTAGAACCTTATCACTACCAGTTAAACACAATGCTACTGAGAAAGACATAAACTGGCAAAACTTAGCTTTCCATACAACCTACTCCCTCATTTCCACTTTATCCTTATGCATAAACAAATAATCTATCATCTAAGATACAATAATTTACTAGCATAACATGATTCACCGCTTGACAGAAAATAACAAAGCATCACATGAAAGAGGCATCACACATGAAACACATATTTTTCACATGGAAACCCAACTGGGAAAAACCACGGTGGGGATGAATACCCACAAGCTATTTTTGAACTCTTTAGAAGTCCGCTCTGTTAGGAGCCTAGTCCGGTTAAAGACTGTTACAACAGGTTCTGTTAGGAACTGATCCTGTTAGGGATCACCCGGTTAAGGGATGGCTAGAATACCTGGTTAAGGGTTAAACCTTGTTAGAGGTTACCTTATTAGAGGATTTTCTGAACTCAATGGCTTTGAGTCACCCTGTTAAAGGATTTACAACAAGTTGGTTAAAGCTACCCGGTTAAGGGATTTTCCAATTGTTGAAGTAGTTAATGATCAACAGGTATTACAATGATCTGGTAATAGCACTCAATGTCAATGCAGATCCGCTTTAGTTCCTTCCTTCTGCACACACACTATGCAAGCTTCAATCCTCTTATCTGGTCTGGCAAGAATCACGTATCTTTGCACTTAGATACACACACACCATTTGCCAACAACCTCAACAAGAAACACATCATCGACCTTATAGGAAATAGATAGGTCGGCAACATAAACCCTAAACCCTAAACATTTAGGTTAAGCAATTGATCGGTTCAATCTTGACCATTGAACACTTTGCATTTGAATACAATGGTCTTGAACAGATCTTCACCGCTTCATGGAGCCGCTAACCCATCACGTGTTCTCCACTATTTACAGGGACCGCACATTCCCGAGGTAGATAAGATCAATCTCCTTCATGCAAGATCCTTCACGCACACAAGGCTGACATGGCAACACGATCTGATCTCTATCATTATGCTAACTCATCACATAATGTCATCGATTGAGTCACATAGGCTCAAGACACTCTAACCGGAAACCCTAAGGCTAAGACTACTAACCGGTAGTCATACCATATTAAACCTTAATAAAAAACATTCCATATGTCGGTTCACATTACATCATACGGGTTCACCTGAACAAGCATACCGCTTCTCCTTTTGCACATATACCGGTTCACAACATTATACCGGTTCACTTTGCCAGTTGCTTAACCAGTAGTTGCCTAACCGGTTCACTCTTCAGCATATTGACATCAATGACAACATAGTATCATCATGTCAACATACTCTACACAAATGCCAACACAAACTTCATTTGGTGATGCTCATTCACATGAAAATTTATCATTTTGGTGTTTTTCAACATGACTGTAGACTCTAGAAGTCATGCCTATCAAATCCACTGCATCTTGCTAAGGCTCATCTATTGTGAAGGATTTTGTTCTGATTTTATTCCTCCTTGATTGGACAAATTCTGCTTCAGAATCCTTGACAACAAACAACCCGAGCTCTTATTTTTCAGAGAAATTCATGATCTCCCATCTCTAACTCAGAAGCTATCCAATCATTTTATGCCTCTGAAACCGTCGTCCTCACTTGTCTAATCAACCTCGACTCAAGAGAAACCTTCAAACTAGTACCTCAAGAATGAGTCAGCATCCAAGCCTTAAAAATTTTAGGTTGCGAGCTAGCGACCAGATAGTTTGTGGTTAAGTTTTATGGTTATCGCCAGCTCGTGAGGTAAAATGTCTGAAGACGTGATCAAGCTGCAAGTTGGCGACAAGTTGGTTGGGTTTACATCGCGAGGTCTCTAGCTTTTTGGGTGTTAGTGTTTTATGTTATCGAGCTGGAGATTGTTAGTGAAATTGCTTTGGTCGCGAGGTCTCGAGTTGGTCTGATGTCATACATTATAGCTGTGAGAGTTAACGAGTAACTCATTTCATACAGTTGTCGCTAGCTCTCATGTTTGTTTAATGTTAGCATTTTTAGGTCACGAGATAGCGACTAGACAGTTTGTGGTTAAGTTTAATGGTTATCGCCAACTCGCAACATTAAATGTCTGAAGACCTGATCAAGCCGTGAGCTTGCGAGTGAAGTGCTAGTAGTTAAGAGATAAACATTTTTATGTTGGCGAGTACGCGACAAGGGTTAAAATTACCACTATCTCCAAGTCGTTGCGGCGACGAGGACTTAACATTTTGTGGTCGAGAATTGGCGAGTGGCAGTTCAGTTTTCCTCAGTCGCTAGATCTCGAGGTTACGAAGGCTTAGCATTTTCAGATTGCAAGTTGGAGATAGAGTCGTAAGGGCTTGTCGCTAGGTTGCGAGATTTTCTAATGGGTAGTCTTCCAGGCAGAGAGTTGACGACTGTGTGCCACGTGTTTTAATGACTTAAAGTTAATATCTTGAAATCGCCAATATTTTTTTTATGGTTTGAAAATAGCTTGAAATCGCCAATATTTTAGTTTTATGGTTTGAAAATAGCTTGAAATCGCCAATATTTTATTTTTATGGTTTGAAAATAGGTTGAAATTGCCAATATTTTTTTTAATGGTTAGAAAATAGGTTGAAATTGTCAATTCAAATATTTTTCTGGTTTTAAAAACATTACAATTGGCCGATGCAAAAAAAAATTGGGTTTTAAAAACATTACAGTTCGCCAGGATTTTTCATAAACTTTGAGTGATCACGGTTGATTCGCCAATGGAGATTATTATTTTTCTCTGTAAACTGCAAAAATTCGCCAGTAAAATTAAAATTTTCCTCAGAAATTATACAGCTTTCGCTAGCTTTTTACACCTTGTCCAAGGGGGGGGTTTCTTAAAGTTTTCCTTGGTAATCAATTCTAAACATTTCCTCATCTTTCCATCCTTTAGAGAGTATTCTATATTTTTAAATCTCCTAACATCAACCATTTTTTGTCCAAACTCAGATGAAACATGTTCATGCAAACATTCACCTATCAAAGAATAGTTCCCACATAAATTGCAAAGGGCATAAATGCATGAACTGGAAAGAAATAATTGCTCCTTAGGTGGTTTACAAAATAAACTTGCAATAAAATCTTTTATAGTTTCGGGTGGAACATAAACACCAGAAACCTGCACATGATCATTACCATGCAACATACAACATATATATCGAAAAACATCATAATAGTAACGAAACTGAACATGAGTTTTACAACAAGATATTCTTTGTTTATTGATTTTAACATACCAAGGTTTGCATTTTTCAAATGATCCTTAACTAATTCGTAAATTCATTAACACGGATTCATCACTAATTTTTTTAAAGAATTCAGTTTGAGTCATGTCAAGAAGATGTTTTGGATGAAGATTGTGAATTTTTGATCCCACCCTTAACTTTAAAACATCTCTAGCATTTGATGAAACTCTAGTATTATCATGCCAAAATTTGCAATTAATTGTTTAGTTTTATCATTTAATTTCATGTCCGACCTTTTAAGTCTACCACTAAAACTCCAACAATGGTTTAGTGGATCAATTTCAATTGTGTCTCTTCTTTTGGCCGCTCTTGACAAGGTTCTACGATTTAAGTTTAAATAGCCACTTATATCACTTAACATTCTTTTACTAACAATTGTTTTGTCAACTATAGCAATTGTTATAACTCTACGTGCCACATTCTTATGTTTAGATCGACTTGTTTTATCGATAAAATGATGGCACTGGCAACAGTAGATACAACTTGCTTATATGATTCACCTTTTCTTTTTGGTTTTGCATAAATACCTATTTTTTTCATGACTTTACGCAATTTTAACATTTTTATTAATTGTAGCATTAATTGACATTGGAATCCTAACTTTTTATTATAGAAAAATTGTTTATATAATTTGTTCATGTGTGTTCTGATTTGTCTCCAAGAAACTAACCCATTAAGGTTATCTAGCACATTGCTATCAATAGTAAACAAATTACATTCATTTTCTTTCAGAGAGGGTGGTGTAATATTTTCAATTTTTATTTCTTTTCGTATTGGTGTATGAAATTTATATCCAGCTTCATTTAAATCAGCAATTTGATTGGCATCATAGTCTTGGGGATTTAAAAACGTACCAGGATTCGCATCCACATGAACATTTGCATCAACAGTCATACCCGTATTTGGTTCTACACTTCTTGTGTCCATCATGATCTCTTTAATGGTCTCATCTACAACAGGCACTGAACTAGATGCTTCAGAAGTGTTATTCAATTGTCGTTGTTGTGATCTTCAATCTCTTTGGCGTTTTGCCACCTCTCTTTGTGCTTGAATTTCGTTCGTTGTCATTGTCTTCCTTTGTTTCTTTTGACATTGCTTAGAACCCATCTTTACAAACTCCTCTTCAAAAAATAATATCTTTTTACCGAGTTCTTCAGAAATTTGTGTAAAAAATATTAAAAAGTACTGTCAAATGTTGTAAAAAATGTTTGTCAGTACGGATTTCAATGATAGTGTGGTAAATTGATGCAATCTATTTTTTTTTACAGTAACGGTTATTTAGGAATGGGCCCCCGTTTTATTTAGGAATGGGCCCCCATTTGATGCAATCTATCTTTTTTTTACAATAACAGTTATTTAAAAATGGGGGCCCATTTCTAAATCCAACGGTTAAAAAAAGGAACGGGCCCCCATTTTGAAAACAAGGGCCCGTTCTGTGGAAGTTGATTTCACAACATGCCACTTGGCTCAAGATTAGGCCCGGGATAGGCATGGGATGGCCACACCTAAGACATGGACCTGCAAATTCAAATCTCCATGAATGAAAGTACAAATATGAACTTCTGAAATAGTTTGCGTGCCTGTAATTAGAGAATTTTTATATGAAATTAAAACCCATTTCATATTATACTGTCTAGATTCTAAATATGTAAATTTATTTAAAAATTGATTATTTTAATTATTTTTCATTTAATTTATACTAAATTGGGTCCCTAAACTTGAAATATTAACTAATTTTGTTAATTTAATAACTTTTTTTATTTTAATGAATTTTGAAAAAAAAATTATGTCATCAATTTACACAAAATTCTTTTCTATTTAAAAAATAAAATAAAATAAAAATGTTAAGTTTACGTCAAATTATGTGGGTCGTACACGTAAAATTTTTAAAAAGATAATTACGGTCATTAAAAAATTAATTAAAAAAAAATACAAAAAAATATTCTCATCAATCTTCAGTGTGTTACGAACTATTTCCCAAAACGGTTTGAGAAAATAATTTTAATTGTGTCAAAAAGTGTGGGTCGTACACATGCATGGTATGGTCCTGAAACGGACATTTTTAAAACATAGTTTATAGAACTCCATTCAAAAAGTCATTTTTTATTATGTGGGTATTAAAATAAATTACATATTTGGAAAGTACACTCAAAGGGCTATCTTTTATTTTGTTAACTTTTTCCAAGATTCAATCTCCAAGTGTTTCAAAATTTAAGCTCAAATGAGACAAAATCTGAAAATCAGGGAAAACACTTCCACTTTTTGGCCAAAAAGTGGATTCAGCTTCTTGCACTGACCCATATGTATTAGTATTCTTTAAAGTAGTGTGAAGTATAGTAGATTCAATGAATTAGAGAACACGAGCTTAAAATTATTTGGATCATATATGTTGGAAGTGATTTAAAGGCTCACAATTAAATCTGAGGCAACAAACACATGAGATAGGTACCATTCCAAGACAAAAGATGGATAAATTTTTTAATCATAATCAAATTATTGTATTATTAGTCATTGAGGTAAGGAACCTTTTCTTTTGCATTCAATTTCCATAATTAACATTTAATTTTCATATTTGTGCCCACAACCTATTTATCTAAATTAATCTATTTTTTCATTTTTTAGATTAATTAATTAGTCAATATAAAACATTTTAAGGGAGGTATATTTTCAATATATTACTTCAAAAAATAATTTAGATCAAATTTTTGAAGAATATTTTCATAATGCAAAACTTATTTTTCTTTTAATTTTCAGTTTTAAGAATTTCAAAAGACATTATTATGGTTCAATTTGGGATCTTCAGTAAGAATAAGAAAGCTCACCACCGAAGCAAGAAAGCAAAAGCAGATCGACCTCGTAGGGGAGAGCTCTTATGTCATCTTATCCCATCTATCGGGTGCAAAAGCAAATCCAAGATGCCATATCTCTTCATGATTGGTTCCACACTCCATATGTGGGTCAGCTATTACGTTAGGCAAGAGGTTCGGTCATGAAAAGGGGAGTCAAAGGTGATCCTGCTCCGGAGTTACAAGTACTATGCTCTTTAGAAGTTACCCTACGGAATATAATAATAAGGATTATTCAAGCTAGCCTTAATTGGGGCCTCTATTTGAAAGCCAACAACCAACAACACTTACACTTTGAATATGGTTGTGATTGAGTCCCGTTATAGAAAAGATGAGAACAATCATTCAGCCTACTTAAAAATATCTTTTAGATTAAATTTTGAAGTAAGCATTTTCATAACATAATTTTTATCCTTTATAATTTTATATTAATATTAGATCAATTCAATAAAATATCAAAATTCATTATCTATTTGTATAAGTCAATTCCACGTGTATTAAATTAATAAAACAATTAAAATTTTCATTATTTCCATTAAAGTTATGTATTATCCCACTAAATTACAAATAGTATAGAACTATTAAATTTTTTAATTTATTATTTATTTGTATCTACTCAAATTAACAGGCAAAAATCAATTAAAAATATAAATTAATAATTTATAATATCTTTTTCCTTACTCTATTAAATAAACGCATATTTGATTGATAAGATTATCTAATAATCTCACCCCCTAATAATAATAACGGACTTCGATATGATTGAATAACTATCTGATTCATTTTTAATTGATGATGACTCAGTTTAATACCCGGTGTCACGTAATAAATGGTCTGCATTTTGCTATAGAAAGAGATGAAAATAAAATATAGGTACCTTTTATTTCTAAAATATAATAGCTAGTTATATAATTTAATTTTTTATCGAGTTGAATCCACCTTTCAAAAGGTAATAGAAAGAAAAAATATACAATTTTAATTATTTTGGGGGAATCCCTTTTATGTTATAGAGCATTTAAATTAAATGCACTGTATTTTCAATATAAGTTTTCTGCTTGTACATACCCCATCCCAGATATGACAGGTTGCCAAAGGTCTTAGGGAGGAGCTTATTTAATCTGTCAGAATTTTTCACGTACAAGTGCTGCAGGTTTGACATATTGTCTATGGTATCAAAGAGGTTATTTAAATTGGAACTTTCCAAGTACAAGTACTGGAGCTGTGTCAGATTGCCAATTATATCAAGATTATTTAAACTGGAACACTCTATCAAATTCAACTTCTGCAGCTGTGACAGATTACTAATGGTATCAGGTAGTTTATTTAAACTGGAACACCCTTCCAAGTGCAAGTGTTGGAGCTGTAACAAGTTGCCAATGGAATCAGGGAGGTTATCTAAATTGACACACATTGTCAAGTCCAAATGCTGCAGCTGTGATAGGTTCCCAATGGTTTCAGGGAGGCTAGTTAAATTGGAACACCCTCTCAAGATCAGGTGTTGTAGCTGTGTCAGGTTGCCAATGGTATGAGGGAGGTTAATTAATTCCATCAACTCATGTCCCTGCTGCAGCGACAGCTGCAGCCGCTGTTGCCGCTGCTGCCGCTGCTACCGCTGCCGCTGCAGCCGCCACTGCAACTGCAGCTCCCACTGCCGCTGCAGCCGCTGCCGCAGCAGCCGCTGCTGCAGCTGCCCCTGCTGCAGCTGCAGCTGCCGCTGCTGCAGCTGCAGCTGCCGCTGCTCCTCCTCTCGCTGTTGCAGCAACCGTAACTGCTGCAGCTCCTCCTCTCGCTGTTGCAGCAACCATAACTGACTGTCATAGATATCAGCGTTCCCCTGTCGCTGCCGCAGCCGCAGCAGCCGCTGCCGCTGCAGCTGCAGCGGCCACTGCAGGAGCAGCTGCCACTGCCGCTGCAGCCGCTGCCGCAGCTGCTGCTGCAGCTGCTGCGGCAGCAGCTGCTGCCGCAGCAGCTGCTGCAGCAGCTGCTGCAGCAGCTGCTGCCGCAGCAGCTGCAGCGGCAGTGGCAGCTGCTCCTCCTCTCGCTGTTGCAGCGGCAGTGGCAGCTGCTCCTCCTCTCGCTGTTGCAGCAACCGTAACTGCTGCAGCTCCTCCTCTCGCTGTTGCAGCAACCATAACTGACTGTCATAGATATCAGCGTTGCTTAACCAGGAATACATCGTGAAGTTCAAGTACTGCAATCCTATATTAGGAATTGAAAATAGAGAGGAGATAGAAAGTCTCTTCATGCCTGCACACTCTATTAGTTCCATAATCCTCAATTCAAGAAAGCTACCCTCAAATCTGGAGTGACCTGGTTTCTTTATTGCTCTATTATTCCCAATATCAAGCTGACAACCTTCCATCCTTAACCATATCAAACTAGATGGAAGCCTGACTAGTGTGTCTGTCGTCATGCCTTCTATCATCAGATACTTCAAATGAAGATAGCGAAGACCAGGCTTGAACAGCATCTCAAACCTTTGTGGACTTCCTCCATCGAGCCGAAGACGAGAGAAATTGATGTTGTGGGATATGGTGCCCTCCCATAGTCGGCTATGCTCTTTTTCTTTTTCAGCAATAGTTCGTCCCATATCTCTCAAAAGGTCATGCATATGAAATACACCACTTTCGTCAATCTTTATTAATAATTTCATTGACAGATTACATAGAGCGGTGTCTACCATCTTGTACAAGGATTTCCAGAAAATGATTGGACGTGTTTTTTCTTCTCCAATGAAGAAGCAAGCTATGTCTAGGAATATTTCTTTTTCTTCCTCATTAAGAGCATTATAACTTATGTAAAGTCTTTCCTGAATTTGTGGGTACCGAAAAATGTTGCGAAGAGCTTCCTCCCAGCAATCTATGTTATCCTGTTTATCATACAGGAAGGATCCAATCACCTCTAATGAAAGAGGATGCCCCTTACAAGCCTCTACCATTCTTTTGGACATTTTTTCATGACTCTGATTTGGAGTCGCTCTCAAAAATGCATGCCAACTAAATAACTGAAGTCCTTCATTTATCTTGAGTCCACTAATCTCTTGCATGCATTCAGATGAGATTTGAGCAACATTTAGAATGTGTTGGTCTCTAGAGGTTATAATAACCCTACTACCAGAGTGCAGCCAATCCCCAACCAAGGCATCCAACTGTGCAACAGCATCCACATCATCCAAAATAACCAGTACACGCTTTCCTCCCAAACGATCTATGAACAGAGATATGCCTTCATCAACATTGTCAACCTTTTCATCATATTTGGTTAAATCTTTGAGAATTTTTTTCTGCAAATTTCTAAGACCTTTAGTCTCTGCAGCAGTGGCACGGACATCAGATACAAAAGAAGCAGCTTCAAAATCAGCATAGAGTTGATTGTACACAGCCTTGGCAACTGTGGTCTTGCCAATACCACCAATCCCCCATATTCCAACTTTAATCACTTTATCCACTAAATTCAGATTTAATTTCTGAATGAGAGTATTCTTGAGATTGTCCAATCCCACTGGATGTTTGGCAACTTGTAAGGGCACTCTGTCCAAGGTCTTAATCAGATCATTCACCATTCTCTTTACTAGACGAGCTTCGTGGCTGCAATGACCACACTATGTCAATGCAAAAGCAAATTTCACAAATTGGAAAATAGAATATTAAAGAGCATTTTACTGAAAAATTACTTTACATAGTATAAATATTAATATTAAAGAATAAAAGTACGTATCAATTAGTCAATTTAAAAATAAACTTATTATATTTAAAAATTATTGGAGGAAGTCACCAATCAAAAAAGTTGTTAAGTATAAGTAAAAATTAATTTATTTTTCATTTTTAGTTTTAGTTTTTCCCAGTAGTTATTATAAAAATTAATCAAACAAAAATAGTTTAGTTTATCATTTAAAATTTGATAAAACATAAATATTTAAGAAACAAGCTACAAGGACAAGTAAATTTAAGCACATAAGACTGAATTTGAACGATTTGTTAAACTAGATGCATTCAAGAGGTAAAGCATCAAAGAGTTCGGCAGAGCTTGAGGTCAAAATCCCCAGGAAACCTGATAAAGAGAAAAATGGATAAAAAATCATATCCAGCTTGCTAGATGTTATGCACCATACTAGGCAAGGCCAGTTAAAGCATAGAAGCAGAAATCTGCAAAAAATTGTGATTTATCACAGTTAATCGCCATGCAAGATAGATTATGAACTGACACAAATCTGTCCTCTGATTTTCTACTGATCCAAGGGCATGTTTGCCAACACCAGACATATCACAATTTATTTGAGAATAAAATTGGTCTTTTTCATTTTTGTTCTACATATAATAGAAATAAAATTTTAAAATTAAATTGTAACTTATAATATATTAATAATAAATTTTAAAATTAAACGATAAGATAGAAACACGAATTTTTTTAAAAATGAAATTAGATTAATAATTTTATAGAAAGAAGTTTAGCTACAATTTCAACAACAAAAAATATTAAAAAAAATAATGAAAGCAAAATTTGAAATTATAAAAAATATTAGAAAAATAATGAAAGCAAAATTTGAAATTAGATTCACATTTTATAAATAAAATAGTTGGCAAAAATTTTATCACTTGAAAATATTTAAAAATTAATTAAAAATAGTTTTGTGATTTATAATTTAAATAAAAGTAATAAATTTTAAATAAAACTAAAAATATTATATATACATAAATTCTAATAAACAGAAAAAATTATATATGAATTATATTGTGTGAAAATATTTTAATGAATTGTAGATTTAAATTGTATTTAGAATCAAAGTATGATTTAGGAATTGAGGATGAAAATGACACTTTTGATAATAAAAGAACAAAAAATGAATTATCAATGTGAAGGACCATTAGTATGACCATAAGTAGAAAGGCATCAAAATAAAGAAGAGGGCAAGCTTTGGGAAGAGGAAGTAAAGAGATAAATTCAAATACCATCATTAAAAGATTCATTGAGTAATTTCAACAATGGGTAAAAGAAAATTGGGAAGTTTGCTAGTCTTTGCTAGTCTCTTAAATTTATTTCAAAGGACTTTTCATAGTTTTGGTGGTAAGGAGGAAAGGGAAACCATCATAAATAATAGTCCATGGGCAATGGGATCCACATGCTTCTTTTTGAAAAATTGGTGTTTGAACTTTGATTCCCTATCACGTCACCTTCTCAATTTTCTAATGTGGATTAGCTTGTATAATCTACTTGAGGAATATTAGTCTTTAGAGGGGCAATCCTAAATTGGAAATGGTTTAGGACCATATATTTAAATTGATAAGGAGGTTCTTGTAGGAAAATCAAGGATTTGTGCATACATTTATATTCTCTTAAAAATGTACTCCAATAAACACTGCTTTGGAATCAAAGGAAGGCTTATGGCAACAATCATTGGAGGTGAAAGAAAATATATATTCTAAAAGTTTCTCTCATGATGATAGGGAGTGTAGAGATAAATTAAACTCGAGATGGGTTTGGAAGTGGATACAAAAACCCAAACCTTCTTTAGATTTTCCTCCAAATTCTTCCATGCACATCACTTCTCACCTAAGTGATAGCCTAAATGCTCCTCACATCATCTAGGGCAACCATTGATAACTAATAACTTCAAGTATAGGGAGATTGAGAATATTGATGAACTAGCAAGTGAGCCATATGAAAGTAAAAAAATTGTTTTAGGAGGTTTCATTGCATAGAATGTTACAAGACTATCTAAAAGAGAGAGTTATTAGGTAAGCATAAGGAAACTCTTGCCAAGTGAAGTTCTAAAATCTCAAGGTACTTTGGTTGGAATCTCGAGACTTAAATACCAAATATTTCCACAATGCACCCAAAGCACTAAGATCTCAAATATATTGATTCAACAAGTTCCCAAGAGGTTATTTTTCACATGAAGAAAGAAGGTATTCAATAAGAGGCTATCTCCCTCTTTGAGAACCTAATGGCCCATCAATGCTTCAAACTTGAGAAATCAATATTGTCCCTTGAATTATAACCCAAAGTTGGTTATGATGGAAGTTAATCTAGGTATTATGCCTCCTACTTAGAGGAAGAAGAGAGGTTGGTGGTTTTTCAAGATGGCAACATTATTGCTCATGAAATAATACAATTGATTGTATCATCAAAACAAAAGAGAATGGTAATCAATTTGGATTTAAGTTAAGGATATGATAGAATGTGTTGGCAATTTTTAATGAACATTATAGAATTTTGTTTTGGGAAGATACGGACAGATTGGATCTTCAATTGCATTTCAACTCCTACATTCTTCATTCTCATTAACGAGAGTTCATGTGGTTTCTTTGAAGCCACAAGGGTCTATGATAGTGTTGATCCAAGTTTCCTTTTTCTTTTTGTTCTAATGGTTGAGATAGTGGAGAGGGTCATTAAAGCTTCAATCGAGCAAGGCTCTTGGATATAAGTTCAGGTTGCTCATGGACTTCTCGTCATATCACACTGGAACAATTAATAAATGACCCGATCCTTTATGGTAAGGCTTTCTATGGAAGAAGCAAGGATCATACAAAACATGTTGTTGGACATACATGCGGTAACCTCATGACAATTGATTGACTAAAGTTAAAAAAAAATCAACATAAGCAAAGTCCTCTAGAGACACATTGTGGCCTCATTTGTATTCAATATTGGGATTATCTGAAGCAAGTATCATGGGGTCCTACCATTTAAAGGTGAAATTAGAACTTGTGGGAAGAAACAATCTCTTCATGTAGAATAAGATCAAAATATTAGAAGGGCAAGCGAGTGACCTTTGTTGAAAAGATCCTCATGATAAAAGTCATAATACCTGTCATTTCGATTCACTAGATGTCTTGCATTCAACTAACCAATAAAGCAAGAAATATTTTGGAAGAAATCATGAAGAAATTCCTTTGGGTGGCTTAAATGAAATCAAAAGAATTCCATTAGCTAGATGGAAAATTGCTTGTAAGGAGAATATGAAGGTGCAAAGATTAGATCCATGAGGAAACAAAATAACGTGCTAAGAGCAAATTTGCTTCAATTGGAAATTGTTTAAGAATATAGAAGCTACGTGTTGTCAAATTACCTAGCATTAATATCTAGATGCACATGAGCCTTTTAAATTCTTTCGATTGGCAATAGTGATCCCATTTCTTGAACATAGAAAAAAAGTTAAAACTAAAATGTCATCACATTATTTTTGTATTAGTAGAGATAAAATATAAACAAAAATGAAGATAGAACTGATGAAAGTCATATAATATAAGAATTTACTAGAAAGTTGTGATGAAGCAAATGCTTTATTAGTCATTGTACTCTCAGTACCAAAACTAATCATTTTATTCTCAGATTTAATGCTTTAATATATTATTTCTAATTTATCTAATATTGATTCAAATCCAATCTATTGACAAAACAGATCTAGTTGTGAAGAAAGTGGAACTAATGAAAATTTATAATAAAATCTGTAATAGGGTTTTTAAAATACAGATGAGAAACAATTTTTTTTTTTTAAATAAATGAAAAATATAGACAAGCAAGCAGAAAGTGAGGTTCATTACTTACCCTTGAGTTATATCCATGGACCAGCCTGAGCGATCACAGATCCGTAGAAGGGCATCCCTCCACTCATCAACCTCTTCTCTTGGGTGTCGATCTGGATAGTTATAGTGTTTTGCAAATGAATCCTTGTAAGGACTGTCCTTCCCTCGAGGATATCTAACGTGGTTCGGATCCACATGATAAAACAGAGGAATGATCAGGGCAGGGTTTCTCAACATTGCAGCGGCCTCCTTGAGACACCATGCTGAGTTTGCATAGCCTTCGGAAAATATAGGAATGCATATGGCACTGCTCTTGATTGCTTCTTCCAAGCTCGGCCAAATGTTTTCCCCCTTTTCCAATTTTTCGTCGTCTTTGTAAACATTGAGTCCCGCTGCGGAGAGAGCTTCAAAGAGATGATCGACAAGAGTCTTTCTGACATCTGATCCCCTGAAACTGAGGAACACATGATACCTCTTATTGCTTCGGAAGCCAAGTTTAGTTACGGGAGGGCTGTATTGTTCCATCTTAGTGTTAACAGGGTCTGAAAAGATGGAGGAATTGCTCACGACAGAAAAGAAAACAGAGAAAACAGAGGATTCTACCTAAGATCTCAGAGCTCGATCTGAAGAGGGCAGAAAGAGAAAAGAAAGGATTCAACTCAAAATCGCAGATCTGTAACTCAACCACACAAATGTTTTAACTCAGATTGCCGTGCCATATCCTCTTATACATTGCAAATGGCAGACGATATTGAATAGACAAGTCAATTACTTAACTGGCACGGCAGGCGTGAGCAATTTCGAGGAAAGAGGCGAGGAAGAAATCATTACATTGCAATTGGCCGACAATATTGACTAGACAAGTCAATTACTTAACTGGCCCATGGCCCATGATAGAGCGTGAGCAATGTGGAGGAAGGAGAGAGTGCAGGCGTGAGCAATTTCCAGGAAAGAGGGGAGGAAGAAATCATTACATTGCAAATGGCCGACAATGGCCGACAATATTGACTAGACAAGTCAATTACTTAACTGGTCCATGAGAGGGTGTGAGCAATGTGGAGGAAAAAGGGGAGGAAAAAAGAGAGCGTCTTTATGTATGAGTTTACATATGGGTTAGAGTCTTATGGGACTACCTCATAGCTGCATTACAAACAAGGCGTAAATATCTTACCCTTTGAAAGATTTGAACTTGTGACCTCTCTTTCAAGAGCACAATTTTTCCACCACTAGGCGAACTTTACATGTTTATTTTTCATGTTCACATTTTGTGCAAAGTTACCTATGTAGTCTTTATGTGAACCACTACTCGTGAACTCATGGGTCAATAAGTTTGACTCAAAAGCTACACAGTTGAACCCTAATAGCAATATCATAGTCTTTATGTGTTTCAATCACCTATGCACATTTCTCCCTTTCTATTTACTCGTAACTAGCAATTAGATTGTTCAATGTTTTTTCAGCTTTGTTCAATAATCAGTCTTTTGAGAAACTTTGGATCACCTTGTTTTTTTGTGATATTATTAAAATTTATTATATTTTATAGTAAAATTGTATAAATATGATCATTTAATTTAATTAATCATAATTTTTTGTCACAACTTTTTTTTTTAAGGAGTCTTAAGTATATTACATAAACATCGAATTTGACAAGACTTGTTGCTCTCAAAATATTATTTTGCTCATAATTGTTGTTCAAAAAAAAATTTAGTGTTTCCTTTATATTGTAATATTTCTTTTAACTCGAGCAAGTTGGATGAGAAGACATACTTTAACAATATAATTGTTTGCATAAAGAGTCCACGTTCTAATTTCAATATTTTTGGAGTTAATTAATTTTTCTCACTTTTAAGATGTTCAATCTTGCTATAAAAAGAGGATTGTTAAAAATAAATGATCAAGTAGAACCCTTCCCACATCTCCTCCCTTGAAATTCCAAAACACATGATACTGCTTATTGCTTTGTATAAACAATTAGATTTCAATACCTTAATTTTGTAATATTTTTTTCATCTCATCAACCAATTCCCTCATTAATTAATTACATCTTGTCAACTAATTCCCTCATTGATTAATTAAATGTATTTTATTGCCTTATTAATATCATCATGATATTTCTTAAGTACACCTTGTTGATAGATTAAGCATGCTATAATAATTAATTAATCCTTTTTTATAATAATAATAATAAATTTATTTTATTAATCAATTTACTAACTTCTTATTTAATTCAAACAAATATGTTCAATTAAAATAAATAAATGATTAGTTGAATAGTTGACTAATTAATTAGATTAGTTGATTAATCAATTTTGAGAGTTAACTAATCAATTCAATTAGTTGACTATTCAGTTAAGTCAATTAACTAATGAATCAAATTAGATAATTCTAAATCAATCTTAAATATTTAAAATTGATCAAATTAATCTTTGATCATTCATTTTTCACTTTAAAAACCTATAAAATTCACTCTTCTTCCTCAAATTTAATTATCATGAAATCACTAGGAAAATCATCATAGTTAATCAATAGGTTTGTTAATTATAAATCAATCTTAAGTCTCTAAAAGCAAATCAATTCCATATTGCTCATTCATTCTTTCACTCAAAAATCTATGAATACAGACTTCTTCCTCACGAAATCACATCGAACAAATCAATTAAGTCAATTAACTAATCAAACAAATCAGTTGATTCTAGAAATAATTGTAAGTCTTTATAGTAGATCAAGTTAAGGTTAGAAATAAATTAAAAAAAAAACTTTCAAAAATAGAGTAGGGGAAGCATACTAGTAGTTGTACTTCACACACTCTTAGCTCCTAAACATTACATCAAATTTTGACAATTTTTTTGTTTTCTTTTTCTGCGATTTAAGTGTTTATAGCTATTATTTTGGTTTTTGTGTAATTACAATGAACACGATGGGATTCATAATGTGTGAGAGGGTCAAAAAGTGGTCATTTTGAGTTGATGTTTGATACATATTTTTTATTGCCCCATTATCCATTTTGACCACCACAAAATTTGTATAGCTAATATAATACTTATGCACAAATGCCCCAATAATCGTTTGGTATTGTTACCAATAAAATTGTGTAATTCTTCTAATTACTATGTTTTTTTCGGCTACTGAACATTCTAATATTGGATCTCACAATTTATATCTTTTTATTTTTAAATGTGATAGGGAATGAATTTATTTAATTTTCACACTCTTAATTATTTTTAAAATATTTATTATTTTAAAAATTGATATATTTATTGAGGGATGACCCATATAATACAGCTATTAAAACACTTGTTTGGTGATAATATTTGATTTCATATATCACATATTTGACAATATATTGATCAATATACAATAACTAGCAATTGCACCTTGGTGTGCAACAGGTATGCCGAAAGAGGTGTGTAAGGTGAATTAGGAAAAACATTGGTCTATTTTTTTTCATATAATTGGGTAATACATTAGGTCACTTGGAAGGTCATAATGTTGTTTGTGCAAAAATTTCTCATTAGAGAAATGATAGCTTCAGATTAACTATGCATCCACTTACAACAATCCAATCATAATTGAAGCAAAACCTTTAAATTAAGAAGAAAATCAAGTTTCATTACCAACAGAATATGGTGAGAGTGAGAGAGGTTGAGATAGTGCTAGAAGAAGGGAGAGATAGATGGGGGAAGAGCGAGAGAGAGATGGATAAAGAGATAAAGATAGAGATAGAGAAGAAGATAGAGATATAAATAGAGTTAGAGACAAAGATGGAGAATAAGGAGATGAATATGGAGAGGAGGATCGAGATATGGAATAATAAAAGAGAGAGGGGAGAGGAATAGATAAAGATGGAAAAGAAAAATAAAAAGAGAGAAAGGGATAGATAAAAAGATAGAGATAGTAAGTGATATATAAAGAGAGTGAGAGATATAGTGGTAGAAAGAGATAAATATAACTAGATAGAGATAGAGGGATAGATTAAAGAAGTGATAGGGAGAGATAGATATATAGAGGAAAAGAGATACAGATATATAGAGGTCTAACAAGAGGGAGGAGAGAGAGAGAGAGAGAGAGAGGGGGAGAGAGATGGATGGATAAAAGGAGCCATGTCTCGAGATATAGGGGAGAGTGGTGAAGACATAGGTAGAGATGAAGATAGAGTGGGAGAGGAAGAGAGAAAATAGATAGAGAGATAGAGAGAGGTAGAGGGAGATAGAAAGATAGAAAGATAAGGGGATATAGAGGAAGAGATAGAGAGAGTTCTGTAAAGGAAGAGGGAGAGATACATATAAATAGATGGTGAGATGGAGTGAGAGATAGATATCTAAGGACATATAGAGAGATGGGGGGAGGGGGAGAGGGAGAGAGATAAAGAGATTGTCAAATAAAGAGATCTATGGATAGAAAAATAGAGATGGAAAGAGGGTGAGAGAAATATGGGGAGATAGAAGGAGAGATGCACATATATCGAAAGAGAAATAGAGAGAATTAGAGATATATAGGAAGAGAAAGAGAGAGACAGATAGAGATAAAGAGATAGATATGGGGATAGGGAGTGAATGAGGGAGGGAGAGATGGGGAGAAATAGAGAGGAGAGAGAGAGAGAGAGAGAGAGAGAGAGAGAGGAGAGAGAGAGAGAGATCATACAAGAAAGATAGAGTGAATAAGAGAGAGAAGTGGAGATAACGATATATAAATTCAAAAGGGGATATAGATGTATGGAGATAGAGATAAAGGGGGAAAGAGTGAGAGAGAAAGAAGGTAACAAAGACAAGTAATAGACAAAAATGTTTAGACCTTAGAAAGAGGGAGAGTGATAGGGAGTGGGGAAAATAGAGAGATAAAACTGATAGAGATGGGGAGGGAGATATAGGGAGTGTATGTGTGTATACACATTAGAAAGAGTAGAAGTAGAGAGATAAAAAGAGGGAGTGATGGGGAGAGAGGAAGAGAGGGAGAGATAAGATAGAAAGAGGGAGAGATAGATGTATAGGGATAAAAAGATATATATATATATATATATATATATATATATATATAGAGAGAGAGAGAGAGAGAGAAACTTGTAAAATATAAAGGTGGTGAGAGAGAGGAAGAGATGGAAAGAGATAGAAAGGGCGAGAGGGAGACATAAATATGTAAAGAGGGCAACAATGAGAGAGGGGGGATAGAAAGATAAGATATAGGAAGTGATATGTGAAGAGGTAGAGAGGGATATAGAGAGAGAGTATGAGAGATGAAGGAAGAGGAGTGTATAAGATCTAGAGATAGAGAAATAAAGATAGAGATAGAGATAGAGATAGAGATAGAGATAGAGATAGAGACAGCAGGGGATGGGGAGAAATAGGGAATATGTGTTTGTGTGAGTGAGAGAGATATAATGATAGAGATAGGGAAGGAGAAATATGTAATGTTTGTGAGTGAAAGAGATATATATATATATATATATATATATATATATATATATATATATAGAGGGAGGAAAATATATAAATAGATATATTGAGGGAGAGAGGGAGAAAGAGGACATAGAAGTATGGATATATAAAAAAGAGGGAGAAAGAGTGAGAGAAGGAGATATACAAAGATAGATATAGTGGGAATGAGAGAGGGGCAAAGAGAGGGATACAAGGAGAGGTAAGGAGATAGATAGCCCAGAGAGAGATATAGATGGAGATAATAATCAAATGACATGTTACCCTTAGTATAAATCTTCAAAGACACAATTATCTATAAATTATTGGTATGAAATGACTAATCAATAGTTAGTTTCTATCTCTTGCTCTCTTGTTCTAAATGTTTAAATTGGGTTTTAAGTTGGAATTTATTTTATTACATAAATTAAAAGAAATTTCAAACTTTTAATTACACTACAATAAACTAAATTTTAATAAGACAAAAATACAAGTTAGATTAATTCTAATATCTTTGAATTATTATTTTTAATTCCATAAGAAGACATCAATAACTAAAATTAAATTTTAACTTAATACATAAATAATCTGGAAAAAAAAATGTAGAAGAATTAAAATAAATTAAAAAATAGAATATCTCATAAAAGAAGGTAACATTAAAAATATTCTCGTCAAAGAAAATAGTAATAAAAGAAATATTTTAATTCTACAATAACTAACATTTTGATAAGAAAAATAATTATAAATTAAAGTTTTTAAATATTGTTTCCAATTTCATAAAAAGACACAAATAACTAAAATAAAAATTACACACAATGAAATTTAATCATTATAAGAAAAAGGAAAACATGAATTAGAATAAAGCTAACAAAAATTAATATTATTTTTTTCTTTCTAGAAACTTTTTTTTTTTTTGAATAAAGGGGTAAAAACTTAATTAATAATCAGAAACCAACATTACACAAGAAAACTAGAGCCACAAGGCTCCAGAAGAGAGCAACGAACCCAACCAGAAATCATCCAACTTCATAACTATCCATATCCTCAGCAAAGATCTTATGCAAGTCCTGATAGTAATCAGTGGAAAGATGCTCCCAGCTCTATTCCATTCATGAGGAATATGGATGAAAGACACCCTCTCCATCATAGCACTAATTTGCAAAATCTAGTGCACAATCCCTACCAGCTGCCAATTAATCCCATTCACCTTCTGCTCAATCAACAGATTAACAATAATCTGCGAATTCGATTTGCAAATAACCTTATGCCACCCCAACTCATAAGCACACTCCAAGGCATAGAAAATTTCAATTCCCTCCATAAATTTATTAGATTGTTTCTCTTTATGCACTGAAAAGAAGAAAACCACATCCCCCATACAATCCCTACCAACACCCCCAATCCCAGCAGGACTCAGATTACCCTGAGAGGAGCCATTGGTGTTAATCTTAATGGAATCATCCTAAGGGGGCAACCATCTTCCCATCCTTTGAACCTTCTTCTTAGCACATCTACCTCTCCTAACACAAGCTATAAGAGACATCTCCTGCAAACCCAACCTACTCACAATATCGGCCTCTCCTCTATCTAGAGGAAAATTCACCTCACATTTAGCTTCCATTGTCTCCTAGATCATTTTAATGATTCTATTCCACACTTGATGAACTAACAGTTCGACTTCCCTAAAGATCCTCCTATTCCTCTCTAGCCAGATCTGCCAAAGAATGAAAATGGGCCCAATGTGTCAAACAATCTGGAGAAAAGAGGACAAAATAGGAGGCCTGCCCAAACTGCTCCAAAACTCCACCAAAGAATCTGTGTGAACACAAAGGTGCTTCCACACCCCCCACCAGTAATTCCAAAACAACAATGAGAAAGGGCATATGAAGAATAGGTGTGAGGAATCCTCCTCTCCATTACCACACAAAACATGGATGGAAGGCTCATGGAACCCATGCTTGCGAATATTGTCCCAGGTTAGACATCTATTCAAAGCCAAAGTCCAAGCAAAACAGTTACACTTCGGCCAAGAGAAGTTGTTCCAAACATATTTCCACTAGTGCACCTCCCTCCCTTCCAAGATACAAAACAACAGCTCTCGGTATCCATTGGCAATAGTAAAAACACCCTTAGGATTCGGGGACCAAGTAAGTCTATCCCTATCCTTAAGGGAACTGCAGTGTCTACTAGCCAAAATATCATGAAGTTCAGTGCAGTCTTCCTCCATACCAACAACCAGCCATTCATTAGGATCCTTCCACCGCACCATCTCCAGTTGCCCACACCTATAAACACACTTAAAGTCGCTCACTCTAGACCACCCTACCTCCAAGAACCTCTGGCAAAGATTCACTAAATTAGGAAATTACCCAATAATGGGGGATAGCCATCCCAAGAATCGAACCAAAAAAGCACCTCTTCCCCCCTCTTACAGATCCAAAAAAGTCCTTCTTTTATCAGTGCAACCCCTTTCTTGAGAGTACTCCAAATCGTACAGCCTTTTCCCGCAAGCGGATATTTTGGGATTTCCTCCTTCAGGATCCTTTGCATATACTTGTAAGACAAAATCCTAGCCCAGCCTCAATCTTGTTCAACACACCACCTCCAGTACAATTTTGTCGCCAAAGCCTCCCCAAATAAAGTAGACCGCCTTAAGCCAAGCCCACCCAATTGTTCAGGCTGCATACCAAGTCCCATTTGACAAGACTCCATTTATAGAAGGACAGGTTGCCTGCCCATAAAAATTGCCTTGCCAAAGAATCCAATTTCTTCACAAACCACTTTGGGGCCACTTGGAGCATACACCTATAAATTGGAAGAGCATGAACCACTGACTGGATCAGTTGAACCCTCCCAGCAAAGCATAACCATCTATGCATCCAATGTTCAACCTTAATGCGAAATTTGTCCAGAATACCCTGCCAAGAGTCCTTGGGAGGATTACCAGCAGAGATAGGAATACCCAGGTAAGTCAAGGGAAGAGAACTGACCTGGAATCTCAAGATATGAGCAATCCTCATCTGAATAGTTCCAGGTGTGTTGAAGAAGAGAATGGAAGATTTATCTCATTGATCAACTGGCCAGAAGCAACAAGATAGACATCCAAGATTTTACATAGATTTATAGCTTCTCTGATCCTAGCCAATCCCATCAGGGTTGTATCATCCACAAACTGCAAATGGGACTGAGGAGGTATTTCATTACCCCAACTCCAACCATGAATAATACCCAGTCCCACATTATACTTAATCAATCTCCCCAGACCCTCAACCAGAAGAATGAATAAGTACGGGGAAAGAGGGTCCCCCTGACGAAGACCCCTGGATGCACCAGACAACTTGGTATGATCTCTATTAATTAGCACAAAGAAAGAGGTAGATGAAACACAACTCATAACCCATTGGATCCATTCATTGGCAAAACCAAAGGCCCTAAGAATATTCTAGAGAAAAGACCATCAGACTCTATCATAAGCCTTTGCCATGTCCATCTTGATAAACATAGTTTTTTCCCTAGAAGGTGTCATAGAATGAATGGTCTTAGTAGCGATGACCACTCCATCCAAGATTTTATGGCCCTCCACAAACCCACTATGCTCTTTAGAAATGACCCCCCCAAGCCAATTCTTTAACCTTTCCACTATCAGCTTAGAAATAATCATATAAATCACATTACAAAGAGAAATAGGGCGAAACTGGCCTAACCAGTCAGCCCCATCACACTTGGGGATGAGCACAATGAAAGCCAAATTCAAAGCCCGAAGCATCTGCTTACTCCTCTGGGATTCTCAGACCACCTCCAATAAGTCCAAATTGATAATATCCCAGAATTCTTGATAGAACTCAATCGAAAACCCATTCGCTCTAGGAGCCTTGCCCTTCTTCATGTGAAAAATGATCCTCTCAAGTTTGTCCTACAAAATAGGTCCCATAAGCTGCTCATTCATCTCCCTAGTAACTAGAGAAGGAATACAAGCAAGAACCTGATTTTCCTCTTTGATTCCCCCTGAGAATCCTCACTAAAATGGGATTGGAAATACTGCATAGGCTCCCTAGAAATCTCCTGCGAGGATAAACACTACCCACCTCTATTATTAACCAGAATAGGGATGGAATTGCCATGTCTTCTTGCTTTCATTGAATTGAAAAAGAAAGTTGTATTCTTATCCCCTGCTTGAATCCAATCAATACGAGCTCTCTGTTTCCAGTAGATCTCCTCCCTAAGCTCCCACTCCTCTAAATCCTAGACTGCCTTGTCTTCCTCCTTAAGTAAGGCTTCTGACAATCCATGCTCTCTTATCTCTCTGGTAATGCCATTCAACTCTAATTGAGAAGCTATCTTAGCATGAAAAATATTACCAAAACACTGACGATTCCACTATTTAAGCTGAAACTTAAAAAATTGCATCTGATTAGCAAAAGTGTACATAGCAATGCCAAAAGCTAGCCTCCCTTTCTTCCACCACTCCACAACATGAACCTGCAAAGAAGAATCTCGCAACCACATAAGCTAGAATTTGAATGAAGGGATATGAGTGACCCAAGAAGAAGAGGACACCAATTTGATGGGCTAGTGGTCCAAACCTTTCCAATCTAAAATCTCAAAGCATGTGGACCATCCCCCACCAACCCAAAAACTAGAAACTAGAAAGCAATCCATCCTCTCTGCAATCCAATACTCACCTAATCTCCTGTTGTCCCAAGTGGACAGACCATTACCTGGCTTGATGTCAACAAGATTCAAGGTTGATATATTATCTTGAAGAAGGAAGGAAGAAGGCTCCAACCTCATAACACCACCCTTCTTCTCACTCAACTCTAAGATGGCATTGAAATCACTTACCATAATCCACAGATGAAAAGGAAAAAACCCATGCATAAAAGTAATATGAGACCACAAATTCTTCTTACTCCAAAGATTAGTGGGGGCATAAATGTTAGTAAGCAAGATATATTCCCCAACCTCAAGACTAGAGGCAACCTCGGATAAAGATGATCTGAAAGAAACCCACCATATGGGACGAATCCTCAAGGGGTTCCAAAGGAAAGCTACACCTCCAAAGGAGCCAAATGCCCCAATACACTGACATTTGCGTCTCCCCTATAACTTTGGCACCAGACCCAACATACTTTCCATAGATAATTTAGTTTCTTGCGAGAAAAGGACATCAGGAGAATGACTCCTTATCAATTCCCGAATAGCTTTTTGTCTAGGCCCACTGTTCAAGCCCCTCACATTCCATGATAGCACAATCATTTTGGGGGATTAGAAAAATGAGAATCCAAAGTCTTTACTAACCCTAACTCAACCAAATTCTCCCCCATCAATTTGATCTTATCCAAGTCCTTCTTTCTGCCAACCTTCAAAATCTTCTTCGTTGCTCCTTTTTTAATGTCTTTTTGAAGAATACCCAAATGTAAAGAGATCTTATTACTTTTAACCCCAGCAAAGTCCAATTTTTGTGTTGTGGGAGAAACATCCCCACCGACCATCTTCACTTCAACACTAGAGATGGGTCCCTTCTGAGCCACTACCTATTGATCCGTCTCCATCTATTGACTTCCAACCTCCTACAGACTCTGGGTAGTATCCAAGTTCACACTATCACACATCAACCCTATTGCACTATGATCCAAAGGAATCATCCCCTGATTCACCTCCTACTAGCTAAGATCATCAAAGGCTTCAATTCTGTTAAAAGTATCCTCCTCCCGACTCTCCTGCAAAGACCTCTTTTGACCTTGGTTCCCATTCTTTGTCTTACCTGGGAAAAAACCATCAACATCCATAGCCACACCAGACATGGAAGCTTTTCCTTTATCAGCCCCATCAAGGTTACGAGATGACTGTTGAGGTTGATGCTCAGCCAATTTAGACCTAGGGCATTTGCACTACAAATGACCATACTCATGACATAGACAACACCGAAAAGGTGTCTCATCATCAAGCCGTTGGACCTAAGAGTAAGAGCTCACACACATATCTATAACATCTATCAAAGGCTTAATAAGATCAATTTCAACAAAAATGCAAGCAAAAGCCATTACCTTCTCCCCAAGGTTTACGTTGAAGATCCAACAGGCTTCCAAGCAGTGAAGCTAGCATTCACAATACATCCTCCTAACAACATTCCACCAGAAAATGAGGTAATCGAACCCACACTGGGACTCGATTCAGGAGCTCCTCTGAAGGATTAAATCCCGCATGCCAAGGTTTGATGAACAACCCCACCTAGTTATAAAAATAAGGGCCTCCCTCAAAGACCCGATTGCGATCAACCATGCAATTAAAAGTGAACATGAAGTAATTGTTTGCCAACAACATAACATCCATTTCCCCTTCCAATGCCCAAGTCCTTTGAGCCCAATTCTCCAAAAACTGTAAAGAAACCCTCATCCCCAAAAATTTGCAGTATAATAAGTGCTTTGAGAAATACCCCCCCTTTATGCATAGCCCAACACAGACCCCCCTATACGCATAGCCTAACAGAGACCCTCCACGGGCTAGGGCTCAGATGCCCTAGCTTGGACCTGTAAAACTCACACACACTCCATCACGTCTCGGTGAGCATTTTCTCCAATTGTTCATCTTCCCTTTCTAGAAACTTAATAATATATTTATTTTCTTTTTCTTTTTCTTTTTATTTTTTAGAAACTTAGAAAACAAGATAGAATATCTTTATAAAATAAATAATATTGAAAAAATATTCTTATTAGATTTCTTTCCTTTACGAACATTTTTTTCTAATTAATAATATTTAAATATGTATTTTTTAATTTTTTATCATAAAAAATATTTTTAAAAAAATTAATATAAATTTAAGTATGTGGTTGTGATTAAATTCTATAGTCTTGCATCCTTCTCCTCAAATTTGAAGTGTTGATTTCACAAAATGAGTGGAAAACTTCATATAGGATATGCCTTCGGCATAAATATTTATAAAATATAATATTATTTTTTCCTACTAATAACATGAATAGTCACAATCGCTATAATGCCTATTGGATTCGTGCAGCTACTAGTCAACTTTCATGCAATTTCATGGAAAATGTAGGAAGAAGTCATTGAAATTTTAAAATTGCATAAATATTCTTTTTTACAATAATTGAGTGTTGTATGGACGGTTTGTCATGCGATATCCTCCCCCAAGATCATCCCCCCATTTATTCTACCTCGTTTGGGTTAAATTTCCTAGTACTAATGTTGTACAAAATGGTTTACATGACTTCCAAGCTCTTTGTAGTGAATGTTCACCTTGCATGGATAGAAAATGTTGGTATCCTAACATCATTTTAGATGATGAGGTGGACTTTTCATTGGGTGGCAAATGATTTTTATTATATTTATGTAATAATTGCAAGGTTAACAACTTTATTTCCTATTATTTATCATCAACTGAATGATATTATTCTAAAGATTTGAAAGTCTTGATGTTAGTCTTTAGATTTTTTTTAATTGGTTGATCAATCTATTGGTTTGAGTGTTTTAATTTTTTGAAACTTGGATATCTTTGATTTTGATGTTTTGAATATAATTTAATAGAGTATTTTTAGGTTCTATCATTATAATATTTTTCAAACTGTGATGATAATAATCAATTTTATGAATATAATTATTATTATTATTATTGATAGGTAATGGGCTAAAGCTGATAAGATGTACATACCCTACCCGCTTTGTGGGATTTGAACTCATGACCTCTAATTCAAGAGCACAAGTTCTCCACCACTAGGCCAACTCAGGTTGTACTTTATGAATATAATTATTCAAGTTAAGTGTAAATATTAATAAATTTCAAATGTAATTATATATTATAATTTTATAATATTTTTTGAGTTATTCAATTTATATAAAATATATTATCCATATGTACAATAACAATAAAATATTTTAACTATATTTTATTTATTGATTAGTAGATTAAAATTTTAGGACTTCTAGACATTCATAAGTAATCTTTTTTAAAAGCTAAGAATAATGAGGAAGGGACAAACGACTTTAATTCAATTGGTTGAGCATAATTGGTGAGGATGATTGTATGTGATAGAAAAGACATTCATCAAGATTCAAACCTCTACAAACATGTTTGGACTAGTTCGACCCTCAAGTGATTTTGACGGACTGGATCCTCTTACACATGATTACTTGACCGAAGGTGACTTTCTAATTTAGATGTATGCTTACTTAAATTATTATTATTCACTATAAAATGACAAAAATAACGACATTCATATAATTTAACCTTTTTTCATATATCAATGTGATGAAAGAGTTACTCCCAAATTTACACAAATAAAAAATTAAACAAACTACAATTATCTAACTACTCCCAAATTTACACAAATAAAAAATTAAACAAACTACAATTATCTAACTCATTTTTATTATAAATAAATAATAAATAAAAAGAAAAAGACAAATCATTTAATGCATAGATGTATCCATAGATATATGAAGACATATTATTAGAGAAGATCATTATGTTAACTACCTTTTATTATCATTGCAACAACTAATTTATTAAGAAGATAAATAATTACAAAGGCAATGCTAGGCATGAATAAGACAAAAGAAAAAAGCCAAGAGAATAAGACTAAATTACACATGAGACTAAATTGCAAATAAGACAAATTGTAAAAAGGTATGATTAAGGAAAAATAGAAGGTCGCGATCTCTTTGTCTTGTGTATATAAAAACAAAAAGCATATAAGACAAATTTGTAGATTGGGATAATGTCCTTGGGTAGGTGGGTCTCGACAAGCCAGGTCCCGAGGTCTAGGTTCTTTATAGTTTTATGGATACTCTAGACTTACAGGGTGTACCCCCTGTTGTTTCTTATTTACTACTTTTCTATTTGGACTCTTTAATTTAGTTTTGATATTTTTTCTACGAAAGTGCTACTGATAGCCCTTGGGCTATGTTAAGGGTTAGTGTCCTAGTTCTTGTTGCTTTTAATATCAGAAACAATAAAAGATACTAGCGAATAATTACTACTATAATATTTATAATGCATATAATTAATGAATGATGTTGACCTAAAATTGCATCTTATATCAATTTAGAAGAATAAAAAGGTGTGTTGGTAATTAATACCTCAAGCAATTGTTAATCAAAACAAATATGATAATAATTCATAAAAAAATTAAATATTGATTCATCTTTCTGCAAATCATATTACCATAATATTGATAATAAATGTTGAAACACTTGGTACATACTTGTCTTTTTTGTATTGTATAGTCATTGATATTTTCTTAATCTATATCCTTACTAATCCCATGAGTAGATATGGTCCCAATGCTTCTTATATCATCTCCATATGTCCCTACCGCCAATATCCTTGCACATAAAATATTTATTACTAATAATGCAAAGGCCCTTAGGATATTTTTCAAGAGATAGAATAGGTAGATCATCTTCTTGGTCATCTTTGTATAACAAACTTGAGAAGTCTTCTCACATGTTTTCTTTTCCAAACTCACCCCAATGCAAGAATGTTGAAGGTTTAGTTTTGATAACCACTCTTGATATGTCTTGTTTAAGTTGAGATATTTCATATGCTTTAGGTGAAAGACAGAAGTTGTCCTATACAAAAGGATTGTTGTACCCAATTTCTTCTAAAACCTTGTCTTCAATTTGATCTCACCTTCACACTGATAATCTTGATGAGCAACTCCTTCTATCGTCAATCCCTTCTATTATCACTCAAGAGGATAATGCATCTTTAATGAGACCTTTCATATTAGATGAAGTTAGAGATGTGGTCTTCTCTTTTTTCATGGATAAGACCCTAGGTCCTGATGGATTCACAACAATTTTCTTTTAGAAGATATGGGATGTTCTAGGTTTTGATCTCTTTTTGGCCATGGAAGAGTCTAGGAAAAATGGGCCAGTTCTGAGCAACTTTAATGTGACAAACATTTCTTTAGTCCCTAAAACCAAGCTACCAAAATCATTTGCAGAATTCTGAACCATCTCTTTATGCAATATAGTCTACAAATTCTTTTCTAAGGCTATTTACCTTCAGTTGCAGCACTTCATCCCCATGATTGTATCTACATAACAAGGGGGTTTTGTTCCTAGTAGGGAGACTCTGGAAGGGGCTTTAGTGGCTCATGGAGTTATTCATTCAATAAAATATCATCATTTGTCAACATTTATAGTTAAGCTTGACATGATGAAGGCGTATGATAAGGTTAAATGGAGTTTTCTTCTCAAGGTCCTTGAAAATTTTGGTTTTTGTGATAAATAGTGCAAATGGATTTTGCCATGTCTTAGACAAGCAAAATTTTCAGTCATAATCAATGGTTCCCTAGCAGGATTTTTTTAAGCTACCTAGGGTGTTAGGTAGAGGGACCCACTCTCTCCATTCCTGTTTGTCATTATGGCAAAAGCTTTGAGTAGGACTATCAAACTGAGGCACATGCATAGTCTATGGAAGGGCATCCAAATACCTCACACTAACATTGTTGTTACACATTCACTATTTGCAGATGACACACTCCTATTTGATAAGGCTACTATTCAAGAGGCAAAACAGATTAAGGCAATGCTGGAATTGTACTTTTCAGTTTCAAGACAAGTGATTAACAAACATCAATCGAAGATCTATGTTTTTAACTCTAAGTCAGCCTTAAGAAGACGAATTGTTCACACTTTGGATTTCTAAAGTATTGATCTCCCAGGTTCCTATTTGGGTATCCCATTCTTCATGGGTTGTAACAAGTCCACATTCTTGTCTAATGTTATAGATAGGCTTAAAGGCAAGGTTTCTTCTTGGAAAGCAAGGTGGTTGTCTTTCTCTCGCCGCATCTTACCAATTAAAATAGTTCTTGCAGTCATTCCTAACTACTTCATTGTTGTCCTTAAAGCTCCTAAATCCGTTATTGATCAAATTGACAAAATTATCCACAACTTTATCTAGAAGGGTAACATGGATGATTCAAAAAAGGTCCCCCTTATCTCCCTTCCGAATATGTCTGTGGACAAAAGGTAAGAAGGAACTTTGAGTTACATGACATTGCTAAGAGGAACTTATATTTTGGTGGGAAATTAGTATGATAGATTTATGTTAAGGAAAGAGCTAATTGGTGTAGACTCATGCAAGCCAAATACCTAGACTCAAATAATCCTTCTAGAATTTTCAGCGTTCAAAACCCTCCATCAGGGTTAGCTATGTGGAACTTTATGATCTCCTCCATAAATATAGTCACTTCTTCTATATCATGGGAGGTACATAATGGATAATAATTGTTATTTTGGAAAGACTCTTGAAGTAGCTTTCCACGCCTACAAAATGTCCTCAAGCTGCAAGAAGCTATGCCTATCTTCATTCAGAATTGGGGGATTAGATTAATATATTATGTTTGTTCTGTGGAATTGATGACAAGGAAAGTTTGCTGGAAAGATTTGTCTACACTCCACATAACTTTGGATTAGAAGAGGATTCCTTAGGATTTACTGAAGGATAGAGTGGTCTTCCTATCAAGAGAAACTTGGATAGGTTAATTTGGGCCCCCTCCAACAATGGAAATTACATTATTAAACTTGTTTATGAAGTGATTCTTAAGTCTCACTTGGTCACAATAATCCTTATAGAGCCTACTCCTTCTGTTGGGGTAGTATGATTCCACCTAAAGCGAGCAGTTTTGCCTGGGTAGTCCTTAAAAAAAAGTTTTAACTAGAGAAAGGTTGGCCAAGCTATAGATTTCTCAACCCTTCTCATGTGTTTTGTGTGGGAAGGTACAAGAAGATACAACACACTTGTTTCTCAAGTTGTCCTTTTCCCAGAAATGTTGGTAGTATATGCTCCTTAAACTCCAATTTTTCACTCTGCTACCTAATTTTGTTTGGGATCTACTTGAATCATGACCAGTTCTTCATAAAGAAGCAGTTTTTGCATGCATTTGGCATATCTTACCAATTGTGGTCCTTTGGTCTATTTGGTGGGAATGAAATAAGAGGATATTAAAAAAAGTGACATATTTTATCTAAGAGGTTCAATTTAACATTGAAAAGTCAGTCTCAGAATCAGTGAATGCTTATGTACAAAATACTAAGAACTGCTCTTCCATCTTCACTTCATGGGATGATTCTATACTAAAGACATGGAAAGGGATATCCCTACCCTTTAAAGGACCTCTCAAGGTCCCTCCTACTACCAAAATCTATAGGTCCTCAGTTAAATGGTTGTCGCCTTTGCCCTCCTTCTATAAACTTAATTTTGATGGTGCCTCTAGGAGCAACCTGAGAGTATGTGGACCTGACATATGCATCAAAGAATCTTCGGGCCTTATCTTAGTTGCTAAATCAATTACTTTACCTGTTGGGACTAATAATGTAGCCAAATCACTAGCTCTTTTACAGGGTCTTGTTCTTGCAAGAAATCTAGGTATAAAAAATATACATGTGGAAGGGGACTCTCTGTTAATAGTGAATGCTTGTAAAGATCAAAAAATGTCAGCATTGAAAAATTAGGTACATTATCCAGAATGTCTAAGATATTCTTGACAAATTTGATATGTTTCAAATCTCACATACATACCGAGAAGGTAATGGGGTTGTAGATTACTTAGTGAATATGGGGTGCAATATGCAAGAGGTCTCCATTATTGGTCATTGGGATCAATTATTACAATTTCCAGATTTAGCTAAATTAGTAACTAAAGACAGGTCATGGACTTAAGGCCTATTAACCCCACTCACCATGCTCCTCCTTTCTATTTGTGGTAGGGACTTTATGATGAAAGGACACATATATCTTGGTCTTCATTAATCTAAATTCATGTGTTATCTTTTTCATGCGCCTGTAGCCACCAAACTCATACTTTCCCTCTAATTATGTGTCTTCACACATGCGATAAGGATATTGTTGCAGATTGTTGGACGACTACTAGGGTGGTGAGGATAGGGAATTAATTCTCTAATTATTTTTCTCTATTTGCAGTTTGGGAAGCCATACGAGCAAAACTTACACTCCATAATGAAACAATATGTGTCATATTTCCCCCATTTATGGTCTCTTGATTTTTAAGGGTGCTACATGTTGGAATTCAAGAACATTGAGAGAGGGGGGGGTGAATCAGTGTTCTACAAGTGAAGTTAGTTTTGAACTTATTCCTTATTAACTAGTTAACAGTAAATAAAATTAGAACGCATACACCAAATAACACAAAGAAAGGAAACACCATAACACCAAGATTTATACGTGGAAAACCCTGAGATGATGAGTTGCCATCAATGATAACCCATAAAGCCATAAACCCTTGCCAGATGAGTGTCATTTGCCAACAATCTCCCCCTTTGGCATTGATGGTAACACTCATGTGAAAAATGATATTATCCATGAAAATTACCACTGAATCCATAACCTCCTAATCTGTACATGTATTAGCTATATACATCCAAGCCCCCCCTGAGAAATATATACATTTTTCACTTATTCCTCTCCCTTTGACATCAATGACAAAGCGGGGTGCCCACAAAGAAATCTATCGAGTTATAAACATGAGCCGATTCTATACACACTTCAAAATATCTGCATACATGTTCTTCAAAAATGAAAAGTACTTATCCCAACCATTCTTAAGAGATTCGAGAATAGAGATGAAACTATTCAAAATGCTGGCATAGTACTCTATCTCGTTTGAAGTAGTGGGATCCTCCTTCTGCAGATTAGAAATACACTCTATTTTATGAAACAATAAATTGTCAAGTAGGGGACCAAGCAGATTCTGGAGCTCATTTTCTCTCCTTATTATTATGTCCCTATCCTTCTCCAATTTCAAAATTTGATCCATTACCATCAAAATCAGAACATCCAAAGAATTTTTCAGATTAACTGTCGGGTTGTAGGTGTTAGAAATTTGAAGTAAGTTCTTCCTACAGTTTGATAGTTGCTTGTCTATGGAACTAGTTAACTTTTCAAAATCTAGAGAAGTCTTGTAAACATTACCTCCTTCAGCCAAAGCTTCATCAATTGACTGCAAACAAGTCTGAAGTTTCACCTTTTCAGTCTCAATCATGCGCAAAAATGTTCACTTCTGGGCTGCCGCAAAATCTTCTTTAGCTTGGGTTAGTGAGATCTTCAATAAAGAAACATAATGTCTAGGAATAAAATCAATGATTTCCTCCAATTTACTTGAGGAGCTTGCATCATCTTGTGCATGAAATTCTAGGACCAATTGATGCAAAACTTCAAAATTGTGCTCAATCAGTTTCCTGTCCTTAGATTCTTCCTATGATAATTCTTAAGTAGCCTGAGCCTAAAGAGTTGTTATTGCCAAAATCTTCTCTGTTGGTGACATCTTATGGTAGGGTTTGTCAAAACTGATGGAAAGTTGTGGTAAATTCCCTTTAGCTATGGCAGAAGTGTCAATTTCCAAGCCGGAAGAGAGTTCTTGATGAATAATGATGAATAGTAAGTACTCAACAGATACTGAGAGGGGGAGTGAATCAATATAGATAAAAACTTCCTTAAACCACTTTAACTACAAAGACTGAATTAACTAGTAAACAATATCACCGATCTAAAATAGGGTACTACCAGTAAAACACAGTATGACTGCGAAAGACATAAACCAACAACACTTAGATCTTCACCACACCTAATATCTCCTTTCCACTTCACCCATATGCATAAACAAGTAACACATCAGAAATATAAAGACCACTGGATCAACATGCATCACCACTTAACAAAAAATACTAATCATCACATGAAAAAGCATCACACATGACACACTGATTTTTCACGTGGAAACCCAACTAGGAAAAACCACGGTGGGGATGAATACCCACAAGTTGTTATTTGAACTCTTCTGAAGTCCGCACTGTTAGGAGCCTAATCTGGTTAAGGACTTTACAATAGGTTCTGCTAGGAACCGATCCTGCTAGGGATCACCTGGTTAAGGGATGGCTAAATACCCGGTTAAAGGTTAGAACCCTATTAAAGGTTACCTCGCAAGAGTATTTGAAGAACTCATTGAATTTGAGTCACCCTGTTAAAGGATTTACAGAAATCCTATTAAAGCTACCTAGTTAAAGGATTTTCCAACTACTGAAATGGTTAGAAGTCAACAGGTAATACATTGATCTGATAACAGCACTAAAATGCCAAGGCATATCCACTTTAGTTCCTTTACTTCTGCAATCACACTCTACAGGTATCAACACACTTCTCCAGTCTAGCAAGAATCAAGTATCTCTTCACTTGGATACACACAAAACATTTGCCAACAACTTCATAATGCAAATCGTCATCGACCTTATAGGAAACAGATAGGTCAGTATCATAAACCCTAAACCCTAAACATTTAGGTTATCAATACAGTCGGTCCAATCCTGATTGTTCAAACATAATGCATTAAATAAAACAGTCTTGAACAAATCTCAAGACATTCTCCATTGTTCGTTCTATGCCGCTTCTAGAAGCTGATAACCCATCACGCGTTCTCTACCGTTTACTAAGACTTCACACATTCCCAAGGTAGATAGGATCAATCTTCTTCATGCAATATCCTCAAGGAAATCCTTCACGCACACAAGGCTGACGTGGCAGTATGATCTAATCTTCATTTCAATGCTAACCCATCACAAGATGTCATCGGTTGAATCACACAGACTTGAAATGCATCAACCGGAAACCCTAAAGTTGAGACTACCAACCGATAGTCATACCAAATGAAACCTGATACAAAACTTTCCATTTACTGATTCACATTCCAACATATCGGTTCACTTGAACAAACATACCGCTTCACTTTTTCACATATACCGGTTCACATCATCATACCGGTTCTCTTGCTAGTTTGCTTACTTCAATATACTGGTTCATACTTCAGCATATTGACATCAATGACAACATACAGTATCATCATGTCATCAAACTCTGCACATATGCCAACAATCTCACCCTTTGGCATTGATGGAAATATACAAAGATATCTCTCTGCTTCACATCTTCTCCCCCTTTGACAACAATGACAAAGTTGGGGCACAAACATCCATGTTCCACTATGCTGCTCCCCCTGAGGAGTAGCATCCTTCAACACACCAATCCTGAAAAGATTTTACAATGGAATACCTGGCTGATGTGGAACATATACCTTTAGTTCACCTCTTGAAGGGGAAACACCCCTAATTCACCTCTTAGATAGGTAAATGTAGCCTTTGGTAGAGGCTTGGTGAATATGTCTGCTAACTGCTCCTTACTGGAAACATGTTCCAAGACAACCTCTTTGTTCTGAACTTTCTCCCTCAAGAAATGATACTTGAGCTTAAAGTGCTTGGTTCTAGCATGCAATACTAGATTCTTGGAAATATTAATTGTACTTATGTTGTCACAAAATATACTCACCGGTTCAGATATAGGGACTTTGAAACCACTTAGTACATGCTTCATCCAAATTGTTTGAGTGCAGTTCATAAATGCTGCTACATATTCTACTTCTGCTATAGATTGAGAGAAACAACTCTGCTTTTTACTCATCCATGAAACTAGTCTACCACCAAGAAAGAATGCATCACCGGTTGTGCTCTTTTGGCCGTCCACATTACCATCCCAATCAGCATCTATAAACACTTTGAGGTTGAAATCAGTACTATATGGATACCACAATCCATAGTAAATAGTTCCCTTCAGATATCTAAGAATCCGCTTGACTGCTACCAAGTGGGATTCTCTTAGACTTTTCTGGAACTGTGCATTAATGCCTAGTGCATGTGCAATGTCCAATCTGTTGTGTACTACATAGTGCAACTTACCAATCATTGATTGATATTCCTTCTCATTCACCAATGTTGAGTCATCTTCTTTTGACAATTTACAACCAGTCACCATCGGTGTACCAATCAGTTTGCTCTCTTCCATGCCAAAGGTCTTCAACACCTCTTTTACATACTTGGACTGAGTGATAAAGATACCATCTTTCATTTGTTGTATCTGTAGTCCAATGAAGAACTTAATCTCTCTAATTAGTGACATCTCAAATTCCTTCTTCATCTCATCTGCAAAATCATGACTCATCTTGTCATTTCCACCAAAAATTATGTCATCAACAAATACTTCATAGATCAAAATCTGACCTCCTTCTAACTTTAGATAGATATTGCTATCTTCACTTGTTCTTTCAAATCCAATCTTCACAAGATGGGAGTGTAAACGTTCATACCATGCTCTAGGTGCCTGCTTCAATCCATACAAGGCTTTATGTAGCCTACACACCATGTCACTATCTTCTGATAGGGCAAACCCATCTGGTTGCTCTATATACACCTCCTCTTCAAGTATTCCATTCAGGAATGTTGATTTTACATCCATCTGATACACTTTGAATCCCTTGAAGGCTGCATATCCAAGAAGCATTCGAACTCTTTCCAATCTAGCTACTAGAGCAAAGGTTTCTCCATAGTCTTCTCCTTCTTCTTGAGAATATCCCTTACATACCAATCTGGCTTTGTTTCTTACCACTGTGCCATCTTCATTCAACTTTTTTCTAAAAACCCATTTGGTGCCAATAACATTTTTGTGCTCAGGTCTGGGTACCATAGACCATGTACCATTCTTTTCTATCTAGTCAAGTTCCTCTTCCATAGCCTTGATACAGTCTTCATCTTTATGTACCTCTTTAAATGTTTTAGGCTCAAATTTAGAGATCATGCAAGAATTTTCTCTAACCTTTCTTCTTGTAATAATTCCTGCATCCTTATCTCCTATGATCTACTTTGGATCATGATTCAACTTTACATACCTAGGAATGATCTTAGTTGTTTCCTCTTGCTTTTCCTCTTCATCCTCATCTTCATCAGCATCAGCATCAGCATCTACTGGTGTAGGAGCACTATTATTGGTACTAGGTTGTTTTGCAACCGGTTCATCTACCACTTGCTCACTGTCGGTTTCCTCAGTTTCTTAGAGGTTTCATCAACCCTAACATTGATACTTTGAACAATTCTCTGAGTCCTATTGTTAAAACGCTTGAGAGCTTTTCTCTTGGTGGAATATCCTAGGAATATTCCCTCATCAAATTTTGCATCAAACTTGCTATGGTGTTCACTCCTCTTGATATAACACTTGCTACCAAACACTCTAAAGTTTCTTACTATAGGAGTCTTACCGGTCCAATACTCATAAGGTGTTTTATCCTTACCTTTCTTGATGAGTACCCAGTTCATAGTGTAGACTACAGTGCTCATCGCTTCTCTCCAAAAAGTGTGAGCAACCTTCCCTTGAATCAACATCGTTCTGGCTGCTTCAACTATAGTCCGGTTGTTCCTTTCTACTAGGCCATTCTGTTGTGGAGTCTGGGGGGCAGACACTTGCCTCTTGATGCCATTCTCTTCACAATATTTATTGAATTCTCTAGAGGTGAACTCACCTCCTTGATCGGTTCTTAGGCATTTGATCCTCTTACCACTTTCCTTTTCAACTAGTGCTCTAAAGGCTTTGAACTTTCCAAAAGCTTCAAACTTGTCTTTCAAGAATGTGACCCACATCATTCTTGAGCAATCATCAGTAAGAATCATAAAGTACCTATCTTCCTGAACACTCCTAGTTTTCATAGGACCACACAAATCAGTATGCACAAGATCAAGTAAATTTTCTATTGTGAAAGATTTACCTTTGAAGGTTGAGGAAGACATTTTCCCCAATTGACATTCTCTGCACAAAGGATTCTCTAGTTTTTTTAGCACAGGCAATCCTCTAACTGCTTTGGTCTTACTAGCCTTCACAATGTTGTCAAAATTTACATGGCAGAGTCTTCTATGCCATATCCAATTGTCATCATACTTAGCCATTAGACATTGACTGATATTTGCATTCAACTAAAATAAGTTACCTTTGGTCTACATACCGGTGGCCATCAATTTACCACTCTTTCCTTTTATTTTGCACACTCCATCTTTGAATTCTAGAGTGAGTCCATTATTATTTAGTTGAGCAACACTCAGAAGGTTATGCCTGAGACCTTCTACCCAATACACATTATCAACACTTCTTTTTCCATTTAGAGAGATGGACCCTTTTCCTTTTACCATACAATGTGCATCATTACCAAATCGGACTACACCTCCATCATACTCTTCCAGAGACAAAAACTTTCTCTGGTCACCAGTCATGTGGTGAGAACAACCATTGTCAATAATCCACTCATTGGAATTATCAAAGCGGGAGACAAGAGCCTTCTTGTCTGACACATCTTCTTTAACAGCTACAAATACTATGTCTTCGCTTTCTTCATCTTTTGATTCATCATCAGTGACACCTTCATCAACTGCAACAAGATAGTTTCTCCTATTTCCTCCTTTGAACTTTTTGAACCTCTCGGGTTTGTCCTTATTATCACCATTAGGACAGTTTACAATAATGTGTCCTATCCTATTGCAAGAAAAGCACTTCAAAGGGAGCTTACCTCTATATTTTCTAGTTCCCTTAGGAAGTCTCTTGGCCAAAAGGGCCTCAAATTCCATCAGGATCTCCTCATCATCCATATCTCTGCTTTGTCTTGGTTCACAACTGGTACTGGCTTCTTTACCCTTTCTAGATAGTGCAGCAGATGCTTTAAAGGTTGAATCAGTCTTCAAAACACTACCAACATAATTGTTTAGCTCATATGCGGTCAACTTAGCAATGATCGAATCTAGGGACACCTTTGTCTTGTCAATAGATCTCAACTCCTGAATAGCAGCAACCCTTATTGCATAAATTGGTAATAAGGTTCTCAAAACTTTGCTAACAATGGTGGAATCATCCATTGTACCTCTTGCACTCTTGATGTCTCCAACAATAGTTTTAATCTTTATCCCATATTGTTGAATGGTCTCTCCTTCAACCATCCACATGTATTCAAACTTTCCTCTAAGGCTTTCTTCCTTAGCTTACTTAACATGCTCATCACTGCCATAGATAGACTCTAGAGTATCCCATACATCTTTGGGATTGTCTTTTTCCTGAACATCTATAAACTCAACATTAGATAGGCTGCTGATAAGAGCTTCCATTACTTGCCCATTCTCCTGAATTTCTCTTCTTTGATCATCGGTGAGAGTACCGGTAGGGACAACATAAGTATTCTCAACATAGCTCCAGTGTTGAGAACCCATGCCTTTAATGTATATCTTCATTCTATCCTTCCATATTTTAAAGTTGTCTCTATTGAACTTAGGACCTTCCCTCTTCATCGTTAGAATAGGATCTTTTCCTCAAGCGGTTAAGCTTACAACACAAAGGACCTAGAGGACACTCTAATACCAATTGATGAATAATGATGAATAGTAAGTACTCAACAGATACTGAGAGGGGGGGTGAATCAGTATAGACAAAAGCTTCCTTAAACCACTTTAATTGCAAATACTGAACTAAGTGGTAAACAATATCACCAATCTAAAATAGGGTACTACCGGTAAAACACAGTATGACTGTGAAAGACATAAACTGACAACACTTAGATCTTCACCACACCTAATATCTCCTTTCCACTTCACCCATATGCATAAACAAGTAATACATCAGAAATATAAAGACCACTAGATTAGCATGCATTACCACTTAACAAAAAATACTAATCATCACATGAAAAAGTATCACACATGACACACTGATTTTTCACGTGGAAACACAACTGGGAAAAACCACGGTGGGGATGAATACCCACAAGTTGTTCTTTGAACTCTTCTAAAGTTTTCTCTGTTAGGAGCCTAATCCGGTTAAGGACTTTACAATAGGTTCTGCTAGGAACTGATCCTGCTAGGGATCACCTGGTTAAGGGATGGCTAAATACCTAGTTAAAGGTTAGAACCCTGTTAAAGGTTACCTCACAAGAGGATTTGAAGAACTCATTGAATTTGAGTCACCCTGTTAAAGGATTTATATAAATCTTGTTAAAGCTACCCGGTAAGGGATTTTCCAACTGCTGAAATGGTTAGAAGTCAACAGGTAATACACTGATCTGATAACAACACTAAAATGCCAAGGCAAATCCACTTTAGTTCCTTTACTTCTGCAATCACACTCTGTAGGTATCAACACACTTCTCCAGTATGGCAAGAATCAAGTATCTCTTCACTTGGATATACACATAACATTTGCCAACAACTTCACAATGCAAATCATCATCGACCTTACAGGAAACAAATAGGTTCGTATCATAAACCCTAAACCCTAAACATTTAGGTTATCAATATAGTCAGTCCAATCCTGACCGTTCAAACACATTGCATTGAATAAAACTATCTTGAACAAATCTCAAGATGTTCTCCATCGTTCATTCTATGCCGCTTCTGGAAGATGATAACCCATCACGCGTTCTCCACCATTTACTGAGACTTCACACATTCCTAAGATAGATAGGATCAATCTTCTTCATGCAAGATCCTCAAGGAAATCCTTCACACACACAAGGCTGACATGGCAACATGATCTGATCTTCATTTCAATGCTAACCCATCATAGGATGTCATCAGTCAAATCACACAGACTTGAAATGCATCAACTAGAAACCCTAAAGTTGAGACTACCAACTGGTAGTCATACCCAATGAAACCCTGATACAAAACTTTCCACATACCGGTTCACATTCCAACATACCAATTCACTTGAACAAACATACTGCTTCACTTTTTCACATATACTGGTTCACATCATCATACCGGTTCTCTTGCTAGTTTGCTTACTTCAATATACCGGTTCATACTTCAGCATATTGACATCAATGACAACATACAATATCATCATGTCATCAAACTCTGCACATATGCCAACAGTTCCACCATAGTCCCCTTACCCTTATTAGTAAGAGAGATAACCTTTGTATCCTTCAGCTCTTATGCACCAGTGGCTTTGCCACTTGGTGCCTCACCCAAAACTTGTGTATCCTCTGCACCTGTAACCATATTTACATCTGCCTTAGTATCCTCTAGTTTATTTGTTGGAATGTCCTATGTTCCAAAATGGGACTCAGTAACCAGTACAATGGTATCCGGTTGAGTGCTTGCCAGTTTCTTAGTATTTATAGCTGGTTTATCACCTAGTTCCTTATCCTTAGGTAATTGAATGTTCCGTGATTTCACAAAATTAGAACTTAACTCATAGCCAAGATCCAAAAGAACTCTCACCCATATATCAATTGTGTCCTTTCTAATTTCTTCAAGTCTGTCCAACATGAGACTGTTAATTCTATACTTGGGATTGAATTATGTGGATCCGATTTTATTGATTAAATCATCCATTTCTGGAGGAGTTATTGAAGGACAAAGGTTGACCAATTCAATCTCCTTAATCTATCTATCCAAAGACTAAGTATGTAGCTTTCTGACCTATAGTCTATCATATAACTTCTCAGGCAAAACTTTTTCTAATTATATCAATTCCCTACTAAATGAATCAAGATATAAAAGAATAACCTCTTCTATTTGCTTCTTGTCCTCCTCATCAAAATTGTCAAAGAATGAAGAAATTTTATCTAGATTACCATCATTTACAATCCATTCAATCAAATCCTGAGCATTCATCTTTTTCTTACCATTTCTTTGTTTAGGTTGAGGTTTATCTTGCTCATCTGATTTGGATTTTCTCTTGTACAATGGTGATCTTTGGTCACCGGGGAGTCTCCTTGACAGGTTCAAAATTTGGTTCTTCTTTCTTTTCCCTTACCACTCTAGCAAAAACTCCTTTCCTTTTAGGAACCTCCTTGATCTTAGTATCTGATTCTATTTTAGAAGAAACAGTCATGTATTGTTGGGTCGCCTTGGATTTCTTCTTGGGTGTCTCTACCGATGTCTCACTAGTAGGCCCAACTTCCAGTTGTTTGGATGTCTCTGATGTAACCAAGACCACATTGGGTGTGGCCTAAGATGCTTTTTGAGCTTCCTTTTCCTCTTTCCTCTTCTATTTCAATTCTTTCTTCCTCTACTCCTCCAAAATTTTAAAATGCTTCTCAACCGTAGATCTATCAACACCTTCACTTATCAATGTCTCAACAGCTAGCTAGTTCATCTTCTTTTGGATTGTTGGAGCTACCTATTCCTAATGTACTTTGAGTCCTTTCTCCTTAGTAGTTCCAAATTTATCTTCCTTTTCATCTTTTGGTGCCTACAAAAGGTGTTGTGCATAGGCATCCAGAGTAGCTTCCTCAACCTCATAACCTATAGGCATTATCCATATAGTCCTAGGTTGTACAACTTCCATCATACATTCATCTTTATCTGCCATAAAGAAAATTGTGTCCTTATATTTTTCAACTATAGATTTAGGAATTCGGGACCTATTCTTCATTTCCTCCTAAAATGTTTTGAAAAATTCCCATAGATTGGCTTTCTTATCCTTATCACCTTATCTATCCAAAATTTTAGCAACCTAGGTTGCTACCGAGTGGTCAAAAGCCCACTAAGTCTTACCAAAACCAAGAACAGTTCCCAAAAAGTAAAATACTAAGAAAATGATGAAGGAGCCATACCAGAAAGTATTCTTTTTGTCTTGTTTGATCTTGTTCAAGTTAGTCATGAGTTCCTTTAGCATCACGCTATAAAGATTATAATGAGCATCCTCCTTTACCATCTGATAAGTAACCAAAATGTTGTTGTCGACTACGAAGTTTAACCGATTTGACTGATATACCTTATAACTAATAACCATTGCTGCAAATTTAACATCTATGTCCTTGACATCATCTACCCTCATTTCCATCAAAAGTTGTGCTGATAAGTTTATTCATTTCAGTGTGAGATAACTTACATCTAGTACTAGGAACACCACTGATTTTGTGAAGGCATGTAACACTCTTGATGACTTACCCAATAATCTTGTATGGCCGGTCCAACTAGACAAATTCTCTATGAATTCAGCTCAAAACATAGCATAACCATTTCGTCTCATCAAAAGTCAGGAAATCCATTAACTGCGTGAAACCCTTCCTCTGCAAGTGTGCAAATTTTGGTTTCAGCTAGTTGTTAGAAATTAGGTTTTTGGTGAAAATGCAGGACAATTCATATTTTCCAAGTTCTTCATTGTTGCAGTGGATGTATGCCCTAATATCCTTTGTATGAAGAACTCCATGATAAACTTGTGAAAATGCACCTAACGGCTCATCCAAAAGAGATTTGTATGGATGCTTTTAAAAAATGGGATGAGGGCATTTCTTGATCTCAACCACCAAGGGAGTATCAATGCTGGATGAAGATGAAGCCATTGCAACCAAACACAAAAGCTAGGGTTTCCGAAAACACGAAAATACCTCGAAGATGCTACCAAGAGATCAAATTGCTTGAAAGAAAGTGCTTGTTGAAATCATTCAAGGACTCTGAAATGCTCTGGAAATTCACTTTCTTGAATACTCGATCACTATGTGAAGAAAATAACTTCCCTTTTTATCGCCGTTAACCCTAATTTTCCGTTGTAATAAATGTTGTTAGTTAGGCTTGACCGGTTCATATGATCTGCAAGTGGATTCCAGTAGACCACTAAAATATCCTTAATGACCATTTGTAATCAGAATCTTCTGACCACAAACCTAATCTGGGGTATTTGCATGATATTCAATGATTTGCCTACCCCTAAGGTTGAGTGCCTTAGTTACCGGTTGTATCTGCTGTCGATGTAGGACCTGATGATTTTTTTGGTTGTTCCATCAGTTGTGTATCATATCTTCTCACTAATCTCATCTCATGCTTCTTCTTGATATCTTCCATTTTTGCCTTTCCCTTCTCATCAGTGTTTCCATTAGTTGTCGGTGGATTCTTACTTCTACAATATTTAGCAATATGCCCAATCTTGTTGCATGCATAACAGACAATATTATTTTTCTGAATTGCTTTGTTAACCCCTTGATTTTCTTTTGATCTGCATTGGTTAGCCATATGCACAAATCTACTACATGCATGATATCTTACATTTCCAAGATCAGTGAATGATGAATTGTTCTGATTATTCCTATTTCTGCACTGACTAGCCATATGACCATATTTATTGCAAATAAAGCATGTACCATTGAATTTGTGAGTATTAAGCTATCTTATCAGTGATTTCTAATTCTATTTGACATGATTCTATTTTTTTCTATTTTATGTATTTTGTTGTGCAATACTGGAGTTTTCTCCTTCTTCATATCCAAGACCTCTTTTGTCAATAGCATGTCTTTGATTCTTCAGCAATTCATCAAGTTTAGCAGAACTAGCTAGAAATTTATCCTTGTGTTTATCAATAGTGATGAAATCATCTCTCATGATAATAATCTATCTTTCAAGTTCTTGTTCATCATTTCGGGACTGGGTCAAGTCAAGTTTCAACATATCATTTTCATGAGTCAGTCTGTTGCATTCCTCAGATCTATCCTTCAATGCTTGAGCTAGGTTTTCTTCATGTCCTCAATCTCCTTGCACAGTCTCATGGTTAGGGCTTGCATCTCATTCTTCAAGATAGTGTTCTCCTGAGTAAGCTTCTAACAATGATCCTTCATAACATCTTCCTCATAACTATTTTGATTTTGCAATTGATCACAAAGTTCCTTCCTCTTAGCCTTGACAACTGGAAGCTTTCCTTGCAATGAAATAATGTGTTCTATAGCTTGCTTTAGTTCACTTTTCAGTTTACTATTCTCCATGTGCTCATTATCAAGATCTTCAAGAGTAAGTCTGAGTTGTTGCTGCAGATCGATTTCCATTGATTCTAAATTCTGGATCGTCCTCAAGCAATTAAAATTCTTCCAAGGAACCAAGCTGTGATACCAATTGTTGGAATTCAAGAACACTAAGAGGGGGGGGGGTGTGAATCAGTGTTCTACCGGTGAAGTTAGTTTTGAACATATTCCTTATTAACTAGTTAACAATAAATAAAAATAGAATGCATACACCAAATAACACAAAGAAAGGAAACACCATAACACCAAGATTTATATGTGGAAAACCTTGAGATGATGAGTTGCCATCAATGACAACCCATAAAGTCATAAACCCTTGCCAGATGAGTGTCAATTGCCAACACTACATGCATGATGGGCCTTTTATTCTGATCAGTCTTAGTCATTCCTACATATGCACTTCTTGTTCGTAGCTTCTTTTGAGTATGTATTATCCACAGTCATCCGAGGAAGAAGGGGAGCTGAGGTTTCCTTCCAAGATTTGTAGGGATTGTGCCATGGCTCATATGGAATATTACCTGAGAAACTATTACCTCTAGTTGTAGGTTTTCGACTGGGAATTGCCATTTTCTGGTTCGATTATGGACCACCTTGGTCAGATTTACAATTTTTATTGCCATCAGTGTAGGGATAGTATCAAGCAACTCATTAAATGTTAGGGTTATGAGAGACACATTGCAACAACATCTATGCCAGGTGGGTGTTGAACTTGCTGACAAAATTGAAGCAAAAGTGGAGGCTATCTTGGTGCTTCTGGAACATGACCACCCTGGACACATTCCAGACCCTCCTTTTCTCTTCATGCCTTCTTCAAATCCATGCCCTCATTGCTCACAACATGCTAAGAATTCTCCAAGGGAGGATGTTCTTGACAATGATAGTTCATCCTAACCTCCTTCCAACCCTCGACATTCAACTGCTTGACCTCATATTAGATAGGATGACCATGGCAATCACCACTCACAGGGGGTGGATATGGAAGAATGATTGGCTATATTTTTTGTTGGTTTGGTTTAACAACTACTCTCTGGATTTTTGTTTGTGACATCATTTGAAGGGGTTGGCTCTGCTTTTTGTTGGCTTGGTTAAGCAGTTGTTCTCTGAGTTTTTGTCTACAACACCATTCAAAGGGGTTTTCTAAAAATTATAGTGATTTGACAATTGTTTATGTATGCATCTTTGAAATCATCTGGTTATTTTACGCATTATTTTCTAGGAACCTATGTGTTGTGCTACTTGGTTCATATCTGGCTACTCAAGAGACATCTACAAAAGTTATTTTATAAATTTTCTTATATATATATATATATATATTATATATACCAAAAAAAAAAGATCTCAGGAAAGGTGGAGTTGGATGACAAGGTCAAATGGGTTGGATCAACATATGAAATTGAAGTTGAGGCTTTTTTATTATTAGGAATTGGGCTATTTTTATGATTTTTATCTTCCATGGGTTTGCATTGATGGCAGGGTCCCCAAGAGCAAGTATCCCCACAAATAGTAATTTTAGTTCCATGATAGGGGCATTTTATGCATGGATGATAAGTGGAATAGACAACTTGCATAGCATGTATCCATGGATGACCAAGAAGAATGTTGTAGGAAAATATTAAGGTCCAAGGCTTGACAATTAGTTTTAACCACAATAAGACCAACTTCAATAGGTAATTTAGTCACCCTTTAGCTTCACATTCAACATCATCATAAGGTTTAATTACAATACACCTCTCAAGATCTATAGCAATTTTAGAAAATAAAATTATTTCACAAGTTGTAAGCAGTTTTTTTTCAAACCATCTGATTATCCATCATGACTTTCTTGACTTTATGTATAGGGGCTCATTGTGGGATCCATCACTAGGACCAAAATCTTTTTTTGTAAGCCCCAAGTTATGGGTAGAGGCAATGTATCCTATCATGTCTTGGAATTGAGAAAGATTTATGTTACCAAGTACAAAAGACTCTTGGAGCATCTTCTCTAGGACCTCTCTATGTGTGAAAGAGGTTTCAAGGAGCTCTATAATAGATATTTGTGTGGGGGTTTTCCCTAAATGATCTAGGAGATTATAATCAGATGTAGTATGGGAAGTGGATTGACCTCTTAAAAGAGTAACCTTACCCTTATGTGTATTGATTGCACACTAAAAAAAATATTTTTAATTGTTAAGGTAGAGACACGAGTTTTGATTTCTTCTAGGAAAGCTATAGTGTAGTCATAAGAGATGGTGGAATAGTCAACTTTATTACCTCCACTACCTTTTGAGGTTCCTATTTTTTTCATGTTTACGGATAGGATCCATGAATTTCTTGAGATCAACATTTTTTGTGGAAGAAATATCCTCAATAAAAACATCGCCCTTGTCTATGAGGTCTTGAATAAGATGTTTTAATCTTACACAATTTGTTCTTGAATAAGATATTTCAATCTTACACAATTTGCAGTCTTATATGCTTTGATTCTACAATAATTCTAAAAATCATTGTCTTTATACCATAGTGGTTTCATTGTAGGTTTGATGTTTCTCGCTTTTGGTAATGTGATACTTTTAGCTCAGACAAGTATTTGTAAAGCCTTTTTGATGGGTTTTCGAAGGGGAGTGCATTTTCTTCTAAGGTTGATGTTTCTCCTTATGGTGTTACCTTGTCCAAAAAGTGTAATACCTTGAGTGTTTGTTGATATGTTAGATGAGGATTGAATAGGTTTTGAATATACTACCCCATTATTGACAACATTGTTGTTCTTGGTCCAAAGATGAGGCTTACCATTAGATGTTGAAGAGCTATAATTGAAGTCCTTGTAAATATTCACATGACATTTAGCAATAAGAGCCTTTTCAATGTTTATCCTCTTTTTAATGATCTCATAAAATATATCAACATATTGAACTTTCAAATGAAAGGACATCTATTAATTTAAGTTTTGAACAAACAAGTTAATAAGTTTCTTCTCTGTCATTGAAAAAAGGAATCAAATGTTTCTCCATTTCTTTGTTTGTGTTGCACAAATCAATCATACAAACTTCAAGTTCAATGTTGTATGAAAAGTGTGCGATATTTTTTTCTACCAACTCATGAAAGGACTTGATCCCATGAGGTAAATTTGAAAACCATTCAATACATTGACATCCTAAGTTCCTTGGAAATAGGCACATAAGATATGTGTCATTGTAAGCCACTTCAATGCAAGCTAGATAAAACTCTTTTACATGCTCATGATGATCACCTTTTCCCCTATACTTGTCAAATTCAGGAACCTTAAAATGTTGGGAAAAAGGTATCATGGGTATGGATCTATCAAAGTGATAAGGGAATATGTCCTCAAGTATATAGCTCTTCTTAATGCTTCCTATCTCCATATTAGCTATTTTTGGTTGCAAGCCTTGTATTTGGTATGCCAAGTCAGCTAGGGGTATTAATGGAGGTGATTTAAAGTTATGGGTGGAAATAGATGATTTACTTTGTTGGATGTAAGTGGAGCCAAGAGCTCAGGTAGATGGAACGTAAGTGGAGTCAAACAATTAACTAAAGCCAATGTAGTTGTAGTAATCATGGGCATCACAATCCATGGGTTGAATTTGTTGATATGTTGAAGTGTGAGAGGACATTGGTTAACTTTGTTGGTAGGTTGGAGCATCATAGACCATTGGTTTACTTTGTTGGTGGGTGAAAATAATATTCAAGAGTTGGTTTGTTGTTGTATGGATGATGATGAAAGGTGGGATGCTACTTGACTCACTTGTGCAAAGATTTGTGGGATGGAAATTCCTATGAATGGAGGAATGGAAGATTTCATGGAAATGGATGGATTTTGTGTAAGGTGTTTTAATGGAGACATAAAAATGAGAAGGTAACTTGACACCCCTTTGAAATAGCAACTCAAAATATTAATTAGGATTAAAATTGAGGAATCTTCTCAATGCTCTCATTTCTTTAGGATATTGTTCAAGGTCTTTTATTTCTTCCATTGTTAATTCTTCTCCTTCACCTTCTTCACAAAGAGTATTAGATGAAATTGTATGTTCATCTCGTGAATTTGGTATGTTGCAAAATTGTTCCAAAGGAGATGATTGTGAAGGTCCTTGCTTTGCTTCTATTTTCTCTTATGTTGTAATCTTGTTGTTGTCATATAAGGATGTGATATATTAGATAAGCTTGGATGTTTTGATTTTGATAAAAGAAACAATTTCTTCAAAATTAAAATTGATCAAAGTTAAGCTCGATCTCCAAAATGACAAATATTAAAGTGAAATACACCAACTCAAGAGTAGACAAAGACACAAAAGCCAATATATTCACCAAATATAAAATATAGATTTTCAAATTGGAATAGACTTGTAAGGCCAAGCAAAAAGAAAAAATGATCAAATGATAGATCAAAAGATAGGAGATCCAACTTGAACTTGAATGAATTTGAGTAATTATATGGCAAGTTTCTTATGATATTAGCACCCCTTGATCCAATATGAGCACAAATTGATTAATTATGATATTAGAAATCATAATAGAACTCTTTCAAGGATTATAAAGTAATTTTATGATGGAATAAAATATAAGCTTGTCACAATATTACAACTTTTTAAATTTTGATCTAGTAAAAAAAGATTGAATTTTCTTTTGAAATATTTTATACTCCAAAAATAAAAATGCAAAGAAGATGCCCTGCAAAATTTCCAAGAGCTTTCCAAAAATGTAATAAACTTAGAATAATTCCTTAATGTGAGCACTAAAGAGTAGATTTATGAAAAACACTAATTTTAAAAGATCTAATTTTATATTAATTATTTTACGTCAAATTTAAAAAATGTAAAAAATATACCTCCCATAGAATTTTGAGATCTTTCCAAAAATACAAATTTCTAAAAAAATTGTTGATTTGTGACCATAAATTAAGATTTATAAAAAATCATAAAATTATCATAAAAAATGTAAAATTGATGATATAAATCTATTTTTTTGAATGCAGGCTCTTCAAATGATCTCCAAATTGCAATTAAAAAATTTAGTAAGATGCATAGTAGTTTGAGATATATAATGAAATCTTTGGAAACCCTAGGGTTTTATCTTCAACCTTATATGCATAAGGTTAATCTTGAATATTTTAACAAGACAACAAGATAAGGTTAATAAAACCTTCAAAAATATAGATCAAATAGGGATGTGGGTCCTATTGGGCATACCAAAATTTGAATAATGTAAAAATGTAAATCAAATAATGAAAATAATGCAATGCAAAATCCAAACTAATAATCCACAAAAACACAAAATGGAATATAAGATCTATCTGTAAAATCAAATGATAAACAATTTAATACTATAGAAAAGACCAAGGTAGAAGACTCCATTGTTGCTTGAGACTTAATTGAATTCTTTGGTATGTGAGCTACTCAAGATAGCATAATCATGATTACACAATGATATGCTAATGGATGCTTGATATTTGACTGTAGTATAGATGCTCAAAAGTGCTAGATAGAAAATGAGGGGGGTTAAGGTGTTATTTATATACTTCACATAAATTGATCAATGGTAGGGATTAAGAGGAAAAATCAATGATTGACAAATGTTGAGAGAGGGTATGACCTATAATGCACATAGATTGATAAGGTGAGGTGTAAATGCATAGAGAAAATAAATAAATTAAATTTATTTAATTTGAGATGAAATCTTAAATTTTATGGAAGTGGGATCTAAAATGCACATGAATTAACAAGGTGGAAGGATAAGGTGTGGTGTAAAGGCATAGAGAAAAAAAATAAATATTAATTTTATTTATTGAGGTGGAAAATTAAATAAATTATTTGAATTATTTAATTTGAGAGGAAAATTTTAAACTTTATGGAGTGGGATCTATCTAATGTCAAAATTTGGATTTGAGCTTAGGAGGGTGATTTTGAAGTTATAAAATATTATTTTATTATTATTTATGTGAAAATGAATTCTAACTAGATTGCATTGTAGAAGTATCCGGAGGCTTGAAATGTGCCTTAGAAAATTGAATTTATTAATATAAAAAAATTAATGACAAGTTGATGACAAGTTGAAAATGCATTATTCATTTTTAGATGTCTACATTAGGATCTTTTGTACTTTCTAGGGTTTTGTGTTTGACCCTCTATAAATTCACATTGTTCTTATTTGAACCTAACAATAATAAATGTAATATATACAAATATATATTGCTTCAAAAATAAGGTGGATTAACAAATAAACAACTTTACTAGTACTACCCTTTTTAATTATTTAATGACTAAATAAAATTGTTGAATATATGAGGCACATTTCAAATTAAGTTGTTCTTAAATTTTAGACTATGAATTCAAAAAATAAGAGGTTAATGATCAATATGAAGGATTATTTACTTATGAAGAATGTAGTGCCTCCATTATTTCAAGCCCTATACCAAGGCATGCAATTCTTTATCATGTGTTATATTTGAGCTTGTTTATATGGAGTCCTTCAAAATCATAGGCTATTTGGATGTCCTCCCTATTTAAGAATATTTCCTATAGGATAATTGGAAGTACATGTATCAACCTTAAATGCTTGTTGAAGATATGGAAGAATAAGTATTGGATCTAATAAAAGTGACTCCTTAAGCTATTGGATTGCTTGATTTACCATTGCAAACCATGAAATTTTCTTTTTATTGGAAAATTGGTGAAGAGGTCAAGAAATATGGATTATTTTGAATGAATTTATGTAGTAACCTGTGCCCCTTAGGGTTTTTTAGTAAAATGAAGGGTAGGACAACATATTATATCAAGGTCAACACACACTCCAATATGTCCAATAACAAAACCTAGATATTTTCAATAGAGTTTTGACTAAAGAAAGGTTTCTTCATCTTACCATGAAGTTACTATTATTGTAGAAGATTTAAAGTAGTGTGAACATGGTAAATATAATCTTCCAAATATTACTAAATATTAGAATCTCATATAAATATATAGTGATGATCTATCCTAGGTGAGCTCTAAAAATGTCATTAATGAGAAACATATGTGTGACAAGAAAATCAATCAATATGAAAGGTGCATCACTATTCATAAACTCCATATTTAATTTTTAATTCATTTTACAATAGTCAACATGATACATTCCTGCCTAATGATAGCTTGAAGTGAGATCCATCTTTGCAATTAGCACTCATAAAATGATCTAGGTCATAAATCCTTGAAACAATGTATATATTATTTATAATGATATTATTTAATTCTCTATAATTTATGGTTATTCTCCATTAATCTTTCTTTGTTTCAATAATGATAAAGTTTGGAGAGCCAAAAGGATAGATGCTAAGTTGGATCTTTTCTTCTTTTATAAGATTTATAATTTTCTTCTCTATTTTTACACAAATACAACAAAAAATTTAATTTGCTCCTCTATCCATAAGACACGAGATTAAATCACATTCAATTGTATCCTAAAATGGTCTTGTAAACACCAATAATTAATTAAAATAATTTAGCCTTTCCGCATAATTAATGATAATAATTATGTTAGCCCTCCTTCTTCTTGAAATTAATTAAATTATATTCTAATTAATTTTATCACCTTAGCCTTATAATTAATTTATCAAAATTAATTATATTCCTTGTTCTTCTAAAATCATTTCAATCTCCAATATTTCTTCTAAATCCTAATTAGCTAATCCTCTGATTCCTACAAATCACCCTCCTTAATCCTATCATCTAGCCTAATTAATTCTAACCTAATCATACTTATCATTTCTTCCAATTTTATATTTCTCCACTCATTCTCTCTCCTCATGTCCCATCCTCCTAACTTGCCCACTTGTACTATAATCCCTCATTATCCCACCTAATCATCCCTCCTAATCATTTTCACATCCCTAATCACCTTGATTAGAGCTGGGTCAACTCTTTTCCATAAATGGCCTTCTCATCCCATCCTTCAAACTTTAAATACTACCAAATTTGGTCCATTCAAAGAATGTCAAAATCCATTGAATCTCCTCATGCTCCCTCTTCCCAAGGAATTTTTAATTCCTTATTCTTTTATTCTTTTCACACATCCTCTTATTTGGGAATTTTTAATTCCACTTGTCCTCTCCCAAGGAATTTAAAATTCCTTTCCTCTCTTCAAAAGGTACTTGGGGAACTCTTCCCCATGTACTTGAGAAGTATAGAGACAAGAAATGCCTTTATGAAAAATCTCTTGGATCTCCCACTTGTCCTCTCAAGTCTTCTCCCACTTTCTTTCAATCCTAACCCTTTATTCCTCTTTAATCTTGACCCTCCCTTTTGGCCCCCTCCAATCTAATGATTGTAATCTTCTCCCATCATAATCATATCCATATTTTTCACATTGTTATGTTTCCCCTTTGAGAAGTAAAATCATCCATCATCCCCTCACTATGCCAAAATATTGCCTCACATAAGCTGAATCATGTTGGATTGGTTGAAGGGACCAGATTATTGAGAGGGGGGGTGAATCAATATTCTTATAGATTCTAAATTTTTTATGAAACTTAAACCTTCTACTGAAATATCTCATCAATTATGCTTAACACACATGAAACAACAAATGTAGAATAAACATGAAAACACAGCCGCAAGAGAAACATCAGATTTTATACGTGGAAAACCCAAATGGGAAAAACCATCGAGAGTGTTAACTCTCAAGTGAATAAAATTAGTTATATGATGTTTTGCAAAAGATTGGCTCACTGTCATATTATAAAAAAGGTTCACTATCAGACTGCTCACTGCAAAGATACAAAAATGACTTATTGTCAGAATTCTCACTGCAATAGGTTTGAATGAACTAAAGAGGATTGCATCTCGAAATGCATGAGATTAGTTCCAAGATTAAGCTCAAATCACAATTCACAAACCTTATAGTAGATCTGGTTGAAGATCTGTATACAACTATTCTTAAGCACTTGTAGTAGGTTCGGTAAAGGACTACTGCAATACTATTTGCACTCTAACTTTGCACCAACTGCCTTTGTTGTCTACAACTCACACTTCTCACTTTGATTCTCTACTATCTTTGTTGCTATGTCTCTTTCACTACTTCCAAACAAGACTCACACATATGTTCACACCAGTTCACTTCCACATGCTCACACACACACACACACACACACACACACACACACACACACACACACACACACACACACACACACACACACACTGACATACTCATACACTAGGATGATATGTTGGCCTAGCTCAACACGTTATCTAATAAAGCCTTGAAAATAAATGAGATAACCAAATCGGCCTCCACAAGATCTCTACATGCTTCCTTTTGCATAATTCATTTACCAATGCATATGCCATTATTACCGAAATGGGACAAGGTCATCCAGGCCCATGGATGTTGACCCATTATTACAAAACTCAAGCTTAATGTCTCCAAACTCCAAAAATACAAATTATACTTATACCATGGATACCAAACCACAAGACATGAAGAGATACATCTGACATAACCAAAATAGCCGATACCAAAACATACAACTATTACCAGAACCAATATAACCACAACTCAAAATTTTAAAGATAGGGATATTCTGGAGATCACTCCATTAAATCAACTCCATCTTACTGCTTCACATCTCATAGAAATACCAAAACATACAACACCTACTCAAAGAAAAGAATGCACATATTGACTACATATAACATCCAAACCAAACCAGATATTAGGATTGACAATAATGAACTTCATATACCATCTAGACCAAACTAAATAACTGAATTGAACTTAATATACTACATATGTTGTCTAGTCCAAACCGAATAACTGAATTGACCTTAATATACTGCATATGTTGTCTAGTCCAAATCGGATGTTTGGTTTGACATCAATGGCAACAATATTCATACAAGTCCAACAATCTCCCCCTTTGTCATTGATGGCAAAACATATCCAAAACATATCTGCATATAACTCAACTCCCCCTAACTCATACATCTCCAAAAACCTCAATCCTTTCTCCTCCTTTGACATCAAGGACAAAGGATGTCTTTGATGAAAAGAAAAAGAAAGAAAATAGAGTATATATACAACTGCAAAAATGTCAAAATTATAATATCAGACTAGATAGAACCTTCAAATACTCTTCTTCAAAAATATGAGCTTGTATTTCTCCTTCAATTCCAGAAGAAGAACTTCCCAAGAATTTATAGCCAATTTAATACTATCTAAAAGGCAACTACACTCTACTAACAAATCAACAACATGGGAGAAACTATCCGAAGCAGATGGGTTCTTCTCATATTCAACTACACTCCCAAGCAATGCTAAAAAGTTCTCCAACTTTACTTCAATGATCTCTTTCACTTTCCAAAACATACTTACAAAGTCTTCTCTCTGCCTCTACAAGAATAAAATTTCAACTTGAAGAAAGTTTATTCTTTTCCTCTATTCACCATCCTTATCATCTAGGAAATCAAAAGTTTTTCCTAAAGCACTCAATTCATCTTCAATGACATCAATTTTTTCTTTGTGCTTCACTTTAGCTATTGGCCAAGAGATACAATACCTGTAGACTCTATTAGCACTGCAAATACAATCTCTCTATTCCTCAATGCACGTTGATAAAGATTTTTATGCAAAAACATACTCACCTAATAAATTCTACAAATCAATTCCTTTTTCCTCAGATACTCTAGCCTCAATGGATTGCTTAGATAGCTTCTCCTTAAGAACTTCATTCAAAGATTTTGGAAGCAAATTACTAATATCCTCAATGATCATGTTGTTTTGAACCAAGTGTTCAATAGAACACTTTAAATTCTATCAGACTCAATCGAGGTCAACCACACCACACCATTTTTCTTAATTCCATCACTGCTACCAACTAACTCCAACAAATCTTATTCACTAGATTTGACTCTCTAGCTTCCTGCTCTGCAACCACCAAATCTCCTTCAGCTACAAGAGACTTTGAATCCTTAATTACAACAATATCTCTTTTTTTGAATCCTTTTTGCTTTTCTTTAATTATGAAACACTAAGAGAAACAAACATTCTTCTTTTCCTCTATTCTGGAGGAAGAACCTTTAGAACCAAAAATAGGGGATACCGGGCCAACACTCCACATATCCAGAAAAGGTATGAAATATGAATTACAAACTTCCTCTTTACCATCCAAACTTTTCAAATATTTGAATATCTACCCCGCAATCACTGACACCAATTTCCTAAATAATATTCGCTTTTGTCGGAAGGGATCCTAGACAATACATGACCAAACACACAAGCAATGAACCAAATTGGAAGGGACAATTTTGCTCTTTTGACATTTTAACATTTTTCAAAAACAATTCTCTCAACAATTCACATAATTCAAATGATTTGTTTTCCATTACAAGCATATATACCATATATAGTGCAATTGCCAAAGTGGCACCTTCCTTATTCCTAAAATAGATCTTATAAGAGATGCCATAGGCAACATACCTCACCACAAAGATGATGATATTGTCAATGATTAAGGCTCATTGATCACCCTTCACACTGGTTAGAGTTTCCACTTCTTTGTCAATAATTGACTTTTTAGTCGAAACCTATCCATTATCGCACAGACTGGTGATCAGATTGATTTAAATTAATCATTATGGAGCATTATAAGAAATGATATTATATATAAACTATATATGTGATGGTAAAATGAAAACCATTAAGTTGGTAAATATGAGCCAAACTGGTGGACCCCGCAAAGAGAAGAGTTTGCTCAATTGTGTTATCGGCAAAACAAGGCTAATCTGCATAACAAAAAATAGCTTCTCTGAAATGGTATGTTACAAAAAAATAGTGTTGCATATTTTGATTAACACAATCAAAAATATTGGTGGGCCCCCAAGTGAATACAATTAGCAGGTGTAAGACCAAATTTCATGAATAAGATATATTAATGAAAGATGAATATACTTTCATAAAGAGATTTTGATAAGTGAAAAAAACATAGCAGCCAAGTAAAAGTATTTCATTTAAAGAAGGTAAAAGTGTGAAGATTAAGTGGGTGTGAAGTTACAAATAAAATTATATGAGAGAACAATCAACCAAGGGTAATTAATGAAAACCTTCCAGAAAACGTTTTCACATTTAGAAGGTAATTGTTTATCCATTTGCATATTGAAGAGGAATTGATTTATGCTAAGTTTAAGTATTATTACACCAATAGAGTAATTAATTTTACAAAGGCAAAAATGCAGTTAGATGTATCTTTTATGAATTATTTCATTAAAAGGTAAAATAGACACGGTATGAGAGGCTATAACCTCATAGGAGTCCATCATATTGTGATAAAATCTGATCATTAATGAAGATGAATTTTTCAAAATGGTTTTCTCGGTTAGTTTCTCCTTGGCACCAGCTTTCCAAAACATTTTGAAATTCTTAATTTCGTTAAGAAATGAAAAAGTTATGGACATTCTATCAAAACTAGTTTTCATAAAAAATAAATTATCAAATAATAATTTGATAAAACCTCTTAATTGAAGTTGGACAAAAATATTAAAGATGGAAGAGGTAATAGTTTTCAAAGATTTGAGAACGATAAAATTATTCTACCCAAAGTATTTACTTCAACATTTTACAAGACTTGAAGGGAAATGATAATGAATCATATGAAAGAATGAATGGAGTGGGAATAATAACTTAATTGGTGAAAAGATGGGTGAAGTATTTTCACTTGATTATGAAAGGGAAGAATGATTTTGAGAAAAATAAAATCATTTCAAAGAGTTTTACATGGTGAATGTTATAAAGTGTATTATGATACTTTGTTAGCATCCACATAAAATTAGGTCAAAAAAGATTATTTCACTGTGAGGTGCAAAATAAGTAAAACATTTTTACTTGATTTATGAGAAGTGGGTGAAGTGTTCAATCAAGGAAATATTTTATCAATGACCATTTGTGCAAGGAAGGATTATTTTTCAAGTGAAAATTATTACGAGAAGTTGCTAGTGAAGGAGAGTTATCATAACTATCTTCAAGAAATACAAAGGGACTAAAATTAAAATATTTTTAACCTATTGAAGATGTTTAATCAAATGAAAGATTGCATCACTCAAAGCGAAGTTCATAACCCTAAAATTGTAGTGTAGATTAACAAAGGTGGTAATTAATATATTTTAGGGCAACATGACTTTGTTATTAAGCATTGTAATAGTTTGAAAAAACTCCTTGAATATTATAAAAGGAGAAATCAAAACTGAAGATAAGGATAATTATTAGAGAAAGGAGTAGATTATAGCCTCAGGCTTACCACTATACTATTTTAGCAAATATATATTATATAATAAGTCATTTTTCCTTTGCGTATGTGTTGTGGATTATTGCATTTTCTGCGAGTAGTTGCTTATGATATTATCTAAAGGAGATAAGGTTATTCGTGTTCTTCCAGTAAAATTCCATGTTTCATATTGTAGATTTGGATAAAAAAGATTTACTTGTGAATTGTAATTGTTCCCTGTATTTCTTCCTTGGATGGTCTCTTAAATTTAGGGTTAAATTAATTCAAGTAGTTTACAGTATAGACATTGAAGTAGAGCTCATAAGAAATAGTAACTGACAGGCTCATCGAGAGGGGGTGGGTTTAAAAATTGTCTCATAAGTTTACACAATAAGTCCTAAAGAAAATATAAAGACTCTGTAGCCCAAACAACAAAGAAAGGCATTGGTCATCTATAAAATACAACTCATCAGTTCACATTTCACTTTAAAAGTAATAGGAGTAGCTGAGTAGGAAATATAGAGTAAACTAGCAATAGTGTATACAGATTAATTTCAAGCACAAAGATTGAATAGTTTCTACAACAACAATCTTGAACTCATCTGCTATATCTTCATCCTAGAAATTTATGCCATTTTGAGATAGGAGGAAATCAGATCAAGATACTTCATCTGCTATAAAAAGCATTAGTCATTGAAAACAACTAGTGAATAGGTATACCCGCCTAGGTCCTGCAGAGCCTAAAGTGAGAGAGTTAGCAACCAAATAGGTTCACTCTATAAGTTGGCCAAGTCAATTGGAAGGTTTGAGCATAAGAGTTGGTATTTCCTTAGAACCTATCCAATCTGTTGATTTGAGACCCAAGAGATTGGCGACTCTGCTGGGGAAGAATTATTAAGACTCTGCTGTGGGAGAGAACTCAGAAGAAAGAAATAACTTATGTCCTCTATGAAAGAGGTGGCGACTCTATAAAAAAGGAAAATTAAATGAAAAAGATCAGTAGCATTCAACATGTTTCAATATCCATATTTTTATGAAGAAGCATCTTTAGAAAAGAAATATGCACAATGGCAACCACAACCACAAAAAGACAGGAATATTCCAAGAAGATTTAAGCCATTGGATTTTGGTAACATCCCTGAGTATCCATATGCATTTTCCTGTGAGTTGAAGATCTATATTCCAAGGTTCCATGGAGATGAAAAAGAATCACCAATTGGGCATCTAAAATCATTTTATTGGTTTATTGAGACCTTCAGAATCTATTTAGAAGAAATGATCATGAAATGGTTTGTGCTAACATTGGAGGATTATGCAGAGCAGTCATTCAGCTTGTTACGCCCACAAAGTATCTCATCATGGGATGAAATTGAATGGTGGTTTATGGAAGAGTTCTATGGTACAATCAAGGATAGTACTTTAGCCATTAGCCCTTTAAATGGCTCTCCATACCAAAATCAGATTCAACTGGATTATGCTTGTGGCAATGCAATCTACAACATAAGAAGAAAGGAAGGTGAATCTATAGAAAAACTAATTGGTAGAATAATGATGATTTATTTCCAAATGCATGATAATATACAATTTAATTCAGCTATACTGGAGGAATTGATCATGAGAGAATGTGGGCCTGACAGTTTGGAATTGACATGTTCAATTTTTGAAGAATTGAATAAAAAACTACATGATTTGCATGAGAAGAGTAACATCAACATAAGAGATGCAAATGAAGATGAATATATAGGAGAACTACTTGTCCCTTTCGAAGTCCCATTAGATGAAGAAGTAATGGATGATAGTTTTGACTATGATTCATAACTTGAGGAGATTATTGTTGATGATACAAAATTATCTCCATGTGAAGAAATATACTTGTCTGAGAGGGAACAAATGGTTGATTCATCCATACCTGAAAACCATGAGGATATTTTGATAGGAACAAAAATTGTATCAGTAACAAAGAGGAAGAAGAATGTTTTCTCAATATTGAACAAATTTCAAACTTTCTTGACAAAGAGTATCAGAGAAATGAAGAAAAGGCAAAAGGGGTGTATTATGAACAACAAACAAAATGCACACACACACACACCTAAAAATAAATTCCAAAATTTTTCAAACCTATTGTGGGACAAGGTGATAGAAGAAGATTGTAATGTGAAGGATACAATGGAAAAAACTTCATGTAATGAGTCCTGCTATTTCTTTGATAAATACATTAACGATAGCAAGGGCACACATGGTGACCGATAAACTCAAGAGTCACGTGAGTATGGAGATGATTTTAAATTTTTTACAAATCCTCTGTATAATGATGAAGATAGAAATGATATACTACCAGAGGATGTCTGACAAAGGTCTCTATGTCTTTCCAAATCCACTATATGAAGAAGAAAAAACACCTCCAGATGATCAGGAAATCTTATTGAGAAATGACATAAATAATAATGAGGATAATTGGGAGCATTGTTGTGGATCGGAAAAGTTGCATTCTCCAAAGAAAACTCAGACAAAGAAAATTGGTGATATAATTTTTTCAAAAATGAGAGAAAAGTGCCATGAGAAAAATTTAGGGTTTCTAAATAATCCTTCTCCTCAGTATGAAGTACATCTTAAAAATAACCTAAGATATAAATTTTTAACTTTTGGCCTACATGAATCACATAAGTGAATAATAAAGGAGAATGTTTTTTCAAATTCTAATGTTGACATTACTAAGAGGGTTTTACCTAAAGATGGCATTAGAGATAAAAAACAAAGTCTCTCAAGTAAAATGGAACACCCCTCTCAAATAGGGATGAATATTGATGTATTCGTGAATAAGAGGATGTTTCAGAAAGGAAACCTTGGTGAATATGAAAACTTAATAATTTATGAAGATTTAATAGCTTATGTGGTGAATACAAGGAGGGGTAAAAAACAATATATCCCATATGATTTAGAATGTGTCCATAGAGAAATGAGAGATAATATGATACTTGAAAATATTAGAAAATCTCAAAATTTAAAACATTATTAACCAAATAGTATAATGGTTTATAAAAGTTTGATTCATGTGAAAACAAAAGGAGATTGTTGTGATTCCTTTATAGAACATCAAGACAAAAATAAAAGACATTACAACATATATGGACAACATGGAAAAATGACAATTGAGAAGCTTTATGATGAAATTGGAATGTTGTTGCAAAATGAGAACCAGGTGTTTGATCCAGGAAAAATGAGTGTTCATGATTTTGGGACCTAGGGGCCACTAGATGCAGTTTTAACATAATCTACAGAAGGGAGGTGATTGGCAATGGTCTACTCTACCAAAGAAAATTGGATTCTTTCTATGCCGATAGGGGGCATACATCCCCAGACAGAGCCACTTTTGGAACCCTAAATTTTGGCAAAAATTTAGGGTCTCTTAAATGAGATAATTTAGTGAACACCCCAAAAACTGCACCCATGAATCTTGATCCCGATAGGAAATTTGACCTTGCAATTATTTTTACCACCCATAAATAAGTATTATCATCCATATTGAGCTTCCCAGAATCAAATTCGATACCTTTGTCAAATAGCAAAATTTATGTGCATACTAGTCCAAGTCACAAAACTATTCCAAGTAGCCACTTTTGAGAGTTAATAACTTGGTCCTTGTAAGTACTCATTCTAATCCAATTGTTCCACTCAATTTTCTATATGACAATGAACTCCCATGTCAGTTTTTAGAGACCTATGACCTCATTTTCTATTTTTCCCAAGTCAATTCCATTTGTGATTTATTCATTTTATTACTTACACATTGCAAAATCTACCAAAGTGGCTTTCTGTTGAAATTATTATTTCACACTTGGATTATAATTAGACTGAACCAATTGATCCACATAATTGTTTGTATCACAATAGACCACAGGGAAAGGTTCTAGAACCCTACCAATCCATTTGATAATTTTCTTGAGCTTAAACCAAATAAAATTTATGCATATCTGGAACTTGCATAAGGGTAAAATCGATTGTGGAGCCTATTTTGGAAATTAATATCTTTCACCTCAGAAGGAATTTATCAGAGTTGTCACTTGCATTGCAATCTCTGGTTAAATGTCTACATGATTGCCAGCTTTCATGACCTCATGGTATGATTTGGATGGTTTTCAACATTGATTATGGATGCAAAAATCATGATTGGACACTTTTTAACAAAATATTAGAGTGCACAATTTGATAATGTTTAATCAGTTCATGACCACAAATTTACTCTGAATTGTTCCTATCACCTGTTCAAATGAATTATTTGGAAAAATAAGTCAGCGCAAGATATGGAGTGTTAATTCAAGAAGAATAGCTTATTTGATCATCAGATAAGGTTAGTACTGTTACAAGTTCATTAATGAAATACATCTTCTTTATGAAATTTGATAATTCAATATATTTGAATTATTGAAACCAAATGTTTACTATATGTGGGGATAAATGCGGCTCCCATAAGGGTAGAGCCCAGCATATAGTTTTAAATTGGGATCGACTTTCATCTATGCAAACCCATAACGACTTGTTATTCGAACTCCAATAATAATATTTGAAATAGCCACATTATATGTTTGAAGATGAATAACACTCAAGAGAAATCAAAATTTAAATCAATAAAAAATGATTTAAATTAATCATTATGGAGCATTATAAGAAATGATCTTATATATAAACTATATATGTGATGGTAAAACGAAAACCATTAAGTTGGTTAATATGAGCCAAAGTGGTGGACCCCGCAAAGAGAAGAGTTTGCTCAATTGTGTTATCGGCAAAACAAGGCTAATCTGCATAATAAAAATAGCTTCTCCAAAATGGTATGTTACAATGAAATAGTGTTGCATATTTTGATTAACACAATAAAAAATATTGGTGGGCCCCCAAGTGAATATAATTAGCAGGTGTAAGACCAAATTTCATGAATAAGATATATTAGTGAAAGATGAATATACTTTCATAAAGAGATTTTGATATGTGAAAAAAACATAGCAGCCAAATAAAAGTGTTTCATTTAAAGAAGGTAAAAGTGTGAAGATTAAGTGGGTGTGAAGTTACAAATAAAATTATATGAGAGAACAATCAACCAAGGGTAATTAATGAAAAGCTTCCAAAAATGTTTTCACATTTAGAAGGTAATTGTTTATCCATTTTCATATTGAATAGGAATTGATATATTCTAAGTTGAAGTATTATTACAGCAATAGAGTAATTAATTTTACAAAGGCAAAAATGCAGTTAGATGTATCTTTTATGAATTATTTCATTAAAAAGTAAAACAGACACAGTATGAGAGGCTATAACCTCAGAGGAGTCTATCATATTGTGATCAAATCTTCTCATTAATGAAGATAAATTTTTCAAAATGGTTTTCTTGGTTAGTTTCTCCTCGGCACTAGCTTTCCAGAACATTTTGAAATTCTTAATTTCGTTAGGAAATGAAAAAGTTATGGACATTCTATCAAAACTAGTTTTCAACAAAAATAAATTATCAAATAATAATTTGATAAAACCTCTCAATTGAAGTTGGACAAAAATATTAAAGATGGAAGAGGTAATAGTTTTCAAAGATTTGAGAACGATAAATTATTCTACCCAAAGTATTTACTTCAACATTTTACAAGACTTGAAGGGAAATGATAATGAATCATACGAAAGAATGAATGAAGTGGGAATAATAACTTAATTGGTGAAAAGATGGGTGAAGTATTTTCAGTTGATTATGAAAGAGAAGAATGATTTTGAGAAAATTAAAATCATTTCAAAGAGTTTTACATGGTGAATGTTATAAAGTGTATTATGATACTTTGTTAGCATCCACATAAAATTAGGTCAGAAAAGATTATTTCACTGCGAGGTGAAAAATAAGTAAAATATTTTTACTTGATTTATGAGAAGTGGGTGAAGTGTTCAATCAAGGAAATATTTTATCAATGACCATTTGTGCAAGGAAGGATTATTTTTCAAGTGAAAATTATTACGAGAAGTTGCTAGTGAAGGAGAGTTATCATAACTATCTTCAAGAAATACAAAGGGACTAAAATTAAAATATTTTTATCCTATTGAAGATGTTTAGTCAAATGAAAGATTGCATCACTCAAAGGGAAGGGTCATAACCCTAAAATTGTAGTAGAATTTAACAAAGGTGGCAATTAATATATTTAAGGGCAACATGACTTTGTTATTAAGCATTATAACAGTTTGAAAAAACTCCTTAAATATTATAAAAGGAGAAATCAAAACTGAAGATAAGGATAATTGTTAGAGAAAGGAGTAGATTATAGCCTCAGGCTTACCATTGTACTATTTTGGCAAATATATATAATATAATTAGTCATTTTTCCTTTGTGTATGTGTTGTGGATTATTTTGTTTTTTGCGAGCAGTTGCTTATGATATTATCTAAAGGAGATAAGGTTATTCATGTTCTTCCAGTAAAATTCCATGTTTCATATTATAGATTTGGATAAAAAATATTTACTCGTGAATTGTAATTGTTCCCTGTATTTCTTCCTTGGATGGTCTCTTAAAGTTAGGGTTAAATTCATTCAAGCAGTTTACAATATAGACATTGAAGTAGAGCTCATAAGAAATAGTAACTGACAAACTCATCGAGAGGGGGTGGGTTTAAAAATTGTCTCATAAGTTTACACAATAAGTCCTAAAGAAAATATAAAGACTCTGTAGCCCAAACAACAAAGAAAGGCATTGGTCATCTTTAAATTACAACTCATCAGTTCACATTTCACTTTAAAAGTAATAGGATTAACTGAGTAGGAAATATAGAGTAAACTAGCAATAGTGTATACATATAAATTTCAAGCACAAAGATCAAATAGTTCCTACAACAACAATCTTGAACTCATCTGCTATATCTCCATCCTAGAAATTTATGCCATTCTGAGATAGGAGGAGATCATATCAAGATACTTAATTTTCTATAAAAATCATTAGTCATTGAAAACAACTAGTGAGTAGGTATACCCACATAGGTCCTACAGAGCCTAAAGTGAGAGAGTTAGTAATCAAATAGGTTCACTCTATAAGTTGGCCAAGTCAATTGGAAGGTTTGAGCATAGGAGTTGGCATTTCCTTAGAACCTATCCAATCTATTGATTTGAGACCCAACAGATCCTTCATTTGCATCCCATGAATTAACAAGTATAAAGAAAAATCAAAATGAATCAGTTGCTGAGTTTAATAAAAGATTTAATAAAGTATTAAATAGAATACCTAGAGATGTTAGACCTAATGATTCTTTTCTGATTAACTTTTATTTGAGTGCTTTTGACAGCAAAACCCATTATGAGATTTTGTCTCATAGACCTGATTCTCTACAACAAGCATTCAAGATTGTTGCTACCATTGAGAACAATATGAAGGTTGCTGGAAAAATTGCTAAAAGAGATTATCCAAAGTTATACAATCCTAGGGTTCCTAAGAAAGATGGGAAGCCAACTGGAAGGATGAGAAGCCAGTAAAACCAAATCTTAGTAAAGAAACTCTAGATCCACTGAAGAGAGCAAATAAATTTGTTGGAGATTTCCCATGGTGTGAGGTCCGCAATCTTCCCCATGATGAAGATCAATGCATGATTGCATAGGGCCTGATGAAGGATTAACATCAAGAAGAGGAATGTGAGCCTACAATTAATGTTTTATCATCAGATCCTATGTGGGGTAGAGATGAGGATTCATCTGAGGAAGAGAAACATTTATATATGCAAAGGATGAGAAACCATCATAAGTATAGCATACAACTTTTTTTTTCTAATGATGATGAAGATACCCCTGTCTTGAGAAAATTGTTTCAAGAGGAAGAAGTTCCTTCTTTGAGAAACTTGACTGAAGAGGAGAAGAGAGCATTCATAGTGGCTATTGTTGCTTAGGCCAAGAGTAATTGCTAGCTGAGAAACAAAATAGTGAATCCTAAATAGGGGAGGCTTGTAGGAATATTCACAAAAGTCTCAAAACAAAATGTGAACAAGAAGGCAAATGAAAAGAAAGGAAAAGAGGCTCCAAGTGAACCAACAAAGCAGATTGATGCCCTGAAGTTGGTCAAACCTATGGAGAAAAACAAATCAGTAAGCCTCTTTCAAACTATAGAACTTTTATGTCTCAAGCATTGTCTCAGGTAAAAATTTCTATGCCTTTGCTTGAAGTGATGAAATTTCTAGATTATAAGAATGAGACTTTGAAAATCATATCAAATGTGGGTGATGCCAACAAAGAAAATCCAAAATAAAAAGAAGATCCTCGTGTGGTATATCTAGGCACGTCCATTACCAAAAACTTCACACAAGTGGATTCTTTTTATTTAACACTGCTTATAAACAATAAGATGGTAAGAAACTGCATGATAGACTTAGGAGCAGTAGTAAATATTATGCCAGAGGATGTCATGAAAGAGCTAGGAATGAAGGTAGATACCCCTTATGGAAAATGTTATGCAATGGATAATAGGTCAGTCCTAGTGGTCGGGATCATGAAGGATATTGAGTTCAGGTTTCTAGCTTGTCTAGACACTACCTATAAAACAGATGTAACAGTTGTGCAAGTGCCTGCGAACTATGGAATGCTTATATCCAGACAGTGGTTGAACTTGGTAGGTGGATATGTGCAATTAGATCTATCATATGCAACCATCCTGGTCAAAGGAGCAGAGGTAAGAATCAACGGAGAACCAAGATCTCCCTACCTCATTGAGAAAGTGGATCCGGATCAAGTTACTTGCTTTTGCCATTTTGATATGGACAACTTTCAGGTAAGTATTTCTAACCTTTAGAAGTTGAAAAAACTGTAGAGATTGTTAAACACAATGAAAGTTTAATTTGGAAATTGTATTTTGATGGTGCTTGCAGTAAGGATTGAAATGGAGCAGGAGTTGTGTTTATTTCACCTAATGGACAATCTTTTAAATACTCTTTCTCATTGGATTTTGAATGTACTAATAATATTGCTGAATGTGAAGCTCTTTTATTAGGACTTAAATTAGGAAACAGGCATGGCACTAAGTTACTAATAGTTTATGGTGATTCAGAATTAGTTGTTTCACAAGTTAGAGACAAATTTGCTACAAAAAATTTAAAATTAAGAAGTTATAGGAATGAGGTTTGGGATTATATTGAACTTTTTGATGCTTTTTCCATTAATTGGATTGAAAGGTCCAATAATATTTTGGTGGACTTTATGGCTAACCTGGTAGTTAAACATAATGATATCCCTTTTGATGATATTACACAAGTTGAAATTAAAACAAGACCATCTGTTCCTGATAATGTTAAGAGTTGGCAAGTGTTTGATGATGACAAGGATTTGCTAAGATTTCTCTTTTGTGAAGACCAGTATGCAGACCAGCAGATTGATTGGAATAGACTTGTAGAAGACAAGGATGGCACAAAAACAATACTTGGGCAGGAGGTGTTGCACCTGAAGACAAATAAAATCCCAAAGGGATTGGTAGAGATGGAAATAATGTTTGATGATAAAGACATGGCTAGTTTTAGACCTAGTTCAGGAGGGTGTGAAGGTGTTGAAAAAATAAACTTGGGAAGTGAGAGCAATCCAAGAGAAGTGTATATTGGAGAAAGGATCACACCAAAGATTAGGACAGTATTGATTAATTTGTTGAGAAAATATAGACATGTCTTTGCTTGGTCATATGATGACCTTACAACATACAAAGAAGATCTTTTTCAGCATGATGTACCATTAAAACCAAATGCTAAACCCTTCAGGCAAAAACAAAGGCCTATAAACCCTACCTTGGCTCCTAAGATGAAGGAGGAGTTAATGAAAATGAGAAATGTAGGGATTATTGAGCCTATAAGGCACTCAACATGGGTGTCAAACTTAGTACCAGTACGAAAGAAAAATGGTGATATTAGGTTATGTGTAGATTTCAGAAATCTAAATATTTCATCTTTGAAGGATAACTATGCTTTGCCTAACATGGAAGCACAATTGCAGAAGGTTACAGGAAATGAATTTCTATCTATGATGGATGGGTTTTCAGGCTATAACCAAGTTAAGGTCAAGTAGTCAGAGAAATACAAGACAACCTTTACCACACCATGGGGTACTTATGTGTATGCAAGGATGCCTTTTGGGTTAAGAAATGAAAGAGCTACATTCCAGAGGGCTATGGATGTAGCCTTTGAAGGTTTAATTGATCATATTTCAGCAGTGTACCAAGATGATCTGACTACTTATTCTAAAAATGCAAAAGATCATTGTAATGACTTAGATTTTTTTTTATTAAAGCATTAGAATATGGCATATCTTTGAATCCTAAAAAATATCATTTTGGGGTTACTGAAGGAAAGTTGCTAAGTCATATTGTTTCAAAATATGGTGTGAGAACTGATCCAAAAAGGATTGCTGCTATTGATAAAATTCAAATCCCAAAAACAATTAAAGCAATTCAATCTTTTTTCAGTCAAATTAACTTTGTAAGAAGATTTGTTTCAAACTTCTCTGAAATCATAAAGCCTATTGCTAAAATGTTGAAAAGGGGTGCTAAAATAAAATGGACTAATGAAGCTCTTGAAGCTTTTGTAAATATCAAAAGAGCCATCAAGGAAGCCCTTGTATTAAAATCACCTGATTTCTCTAAACCCTTCCAAGTGTTTTCATTTTCTTTGTTCGATACCATTGCTGCTGTCATGTTAAAAAAGAATGATGAGGGCCATGAACAACCAGTGTCATTTTTTAGGAAAACCTTACAAGCATCTAAATTGAACTATGATTTGAATGAAAAACAGGCTTATGCTCTTGTGAAAGCTATAAAACCTTTCAGACCCTATTTGGTTGGTGCCACTGTCATTGCATATGTGCCAAATGTTGTTGTTAAAGAAATCTTCAGATAATTAGAAACTATTGGAAGGAGATGCAAATGGATAAATCAGATCCAAGAATTCAATATTGATCTGCAAATCACAAAGTTGGTAAGGGGTTAAGGTTTGGAAATGTTAATGGCAGAATCCAATTTTGAAGCAGCACAGGTAAATCAGGTAGAGTTGGAAAATGTACAAATTAGCATTGAGAGATGTCCTTGGTATATAAATATTGTATATTACTAAAAATACATGAAATGTTTGGATAGTTTAAATGATAGTCAGAAGAGAAATTTAAAGCTTCAAACATCTAAGTATGTGTTGCTTAATGGAGATTTGTATTGGAAAAATAGAGATGGTGTTCTCTTATTGTGTCTAGATGAGTGTCAAGCATCTATTGTTTTAAAAGATTTACATGAAGGTGTATGTGGAGGTCATTTTTCAGCCAAAACCATTGCTCATAAAATCCTAAATGCTGGTTATTATTGGCCCCAAATTTTTCAGAGATACTCATGCTTATATCAGAAAATGTGAAGCATGTCAAAAGTTCTCAGGAAAACTTAAGTATAATGGAGCCATTCCTCTCAGACCCATGCATACCGAGGAACCATTCCAGATGTGGGGTATTGAATTCATAGGGGAAATAGAAAACAAATCTAGTGGTGGGCATAAATGGATTTTGGTGGCTACTGATTATTTTACTAAGTGGGTTGAAGCCATTCCCACAAGACAAGCTACCAACAAAGCTACGATAAAGTTTCTTTTGGAAAACATTCTTACTAGATTTGGGGTACCTCAAAAAATTGTGGTAGATAATGGGATGTGTTTTAGATCCAATGAGTTCTCTAATTTATGTGAAAATTATGGCATCACTTTGTCCTATACATCACCTTACCATCCCCAAGGAAATGGACAAGCAAAATCTAGCAATAAAAACTTGTTGAAGATTATCAAAAGGATGTTGGGTGATAAAAAAAGAGCTTGGGATTCGAAGTTGATATTAGCAGTATGGGCTAATAGAGTGATAGTTAAGAAGTCCACAGGATTTTCTCCATATGAGCTTGTAAATGGAAAAGAAGCAAGATTACCCTTGAGTAATTTTCTCCCAATCTATAAATTTGTTACAGAAATTTTTTCAGAAGAAGTAAACTTTATGGGGGATAGATTGATGTCTTTGGCTGAGTTGGATGAATCTAGAAAAGAGGCTTGGGAAAGAAAAATTCAGAGGCAACAAATGGTTAAAGCTTTACATGATAAAAGGGCTTGTGAAAGAACTTTTGAGGAGGGAGAGTGGGTACTAAAATGGAATGCCAAAGACCAAGACAAAGGAAAACATGGAAAATTTGATGCACTCTGGCTAGGACCTTATATCATCTTTGCAAAAAGTGGAGAAAAATCATATTACTTGTAGGATACTAGTAGAGAAGTGCTAGAATTTCCAGTCCATGCTCAATACCTCAAGCATTTCTTCTCTTGATGATCAGGGAGTATTTCTTGTATTATAGTAATATAATTTTCTCTTGTTTTCTTTTATATGTTTTCAATTTTTCATTTTGGTCTCCTTTCCAAAGATAACTAGGATCTTGCTATGTCCTTAAAATGAACATACATCCCTAGAAAGAACCACTATTAGCACATATTTTTACAAAATATTTTGTGCTATATATGGATACTTTTTTCCCTATCATATGAGCATTTACTGCTAGTGTCTTATATGCAAGAGCATAACTGAAGAAAATGGAGCTGTCCAAAAGATTAACTATTTCATGAATGGCATTGCCAAGTCCTCCAAGCCCATGCAAATGGAGCGGTAGAAAAGGTTTTAGAAGCTTTTAAGTATGTTGCCCCAAAAAAGGGAAAGCCTTTATCCCACATTGTTCGTGGGATAGGCTCTTTTAACACTTAAATCCAAAGCGGCCTATATGATAACTGTCAAAAGACAAATGGATTTTGGCATGAAGAAGATTGAACTCATTGGACCCCATGCATGTAGATGTACATCTCGAGGCAAGAAAAGTTTTATGACAGACTGGTGAGGATGGAGGCTAAAGATTGAGCAAGTCAGATCGATCTAATGATCAGGTGGATGATTTGATGGCCGTCGCTATACCACAAGATAGAGATGCACACTGGTTTATCCCTACGACTTGGCAACAAAACACATGAGAAAAAGGGGAGGTTAACGAGCATGCAATTTTGAGTTGATCCAAGGGTGGTCGCTATACCGTGATAGGAATTTGCATGACCTATATCCCTCATGACATAGCGACTACCAAGGTGATAGATGAGGTGTCATCTCGGTGGATCTGTAAGCGAATTAAGATGTGCCATGTGGCGGAGTGCAAAAGAAGAACCCAGGTCCAAGTGGTGGGTAGGTGGATCCGCGAGCCAATCCAAAAGTGACACGTGGTGGGCTCGAGAGATGAAGTGGTGCCTAGATGGACTCGCAAAACAATTCAAAAATAACACGTGGTAGAGCACATAAACAAAAGGATGAGAAAATGAGTTAGCAGTCGAAGTGGCAGTCAGGTGGCACATCATCAAAAAATGACCTATCGAACAAACCTAAGCTGTGATGTATTTCTAAAAGGACTCATTGAAAGCAACAGTTTCATCGACATGAAGTTCATAGAAGAAATCAAAAGTGGTCCCATCAAGAATAAAAGATATCGATGAAACTACAAAGTCGATAAGACATGAGAACAACTCACCAAGGGAGGAAGTTTGGCCGAAAGAATAATAAAAGGGGAAAATACATTCTTATCATATGGCTAGAATATTAACTCATGAATTTCATAAAAGGGAAGTATATTCTTTGCCTTATCTATTATTTGAAAGTGTATTAAAGATGAATTTTATGTGTATTTATCACGAATAAAGTGCCTTGAATATATATTTTAGGGTAAGGTATTATTTTATATGAACGGATGTTATGTTTGCAAAATATTTTTAAAGGGAAATTCTTTGGTTTTAATGAATTATTTTTAACAAGTAAAATCTAAAGTGGAATACATTTTATTTTCAAATCAAGGAATTTGATTGGCTTATCTTGTGTGCAGAAAATAATGAGAAAATAATGAATACTTGCTAAGGAATTTTATCAAGGTGGAGAATAAAGCAGACTTTATTGAAGCATCATTTAGTATTTGAAGGGTTTTAATTTGTAAATTATTTGTTAAACCAAAGGGTGTGTCCTTTGGAATGCAATTGTCTGTAACTCTCTTCTATGTATAAAAGGGTGTGTCCTTTTGTATATGTCTTTTGATTTATGTACTTATAGGGAGTCATTCTTATATGTAAAAGTGGGGTCATAAGAAGAACAAGATACTACTATAAGGATTGAATATCATTTTGTATTAGAGAAGTCTATAGGAAGAAGAAGTATCGTTTTGTGCAAGCAATTTGTAATGGAGTATCTGTAAGTGCAGCTTATGTATGCAATTATTTCCTAAAGATTGATATACAAGGTTCACTGTTTCTTTTTCTAAATATTGTGTACACTTTTGTGTTGATGATTATCTTTGTCCTCTTGATAAATCTGTTTATAGATTTTCTATGATGTGAATCACATGTCATTGCATTAAGTGAAAGATTAAGTTCTTATTATTTGTGTAACACATATTGAACCTTCATAGTTGATGAGAAATTGTCTCTTGGGTTGATAAGATATTTTTGTCCACAAAGTGTCATATATATCCCTGGATAGAGGCACTGGTCTGTTATTGATCTTTTAAGGTTTTGATCTATATGCATTCAAGGTCCTTGATAGAGAAATATTCTTCCCAAATCCTATATTTACTAATCTATGCAGATTTCATTTAAGTCCTCAGAGCAATCTCATTTTCAATATACATTCACAATCATTTCTTTTCAAAGCATTCAGTTAAAGCACATAATAAAGCATAGTTGCAGAACAATAATTTGCCAGTTGTGTAAACTTGCTAAAAGGTTTAAATCCACTATAAATAATCTCTTTTGTGCTTGAGAGGGAGAGGCATACCCACCTAGGTTTAGTGGAGCCTAAAGTGCAGAGGGATTGGGTCTTTGACCATCCCTATTCATTGGCCAAGGCTGATTAGAATGCTTGAGGATTTGGAAAGTCTTTTGGTTTTTGAATCTGTTGTTTTGGGAACCAACACATTCTTTAGAATGGAATCAACTAGAATCAGTCAGAGTCTCAGATAGATAGACCATATGTAGAAGATAGATCTTTTGATTCAAGGTCCCAATTGTGACCTATTCTACCAGGATTGTGTGTCAGTATGTTGTAACCCGGTCGTTATTGGTTGAATGTAATCAAATTTCATGCAATAAAACTATCTATTCTGCATTGCCTCCATTATAACTATGTTTCCGATGTGTTTACTCTTGTTGACTGGTCCAAATTGATCTCCTTGAGGTCCCTCCTCACTGATGACTTCTTCAAGTGGTATTAGAGTGAAGTTTCATTCTGGAGGTTGTGTGTCCTGAATTTTGTTGTAGGGTGGCAGATTGCAAATTCGACCTACAATTACAAAGGACTAGCATGGATATATTGCGTGAAGAGGAACTAGGAATGGTGGAGCACGTGGGAATGTAGACCCTGTTGTGATGGATAAGTTGTGAGAAATATCAGCTCCATTAGAATCTATGGAGATAGCCCAGAGAAGAGGTCGACACATTGAAGATGTGAGTGAAGATGAAGGAGAAGAAGCCCCAACAAAACAAGTAAACCTACCAGTAGTTGATCTAGATGATGAAAAGTTTTTAAGGATTTTGAGTAGGGTGAACACTAAACCTCATTTTACCCTACCTGAATATGATGGGAAGTTAGATTCGGAAGAATTGATGGATTGGATCTCAGAGATGAAGTATTTTTATTTTGAAAACACTATAGAAGAGAGGAGGTGAAATATGCCTATACCCGATTGAAATGTCATGCATCTCTTTGGTGGGAGCATTTGCAAGTTGATAGAGAAAGAAGAGGTAAAGAAAAGATTAAGACATGGGATCAGATGATTGCTAAGTTGAAATCAAAGTTTGTCCTGACGAATTATCAAGTGGATTTGTTCCAAAAATTGCAGAACCTGAGATAGAAGGAATCTAGTGTGAAGGAGTACACCGAAGCATTTTACAAGTTGAACATCAAATCCAGAGATGTTGATAATGAATTTGAACAAATTGGAAGATATTTGAATGGATTTCAGATGTCTATACAAGATGATATTAGTATAATCAAATTGGAGAGTGTTGAAGAGGCTTACCAGTATGCACTAAAGGCTAAAGAAAAATTGAACAAAAGACATGAGCAGAGACAAAGAGGTAGAGGTGGAAGGTTTATTGAAGGAATATTTTAAGGAGGAAGAGGATATACTGGATGAAGAGGAACCAATAAAAAATAGAACAAGGATAAGGAAGTGAGAAAAGAAGGTAATTCATACCAGAAGGATGATAAAAATTTCTACCGAAGGAGAGAACCAGATGGTTACCAGAATGAGAACTTTGAAAGACAAGACAAGAGGACATTTAGAGGAACCTACTTTAAGTGTGGAGGAGAAGGACACTGTGCATTCGAATGTAAGAAGACAAAGGCTACTAGAAGAGCAGCAGTGGTGGAAGAAAACCCCATCAGATCATAAAATAAACCAGAAGATGGAGAACTACTAATGATGAGGAGAGGTTTGTGTCATACCAAAAGAGTTGAAGAACCCTTGTAGAGGAAGAATCTATTCAAGACAAGATGTAAGGTATCCGATAAGTGTTGTAAATATGTTATTGATAGTGGTAGTTTAGATAATCGTGTTTTAGAAGATATGGTGAATAAGTTGAAATTGGAGAGATTGAAACACCCTAAGCTTTATTAGATAGCATGGATTTAGGATGAACATAAGTTGTTAGTAAGTGAACAGTGGTTGGTGAAATTGAAAATTGGGAATTATCATGATAAGGTTTTGTGTGATATTATGCCTATGGATATTTGTCATCTTTTATTGGGAAGACCTTGACAGTTTCATAGATAGGCAATACATGATGGGAGAAAGAATACATACACTATTGTGGCCAATCAGATGAAGCAAACCTTGTTACCTTTAGAGGAACCTTTGAAGAATGAAGTCTGTACAAATACTAGAATCTATTTAGTAGATGGAAGGAAATTCATGGATGGATCGAGACATGAGAATGTGGGTTTTGCCTTAATTCCTAAGAGGACTAAGAGACCAAAACCAAAAGGAGAACACCCGAAAGAGATAAGAGATTTGCTGATAGAATATGAGGACATCATTTCAGATAATGGACCTGATGGATTGCCACCTGTTAGAAGTATTAGTCATTGCATGGACTTGGTTCCTAGAGCTAGTTTGCCTAGCAAAGGTGCACACCAATTGACACCAGAAGAGAATAAGGAACTGAATAGACAAGTCCAAGAGTTGTTGAAGAAATGTTTGATTAGGGAGAGTATGAGCCCTTGTGCACTACCATCAATATTAGCACCTAAGAAGAATAGAGAATGGAGGATGTGTACTGATTCAAGAGCAATAAACAAGATCACCATGAAATACCAGTTTCCTTTGCCTAGGATGGACGACATAATGGAATTTTTGTGTGGAGCAAAATAATTTACAAAGATAGATTTGAAGAGTGGATATCATCAGATAAGGATTAGAGAAGGTGATAAGTGGAAGACAACATTTAAGACAAATGAAGGACTATATGAATGATTGGTGATGCCTTTTGGGTTGACTAATGCACCAAGTACTTTCATGAGGTTGATGAATGAGGTATTGAAGAAATTATTGGGTAAGTTTGTTATTGTGTATTTGTATGACATTCCGATTTTTAGTAAACCAAAAGAGGAGAATTTGTTGCAGTTAAGACAAATTTTGCAGAGGTTGAGAGAAGAAAAGTTGTTGATCAATATCAAGAAGTGTACTTTCATAAGGATGAGTTAGTCTATTTAGGATTTATGATATCTGAAGATGGTTTGAAGATGGACCCTAAGAAAGTGAAAGCCATTGTTGAGTGGCCTACACCAGAAAGCATTGGAGAGGTAAAGATCATTTCATGGATTGGCTAGTTTTTACCGGAATTTTATCAAAAATGTTAGTTCAGTTTGTAACCCTATGACTAAGACCATGAAGGGAGATCAGAAGGAATTCAAGTGGACCACTAGAGCAAATAAAAGTTTGGAATTATTAAAGAAGAAAGTGACTAAGCAACCTATGTTAGCTTTATTGGATTTCAATAAGGTATTTCTAGTGGATTGTGATGCAAGTGAAACAACAATAGGATAATTTTTGAGTCAAGAAGGGAGAGGAGTAGCCTATTTTAGTGAGAAATTGAATGATGCTTGAAAGAGATATTCAGTGTATGATCAGTAATTTTACGCCATAGTTCAAGCCTTGAAGAAATGGAGACACTATTTGTTGCCTAAGGAATTTGTGTTGTATATAGATCATCAAGATTTGTTGTATTTGAACAATCAAAGTAAGTTGAATTAGAGGCATATGAGATGGGTAGAATTCTTATGGAGTTACACCTTTGTGTTGAAGCATAGAAATGGGGAAATCTAACAAAGTTGTTGATGCATTGAGTAGGAGAAGGAATTTGTTGATAAAGATGAGAGTGACAGTATTAGGTTTTGAAGATTTGAAGACCTTGTATGATGAAGACCCAGATTTTGTAGAACCTTGGAAAGCATGTAGAGAACTGGTTATGGTTGATAGGAGAAAATGGTTGGATTATTTTATTCAAGATGGGATGCTATTCAAGGGAGTTTATTTGTGCATACCTAAGAGTTCCATGAGAGAGAACCTAATAAAAGAGAAGCATAGTGGAGGTTTAGCTGGACATTTTGGAATTGACAAAATAGTTGCATTGGTGAGTGAGCAGTACTTTTGGCCCTAGATTCATAAGGATGTTAAGAGATATATGCAAAGTTGTAGAGTTTTTCAAGTTGCAAAAGGTAGTAGTTAGAATGTGGGACTGTATAAACCTTTGACAGTATCGGTAAGACCTTGGGAGGATATAAGCATGGATTTTATACTTGGATTTCCTAAGACACCTAGAGGGAATGATTCTATATTTGTGGTAGTGGATAGATTTTCAAAGATGGATCATTTCATACCTTGTAAAAAGACATTAGTTGCATTACATGTAGTAGATCTATTTTTCAAGGAAGTGGTGAGATTGTGTGGATTACCTAAAAGCATAGTTTCAAATAGAGACACTAAGTTTGTTGGCTATTTTTGGAGAACACTTTGGAAGAAGAGGAAGATAGATTTGAAGTTCAATTCTACTTTTCATCCACATACTGATGGACATACATAAGTTGTTAACCAGAGTTTGGGAAACTTGTTGAGATGTTTGGTGGGAGATAAAACCAAAAGTTGGGATTTGATGCTTGCACAAGCAGAGTTTGCCTACAACAATTCAGTGAATAGAAGTACTAGAAAAACACCTTTTGATATTGTTACCGGAGTGCATCCTAGAGGAATAGCAGAATTTAGACACATTAGCAGTGAAGACCAGAAGAGTTCAGGAGCAGAAGATTTTGTAGATCACATGGCAACATTGCATTTTCAGGTTAAACAACATTTGGAAGATATGAACAACATGTATAAAGAGAAGGTAGATGAGAAGATGAGACACAAGTAATTTGAAGTTGGAAATGAAGTGATGGTATATCTGAGGAAAGAGAGATTCTCGGTTGGAACTTATAACAAGTTGCAGATGAAGAAGTTTGGACCCTGTAAGATTTTGAGAAAGTTTAGTTCTAGAAATGCATTTGAAGTGGAGCTACCGGATAGTCTAAGTATTTCACCTATATTAAACATTGTAGATATTCATGAGTACCATGAACCAGAATTCAATGAGGACAATGTTGCAGACTTGGAGAAACAATTTCCCCGAAAGGAACTAGATCAGATTGAAGACATTTGGGACAACAAGATTGGGCATAGTACCTGGAATATTCAGTACAAAGAATATCTTGTGAAGTGGAAGAGCAGACCAGTTGAAGATTCATCTTGGATTTCTTAGGTAGAGGTAGACCGCCTTGGTTTCCCTCTGACCCCAACAAAGTGAGAAGCTTACTTTTTCTTTAACCATGAATGTATGATGCAGGAGCATCCCCAGTTTGCAATAATCTTGCATCAACCAAAAACATTTTCCTTTTTCTTTTGTTTGCAGTTTCAGTTTTCATTTTTGTGTGTCCCAGTTTTGGCTCACTAGATCCTATTAAGTTGGATTCTACTTGAAGACTTGATCATCTTTCTTTCAAACTGTATCTCTTTTGGATCATTTTTTGGCAAGATATCGCTACTGGTTTCCATGACAGTTTCTTGTTACCGGTTGTTCCTTTGTTACCAATTTCCTAAGACCTATTATGGTGATCTACCAGAACCTATTCTGAAGATTACAGAGCTTTGAGAGTTGATATCAATGTTTCTTGACATATAGCCAACCTTCTATGTTTCATCCTTTGGAGTTTTTGGAGGAATCTCTTGGCAGAGGCCAACCTTGTTCATTTTGGACATTAGATCTTGTTCTTCAGGTTTTGATGCCTTTTGGGCCGATGGGATCCTTTGGATATATATATATATATATATATATACATATTTGTAATCATGCTTTAGAATGAAATCAATTAGAATCAGTTAGAGTATCAGATAGATAGATTATGCCTAGAAGATAGATCTTTTGATTCAACGTCTCGGTTGTGAACTATTATACCAAGCCTGTGTGCCAATATGTTGTAACCCGATTGTTACTGGTTGGATGTAATCAAATTTCATGCAATAAAACTATATGTTCTATATTTCCTCCATCATATATGTGTGTTTCCATTGTGTTTACTCTTACTGACCAGTCCAGACTGATATCCTTGAGGTCCCTCCTCACCTGTGACTGCTTTGGATAAGTAGTCCAAGCTTTATCTTTGTTCTCTTATCCTACGGGACCCTATCATGCGGGATCATAACCTTGCTAGGTTGGCACAAAAATTTCCAACATTTCTAATGACTCAGAGTAGGTGACAAGCCTATTTGGCACATTGATTAGTAGCCTCGAAGTCTATTGAGTGCAGAGTCAAAACCTGAAACAAAAAGATAAATCTCTACCCTTGCAAAAGTTAAAAATTTGCCATTCTGGAGAATAGCCTTTGTGTGTGCACTTGATAGAAAGCAGAAGAACATAAATTACATTAGTTACAAAAGAAGTTGCAACATCAACCCTTCAAGTGGATTCTTTAAGGTGGATCCCATTCACCGCAATGGAGAGATCTTCCCCATTCAACTTGGCTAACTTTAAAGCATTAGCCACCTTGGAGCATGTAATCACATAGGGACCACTCCATATTGTGTCAAATTTTGAGTGCCTCCTAGGTTGCGCTCTATCAACATCCCATTTTAGGACAAAATCTCCAACTTTGAAGGTCCTCAAAATGACTTTCTTGTCAAAGTATCTCTTCACTTGTACCTAATGGACATTTAAAGCTTGCTTTTCTTTCTCCCTGACCTCTTCAAGCTCTGCAAACTTAGCATACCTTATTGACAAGGGATCATTTTATAGGAGCTCCAACTGATGTGCCAGGTCCAGAGATGGCAAATCAAGGGATAGGGGAGCCTAGCTTCCCTCACATATACTAGAATGAAGGATGAGTTGCTCAAAGCTCTCTTGGGAGTAATCCTATCAGCCCATAGGGATGTTACAAACTTTAAGTGCCATGCTCTCTGATTCTCCTCAAGAGTCCTTTTGATGATCCTGATTAGATTCTTGTTAGAGGACTCAGCCAAACCATTCCCTTGAGGATAATAATTTGATGATGTTTTTAGAAACACATCATGCTAAACTACCCATAGACTAATCTGAGATCCCACAAAGGCCTTGGCATTGTTTGATATGATTGTAGAAGGGGCTCCAAATTTGGTTGCAATCTCCTCAAGCAATTGAACCACCAAATTCTCAATTGCACCTTTCAAAGCAACAACCTCTATCCACCTTCTAAAATATTCTTTGGCAAACAAAATCTACCCATGTCTTGCACTTGACATTGGATTTGTTAGGTCTCGGGGACAACTGAGAGGGGGAGGTGAATCAGTTGTCTAATAATATTAAACCAAAAACAACTTAATCAAATTATTGTTTAATATTGGTGAAACAGTCTGTTATATCGATGGACAAATTTAATAGATAAATGCAATACCGGTAAAGATTAATGCATGAAACTAAAATACAAAGTCATCCACAACACATAACACCAATATTTGTATGTGGAAACCCTGTAAGGGGAAAAACCACAGTGGGAAACGTTACCCACAATCAGATGATACTACTGTAGATAGTAAGTGTACATAAATGGGGTCTGCACATGCAAAAAGGCCAAGTGCCTAGAGCTCACTGCTCAAACACAAATGGGAGTCACACTGACTACAATTGGATGGTTAAATCCAATAAGAATGTACTGCACAAAATAGCATCTTCATATGCTAGATTCAATACCGGTGTAATGCTGACATGCTTCTGAAAAAAACCTAGCTTCACCTTCAAATGATGTCTTCATATATAGCTCTACTAAATCTCGCATATACCTTCACACACAACCTTCTTCGCATTCCACATTCGATCTTACAATTAAGATCTTACATTTATACCATAACCTAGGACCATTTTTAGTAGGTCGGCTCTACAAGATATTACAATAAAATCATTTTACAAACAATACAATATTCGATGCAATAACCGATTGAACATGTCAGCTTAATGCATTTACAACATTAATTAATCATCTCCATAGCATGCCATGCTGATCTGGAAAAGATATACCTGCCAGTGTAACCCTAGATAACCCTGGACCTATTTGCTGGTAAAAGAAAATATGCAAATATGAATATGTTGATAAACAACTCTTCAAGATAAGATGTCCAGATGATGTCTTCGACATTACCAAGTGTCTTCCATGCTATTCCAAGTGTTGGTGATCACTATATCCTGCTGGTGTACCATATACCAATGATTGTGCATTAGTCACTTGCTTGCCGATGAATGTTGCTAGATCTCAAAGTGCCAGAGTTGATAAGTGTTTAGTAGGTGTTGACATCAATGACAAAACCATATGAAAATACCAACAGGATTGATAGGGCCAATGAAATCAAGCACTATTGTGCAAAAGGCTGATCAATTCAAATGGGATGAAGATGAAGGGCTACTAACCTTTGGTTGCCTGTAAAAAGTGCACTCTTTGCATTGTCTAACCCATTTGTGAGCGTCATTGAATAAAGAAGGCCAATAATAGTCTTCTTTCACAATCTTCATAATTGTAGTTCTTGCTAAGAAATGGCCACCATAAGTCCCATTATGAAATTCCTCTAATAGCCTACCAGTCTGATCTCTATGGATACACCTCAACAAGACACCATCAATGCTTCTTTTGAAAATATACCATCCATTAAGGCATAGGGGATGGGCTGTAGTCTAAGATGCCTCCTCTTGGTTCTATCAAAGTGAGAGGGATAGATACCATCCTTTAAGAAGGCAGACATAACCTCCAACCAATCTCTCCCTCTTTGACATCAAATGCCAAAGTTACAACAAAATACCAATTGTTAGTTTCATATACAAAATATCAACTAATATCAATATACCAACTAATATCAATATACCAACTACTCCCCCTGAGAAGTAGCTTCCTCATCAAAGCTGGATTAAGAGTATATCTTTGTTAATTCTACTAGTTGATGACAAACATCAACTCTCTAAGTATCTACCTGTGGGGGTATGACCCCAATTTGGTCTCTTAGATTTTCAAAAGTCTCCTTAGGTAGAGGTTTAGTGAAAATATTTACAATATGCTCTTTAGTGTTCACATAAACCAGTTTGACTTGTTTTGCTTCAACATTTTCTTTCAAAAAGTTCAGTTTGATAGAAACATGTTTAGTTTTAGAATGTAGTACCAGATTATTGGATATATCAATTGCTACAGTGTTATCACAATAGATAGTTATAGGTTCCTTGCAATTCACCTTTATGTCCTTTAACATTTGTTTAAGCCATAATACCTGTGTACAGTTTGTTGCTGCTGCAACATATTCTGATTCTGCTATTGATAAAGATGTGCAACTCTGTTTCTTACTTAACCAAGAAATTAATCTGTTTCCAAGGAAAAATTCTCCACCGGTGGTGCTTTTCCTGTCATCTACATCTCCTGCTCAATTTGCATCTGTATATGCACATAACTCAAAGTTGTCATCTCTAGGATACCATAAGCCAAGATTTGTAGTGCCTTGTAAGTACCAGAAAATCCTTTTTACTACTGATTCATGATTTTCTCTAGGATTACTTTGAAATCTTGAAACAATACATACTACATTCATAATATCTGGTCTTGTTTGTGTTAAATATAGTAAACCTCCTATCATAGATTTGTACCTAGTTGGAATAACAGGTGTTGACTCATCTCTTATTGATAATTTGTCATTTGTAGTCATAGGTGTATTTACCAGTTTAGAGTTCTCCATCCCAAATTTCTTTAGTAACTCCTTTAAGTACTTTGATTGACTCAAGAATATACCACTATCAGTCTGAGAGATCTACAATCCTAAAAAGAATTTTACTTCTCCTATCATAGATATTTCAAATTCTTGCTGCATTTTGATAGAGAAATCTTTACATAATCCATCTTCTCCTCCAAAGATTATATCATCAACAAAAACTTCTATAACCAAGATGTCATCGTTAGTTACTTTATAGTATAAATTACTATCTGCATTGCCTTTAGAAAAACCAATCTCCAAAAGGTACTTATCTAATCTTGCATACCAAGCTCTTGGAGCTTGCTTCAACCCATACAAAGCTTTCTTTAACCTAGAAACCATATCTTTGTCTTCTATTAAAGAAAATCCATCAGGTTGTTCAATGTAAACCTCTTCTTCAAGAATTCCATTCAAAAATTCACATTTAATATCCATCTGATATACTTTATAGTTCTTATGACCTGCAAAAGCCAAAAATAATCTAACTGCCTCAATTCTAGCAACTGGTGCAAAGGTTTCATTATAATCAATTCCTTCTTTTTGAGAATATCCCTTACACACTAGTCTTGCTTTATTTCTGATTATTTTACCATCTTCATTAAGTTTGTTTCTAAATACCCATTTGGTTCTAGTAACATTTTTATCTTTAGGCCAGGGAACTAATGTCAAAGTTTTATTCTTCTCAATCTGTTCTAATTCTTCTTCCATAGCTTTAATCCAAAATTTATCTTCACATGCCTCATTAATTGATGATGGTTTAATTTGAGAAATAAGGCATACCTCTTCATTTGCCAATATTCCTCTTGTCATAACTCCTCTATATGTGTTTCCAATTATCTGATCTTCAGAATGATTCAATCTTATATACCGGGGTGTCTTTGTTTGCTGTTGTTCCTTAGTTACTATGGAATTTTCAGATGATATCGGTGTAACTGGATCTTCATTCTGTGCCGGTGGGTTCATTGTAGATTCATTTGATAGAATTTCTGTTGCCAGTTCAAAATCCATATACCTTGAAGTTCCTCTGAATTGTTCATCAATCTTTACATTTGTACTTTCAACAATTTTCTGCAATTTTTTTTTAAAACATCTATATGCTTTTCTCTTGGATGAATAACCAAGAAATATTCCTTCATCACTTCTGGGATCAAATTTTCCAATATACTCATCTCTTCTAATATAGCATTTACTTCCAAAAATTATGAAATATTTAAGAGTAGGAGTAATGCTAAACCATAGTTCACGAGGGGTCTTGCCGGTTTCACCTTTGATGTGAACTTTTTTGAATGTATAGACCACTGTACTTACTGCCTCTCTCCAATATACATGTGGTATGTTTTCTTCTGATAACATACTTCTTGTTGTATCCAAGATAGTTCTATTTTTCCTTTCAACAACTCCATTCTGCTGTGGTGTCCAAGGTGCTGATAGCTGTCTTCTGATTCCATTCACTTCACAGAATGCATTGAATTCCTTAGATGTGAATTCACCTCCTTGATCTAATCTTAAACATTTGATTTTCTTACTGATTTCATTTTCAACCATTGCTTTGAACAATTTAAACTTTCCAAGTGCTTGTAATTTTTTTCTGAGAAAAGTAACCCAACACATTCTAGAACAGTCATTAATGATTAGCATGAAATATCTATCACCTTGTAAGCTTTTAGTTCTAGCTAGACCACATAAATCAGTATGAATTAAATGAAGAGCATTATTTGATTTTTCTGGAATAATTTTGAAACTAGCTCTAACCTATTTTCCAAATTGACGTTCCTCACATACTATGTTGTGAGGTTTGACAATTTTTAGGTAAATCTCTAACTGCCTTCGTAGTACTAATTTTTACCATACAATCAAAATTTACATGACAGAGTCTCTTATGCCATAACTAACTTTCATCAATGTGTGCAATCAAGCATGTCTTTTCACTATTATTCAAATGAAAGATATTACCTCTAGTCTGATTACCGGTTGCAATTTCCAAACCAGTTCTGTTCATAATTTTGCATTTACCATTTTTGAACTGTAACTAAAATCCTTTCTCAACTAATTGACCAACACTCAAAAGATTATGCTTTAAACCTGCAACATAGTAAACATTGTTAGTGTTATGCTTACCATCAAGAGATATTGAACCCTTACCTTTGATTGAACAAGCTTTGTCATCTCCAAAGCTTACTAGACCTCCATTATATTCTTGAAAGTTCAAGAATTTGCTTTTGTCACTAGTCATGTGATGTGAGCATCCTGAATCAATGATCCATTCATCCTTTACTTCAATTTTTGCTGCCAAGGCCTGTTCTATCGATTTCATTGCAGGTGTCAGTTGATCTTCTGTTATAGCAACAAAAACCCATCCATTGTCTACTGGATCCTCATCAAAATCATTAGTTACTCTTTCATCAGGAACATAACAAGATTTGTCCTTATTCTTCTTCAATCTATATCTCTGATATTCAAGATTAGGCTTGTATGTCCTTCTAGCTTCTTCTCTTAACCTAGCATGTCTATCAGGGCATCTTGAATCCATATGTCCAATCTTATTGTAGTTAAAACATTTAAAGGGTGCTTTACCTTCATACTTACTTCCAACTGGACCTTTAGGCATTTTTCTTGCAAATAGTGCTTCAAGGTTTTCAAGTTCTTCATTTTCTCTCCTGCTTTCTTCAAGTTCTCTTGCATAAAAGGCTTTCCAATCAGATTTGTCAAATGATGATGCAGATGATGTAGATGCTTTGAAAGCTAAATCTGTCTTTATAGTAGAAACAAGACCAAATTCCTCAATCTCAAAGGCTGATATTTTTCCAATCAATGTATCCCTAGTTACTGATGTGTTAGACATTGTTCTAAGTTCATTTATTGTAGTAACCTTCATTTTATATGTTAGTGGTAATCCTCTTAAAAAATTTAAAACAATTTCATCTTCACTTAAGGTTCCTCCACAACATTTAATACCCAAAACAATTTCATTTACTCTTTCCATAAAAGCAGAAATTCTTTCATCCTCTTCCATTTTCAGACTTTCATACCTAACCCGGAAGCTTTCAAGTTTTGCCATTTTGACCATGGAATCTCCTTCATTCAGTGTTTCCAAATGATCCCAAATAGATTTAGCAGTAGACTTATTAAATAGTCCCATGATTTGCTGATCTGATAATGCGCTCATAAGTGCTTCTCTTGCCTTGCAATCATTTTCTTCATCTTTAGTCAAATTTGGTGGATTAGGTTGGACTTGTAGAAGCAGTAGTATAGCCATTCTTTGTAACCTCCCAGATATCTTTTCCAATATAGTTTAGATGTGTCTCCATCCTGATCTTCCATATCCCATAGTTGGTTCCATCATGTTTAGGACTGTCCTTCCTAAAATAGTTGCTAGACATTGGATCTCCTCAAGTTGTTAACCTTCTGCAAAAAGAGGACTAGGCTCTGATACCAATTGTTAGGTCTTGGGGACAATTGAGAAGGGGGGGGGGGGGGGTGAATCAATTGTCTAATAATATTAAACCAAAAACAACTTAATCAAATTACTATTTAATACTGGTGAAATAGTCTGTTATATCGATGGGCAGATTTAATAGATAAATGCAATACCGGTAAAGATTAATGCATGAAACTAAAAGACAAAGTCATCCACAACATATAACACCAATATTTGTATGTGGAAACCCTGTAAGGGGAAAAACCACGGTGGGAAACCTTACCCACAATCAGATGATACTACTGCAAATAGTAAGTGTACATAAATGGGGTCTACACATGCAGAAAGGCCAAGTGCCTAGAGCTCACTGCTCAAACACAAATGGGAGTCACACTGACTACAATTGGATGGTTAAATCCATTAAGAATGTACTACACAAAATAGCATCTTCATATGCTAGATTCAGTACCGGTGTAGTGCTGACATGCTTTCGAAAAAACCCTAGCTTCACCTTGAAATCATGTCTTCATATATAGCTCTGCTAAATCTTGCATATACCTTCACACACAACCTTCTTCGCATTCCACATTCGATCTTACATTTATACCACAACCTAGGACCATTTTTAGTAGGTCAACTCTACAAGATATTACAATAAAATCATTTTACAAACAATACAATATCCGATGCAATAACCGATTGAACATGTTAGCTTAATGCATTTACAACATTAATTAATCATCTCCATAGCATGCCATGCTGATCTGGAAAAGATAAACCTGCCGGTGTAACCCTAGATAAGCCTGGACCTATTTGCCGGTAAAAGAAAATATGCAAATATGAATATGCTGATAAACAACTCTCCAAGATAAGATGTCCAGATGATGTCTTTGACATTACCAAGTGTCTTCCATGCTATTCCAAGTGCTAGTGATCACTATATCCTGCCAATGTACAATATACCGGTGATTGTGCATTAGTCACTTGCTTGCCAGTGAATGTTGCTAGATCTCAAAGTGTCAGAGTTGATAAGTGTTTAGTAGGTGTTGACATCAATGACAAAACCATACCAAAATACCAACAGGATTGATAGGGCCAATGAAATCAAGCAGTATTGTGCAAAAGGTTGTTTAATTCAAATGGGATGAAGATGAAGGGCTACTAATCTTTGGTTGCCTATAAAAGCACACTCTTTGCATTGTCTAATCCATTTGTGAACGTCATTGAATAGAGAAGGCCAATAATAGTCTGCTTTCATAATCTTCATAATTGTAGTTCTTGCTAAGAAATGGCCACCATAAGGCCCATTATGAAATTCCTCTAATAGCCTACTGGTTTGATCTCTATGGATACACCTCAACAAGACACCATCAATGATTCTTTTGAGTAATATACCATCCATTAAGGCATAGGGGATGGACTGCAATCTAAGATGCCTCCTCTTGGTTCTATCAAAGTGAGAGGGATAGATACCATCCTTTAAGAAGGCAGACATAACCTCCAACAAACTAGTTTGTACATCTCCCTAGTTATCAACCTCTTATTGTTCCTGCAGCAAGAGGGAGGTCTCTGACTCTTTCCCAAAAGATGAGTTCAACTACTCCCAAAGTCCTCTTCCCCTGACTAACCTAGAAATTTTGATGTCAAGGTCATACTCCATGACCTTAGTGATCCATCCATCTCTCTTCTCACCCTTATCCTTTTTGAGAAGGAAATCCTTAACATTGGCATGTGGCACTAGGAGATGAATCTTGTTGTTTGAAAGCATGTGTCTAAACATTTTTAGTGCTCTCACAACCATGATGACTTGGTTTTCCATATAGTTGTACCTAAGTTCATAGTCCTTTAGGCTTTCACTGAAAAAAGCTATGGGTTGCTCCAAATTATCCTGATTTAACTATGTTAGGATGGCAGATATAGTTGATTCTCCTCCCAAGGTGTAAAGGATGAAATCCTTCTCATAATTTGGATTTACTAGGGTAGGAGCCTAAACAATAGCTTGTTTGATCTAATCAAAGCCCTCCTTCCCCTCCTTAGTCCATTTGAAGGGAAAATCCTTCTGTAGTATGGCTATGAGAGGCTTGACTAAGGTTGTAAGGTTTGGGATAAACCTTCTAACAAAGTTGATTCTATCCAAAAAGCTCTGAAGTCCCTTCTTATGATGTGGAAGTGAAAGAGACACAATTGCTTCTAGTCTCTCTAGGTGTATGGCCGAACCACCTTTGGATACAATGTGTCCAAGTAGTTTTCCTTGATTAGTGTCAAATACATACTTGTTTGGGTTTAGGGACACACCATATTCCCTACACTTTTTGAAAGCTTTCTCAAGATGAGCAAAGTGGTCTGCCACATGATTGGAGTATACAGTAATATCATCAAGATATACTAGTACAAATAATGCTAATACTCCCTTAAAAACCATATCCATGGCTCTCTGAAAAGTTGTACCTACACTTTTAGTCCAAAAGGCATCTTACTATAGGCATAAGTACCCCACTTGGTAGTAAATGCAGTCTTAAATTGGTCTAATTCCTAGACTAGGATCTGATTATACCCTGAGTATCCATACAAGAATGAAAATATTTCTGAGCCACTAACTTTGGCTAAAATTTGTTCCCTGGAAGGGAGCAGGTAATGATCTTTGAGGGAGGCTCTATTTAGGTCCCTAAAGTCCACACACAACTTGATTTCCCCATTCTTCTTCCTAAACAGAAGAACATTGGCCACCTAAAAAGAATGCTTGATTGGAAAAATAATACTAGATTAAATAAGCTTGGATAACTCCTTTCTCATCAAAGGCTCAATTTTAGGGTTTATAGGCCTTTTCTTTCATCTGACTGGTTTAGAATTAGGATCTAACTCTATGGTATGTTGAGCTAGACTACAATCAAACCCTTTTAGATCATCATATGTAAAATAAAAAATATCATTATACTCTTGACAAAGATTAACAAAAGTATTTTGATATGATTGTGAACATACCTTCCCAAAATTGAGACCTTTTCCTTCTACCATGGCTATTGATTTGTAGTATCCTTTATGGGCAGCCAAGTTCATTGCTCTTCCTTTTATTTGATCATCATGCTTGAAGATCCCCTCTAAGGTGATCAACCCTTTGGGTAGCTTGTTAGAATCGAGCTGTGTGATTTGATCTCCATACCAGTCCTCTAGCATGCCCTACTTGCTATGGGAGAACTCTGCTTCATCTTGCAGGAAGGTCACAATCTACTGATTAAAATAAAAAAACTGCCAATTCACTTGGTTATCAGGCATTGCAGTTCTCACCACATGTCTGATATGTTGTTCTTCCTCCACTTTAATATCGGGTGGAATGTCATGTTGGGCACCAATTTTTGCTATTCTATCAGTATGTTTATTTTGATTTCTACGGACAGTAGAAATATTGAAGGCCTCAAATCCCTCAATTAGGTCCCATGCTCTATGCTTGTAGGACTTGAGAACGTTGCTCTTGGTAGTATTCTAAGCTCTGATTTGATTTACAACCAACTCACTATCTCCATACACCTTCAAATATTTGATCTCTCTCCTCTGTGTTGTTTGGAGACCCAAAATCAAAGCTTCATTCTTAGCTACATTGTTAGTGCAACTAAATTGAAGTTTGAAAGAAAAGAAATATTTCTCCCCCTTGAGAGATATCATCAATACATTGGCCCCTGCACCATTTTTGTTCGTTGAACCATCAAATAACATGTCCTATATCAACTGCATATCATTCTCTTCCTTTGAAATATTGGGAATGGGTTTTTCTTCTTCATGTATACAATATGTACCAAAGCTAGTACAATTGACCTCATCAATGGGGTCAAACTGAAATACATTTTCCCACTCATCAAGTAGGCAACTAGGAACCTCATCCAACTGAGTTGCAGGTTCTCTTATTAAAATTTATTCTTTCTCCTCATGGAGAGTACAATTCATGTTGATAGGACTTGGGGTATAGGGCTCTATATGAACATTGGCAAAAGGTTCAACCCTAATGGTGACTTTGGCACAATATCTTGTCCTCAACAACATGTGATACTAGTTAGAAGATAGCTAGAAACCTATCTTAGTAGCAAATTCCCTATAAAAAACAAATCACAAACTAAGTAGGGAGGTCAATCACTGAGATGTCTTGCAACACACTACAACCTGGGAAGACATGCAAGGTTAAATTTAAGTCCTTAATGACTCCCAAAGTGTGAACTGATGTGCCATCAAGATACACTACCCCTCTTGATATATTTTTATATTTGATACCTAGGCAGTCAATTAGCTCCTTTGGCATAATTGAACTACTAGCCCCACTATCTATCATGCAATTATGAACAATTTTATCTCCTATGATTAATGATAGATAAAAGGGATGAGGCTTACTGATTTTCTTTGAATTATCTACCTCCAAAGGTTTCACCATGCTTGTGGAAGTTGAAGAACCGCAACCCTGATTGGTACCTTCTACAACATTCATCCCCTTTAGGGCTTCCTCAAGTACACCCCTTTGAGATGGGATAGCCAGAGAATCACACATCAATACATTGAGGCTAACCCTCTTCATCTATTCAATAATATTGAAGGGGATGATAGTCTTAGCAGGGACCTTCACAACAACAAGGTGCGGTTTTGATAATATAGGGGCTTTAGGTGGCTCTCCCTACATGACCTTTTGAGTCAAATCATATTCCTTATTTAGAGAAGCCACTTTATTAGAGGGATTAGACATTGAAGATTGTAGGACATGTTGTGAAGCCTGAGCTATAGATGGAGTCCGATCTGTTGTTGCAAAAAAAGAACTAGGATCTATGGCCCTCCTCTTTGATCTTGTAGTTTTGGCCACATTGTCCCCATTCGTCTGATTCATTCCATAAAAATCGGCCTCCTATCAATTCATAAAAGTTGTATATAGTCGTGTATGACCAGGACAGTTAGCGAATTGTTGCTGCCCTGATGTTATTGGTTCCTCTTGTTCTACTAGGGCTTGAGAAGACTCACCATTATGACACAAGGTCTAATTGTGTGGCTGATTGTATGGGACACATCAATCTTTCTCCTGAGCAAGATTGTTTTGAATTGACACTATAGCCTTTAAGGTATTTGCCACTATGGGATTCACACTGTTCAAGGGCCTAGCATTGCTCCAATGGTTCTGCCCTTTAAAATTAGGCCTTTGTTGTTGATAGTTTTGATTTTATGCTTGATTAGGCTTGTCATTAGCCTACATCATCTGTCTCTTGTCTAAGACCAATTCATTTCCATATCCCCATAGTTGTTGTTGTAAGGGATTGATCATTTTTGGTATTGATGCCTCAAGAGACGCATGCAGATCCTTAATTTTAGAAGATAAGGGAGATGGCATAGATGTGAGAAGATGGCTTGTGGAAGCTACTGGAATAGGAGCCAAAATAGGCTATTGTGGAGGAGCCTCTGGAAATAAGGGCATTGGAGGCCTAGGAGACAACTTTTTTGCTTGTATTAAGCAATTTTTTACCCTTATAGCAATCTCATAAGCTAATGGGATATTATTTCCCCCCATAGATTGAATCATAGCTACAATGTCACTGTTTAAAGCCTTAAGAAAATATAGAAAAGTATGTTTTGATGAAGGCTTTACCAATGATGGGATTGTTGGTTCCCAAAACCACAGATTGGGAAACCAAAGACTTGCTTAATCCTTAGTTGATCCAATCAACCTTGGCCAACGAACAAGGATGGTGGAAAACCAAATTCCTCTACACTTTAGGCTCCACTAAACCCAGGTGGGTGTACCTTACACTCTCAAGCACAAAAGAGGTTTATTTTAAGTGAATTTAAGTTGTGGGAGTTAGCAATTGCAGGGTTGGAAAAAGGTTTTCCTACAATTATGCTAATAGAAGTGGTTTTTATTGATTGCCTTTAAAACTGATAAAATAAGTGTGAATATAGTTGTGTTATGTAAAAGATTACTATTAGGACTTTAAGCCATTATGAAAAACAGAAGTACTTATAGAAATTAGAAGATTTGTTTCTTTGATAAGGACCTAATACATACAAACTTATTCGACAAAGATTAATAATAGACCAATGCCTTTATCTAACAATTAATGAATAACCTTGTGGACAAGAACCACTATCAACTCAAGAGATGATTAGAAGACCATCACTGTGAAGGTTTCATTATGTGTTGCATGAACAATAAAACCCAATTTTACATTCAATACAACATCATGTGATCACACATCACAGTAAATCTAAAAGATTTATCAAGAGGACATATGATTTTCATCAAACACAAAATTATACACAATGATCTGAAGATAAAAACATGAAACCTTGTATATTAACTCCTGAATAAGAATGTACACAAAAAATACACTTATAAATACTCCAATATATTCAGTTTGCACATAATAAAATCCTCATTCCTATTAGACCTTTCTAAAACATAATACTTGCAGCCTAGCCATCAACGTCTTATCTCTCTCCTTGTTCAGTGTGACTTCCCTTTTATAAACATAAGGGATAGTTCCTGATAGTTTCATTCCCAAAGGACACACCCTTTGGTTTAAGAAAATATTACAAATGAAAATCGTAAAATACATAGTAAATAAATGCTTTAATAATGTTCTTTTATTTTCCACCTTGATAAAGTTCCTCGACTTGATCATGCAAATCTTTAAATATTCATTATCACCCAAAGATATCCTGCACATAAGATAAGCTAATCAAATTCCTTGATTTAAGAATTAATCATATTCTACCCTTGATTAGGGTTTGCCTTCTAAAAATTAATAACCTTTTCTTGCATGTAAATACTTGGTTAGAGTAATCAAAGTATTTCAACCCTTTTGGAAAATATTAATTTACCCTAGTATAGATTTTCAAATAATAACATATGATTCATAAAAGAATATACTTCCTTTTTGAAAATGATATCCATGGACAAATATTCCAATAACGCGATAAGAATACATTTTCACCTTTTAGGGCAACTTCAATTCTTTTGGAAATATGAAATACATACTTGCAAAAAACCAATCAAACCATTATCCATATGATATAAATGATTTACCCTAATGCATATGTTCAATTTATTTACTTAGGGTAAATATATTTGATGAAAGAAAATATCAATCATTTGATAATCAAATGTTATTCATTATTTTCACTATATGTCAAAAGGCTTTTATAAAAAAAAGTAATTCCCTTGACAAAATATTCCTCGATAGTAAATAATATTACAAAATAACATTGAGTGAGAAAATGTTATATTTGAGACAATGATTTAAAGAATTTTTTGCAAAAATACAAATCATTATATCTCCAAATATTATATTAAGCCTTTGGGTAAAAAACACTTCCTCTACAATATGTGCCAAGGGAATATGATTGAATTATCTGCACAAGAATGGTTTAGTTAGATATTTGTAATAAATCAAAAATTTTGCATTAGGGATATTTTAGAGAAATAAAATCTTCAGTAATATAATCCCTATACAAATAAAAAATACTTTTTCCCTTAAAATTGATTTTAATCCATAATAGTATAGCCATTTTATCATTGAAAAAAAACTATTTACCAAGAGAAGTGATTTATTATACTTTTGTAATCAAATAAAGAATCTCAAGACATAAGCGTATCAAGCATATAACATTTGAGAATTTTTACTTTTGAGTCACAAAACTTCCCAAAGTAAATAAAACTACCTTATTAATCTCCTCTTTGGAAAAATTAAAATTCTAACTCTCAAACATTAACTCAAAAGTAAAACTTTAAAATATATTAACTTATCCTCTTTTACAAAATTTAAAACAATATTATCTCAATAGTTGGTTATCCATTGGCGTAGCTCTCTACTATCAGGGTAGGTACTTGTCTATTACTCTGGTGCCCAATGAATTAATATGATATCCCCCATGTCTTCATTGGGGTAATTTTGGCTATTGGGGAAGGTTGTTTTATGTTACCCCGATGCCTGATGAAAATAGGGTTAGGGTAGTTATAGAAGTTTTTCGGACAAGAGGATTCTTATCATTCAAAGTCCATCCAAGGTATTTCAGATATAAATCTTGCAAGAATACTGAAGGGTATGAGACAATCCAATAGCTCTGATATACTCATCATTTCCTCTGCCATAATTATCTTTTCATGAGTTGTAGACAATGTCTTATTCAATGACTCCACTCGGGGACCATCTTTCCGTTTCTTTTTCTCAACATTTAACTGGCGTTGCATAGTTTCTCGCTGTCCACCGAGAACCCTTTTGCAACTATAACAAATGATGTCACAAGTTGCAGTCCAACCAATGTTGTGACTCGACAGAAAACTCTTGGAGGTGTGCATGAAAGAGCAATGACATAATCCATGCACTTCTCCAATGAGAGATACTCATGTACCAACATTAAATACCCTCAAGAAATTCATGACTTGCACACTAGATCATAGCTTCCAAATGATGTTTCACTTTTGATACTGTCTCAGAAAGAAGCTAAAGTTCTACCAATTCTAGTGAAGATGAATCCAAAAGTGGTTCTTCCAACACTTCAAGCACATTGCCGACACTATCAAGTTGCATCATGAATTTATTTAATAAATCATAGTAATTCTCCATTTCTTTCACTCCAAGGTTATAAATCTCCTATAGATGCCATGCGACATTCAATAATTTCTTCTTGCACCACTCCTTTACAATTGCTCCATCCAAAAACATAGCAATAATGGGATCACTAGAAACAACACTTTCATCCATACAAACATCTGTGACATAATGGCAAACCAAGGAGACAAGATTATTATCCAGGGCAATATCAAATAATGAATAAAGATGATGAACATCTTCCATTGAAAATTGGGAATCTCCTTCCATTTCATTAATGTATTCATCATGACTTCTACAGATTAGGCCATCTTCCAAACATTCATCATATAAATACAACTGCACATTGCCATTTTGATTTGGAATAGGAGCCCTACATATGGGATAGACATCACATCGTTGACTGCACTCTGAACAAAGAGATGCATAGCCACAAGATATTAAAACATGCTAAACAATATGCCCACAACTCCTTAAGTCTCTTGTAGCATGACACTTTTCAATTTTGGCCTCACTGCATATATCAATTGGATCAATATTTGCCAAGTGCACCAACCATAACACATTCATCCAATTTATACTATTCCATTCTGCATCTACAATGGATTGATATTTTGTTGGATTTGACAACCAGGCTTCTGCATTTTCCTTTGAAACTGTTGTAGATAATTCACGAGTGCCATAGGCGAGAATCCCTCATCGGGTGATCGGGGAAGGCCAAAAACACCTATGTCGATACTCGATGGGTTTCACCCATTGGGCCCCACTTTGTACAAATGCCACTTTTACTTATAAAGTTTTCTAAAATAAAAAATTATTTACCTTTTTGGAAAAAACTTTTATTCCTCTTAGCAATATACTAAATCTTTTATTTAAAATATTTACAAAATAGGCTCTCCATAAAACTTGTTATATATTTTGTAAAAATCAAAATCCGAGCATTCATATTTTACCCTCTTGAAAATAAACTTTTATTTTCTTTTATAGTAATCCTGCATATAACACATCAACGCCAACTAAAAATTTGTGTTAATATATTAAAAAAAAGAAGTCATTTGAAATCTTATGATTGGAATTCCAAATAATTAGCTATTCTGGGCTAGCATAGATCAAAATAGATCATTTTTTAAAACTATATGCTAGGCTCTACCCTTATAGGAGCCACATTTATCCCCACATATAGTAAAGATTTGGTTTTAATAATGTCAAGTATAATAATTCCAATTATCAACTTTTATAAAGAAGATGTTTTTCATTAATGAACTTGTAACAATACTAACCTCATCTGGTGATCAAATAAACCATTCTTCTCAAATTAACACTCCATACCTTGCTCTAAATCATTTTTATAAATACTTCTTTTGAGTCGCTAAGTGTGTGATCAAATTAATTTTTTGAAACATTGTTGAGTTGTGCATTTTGGCCCTTTGTAAGAATGTCCAATCGTGACTTTTTGTATTCGGAACTAATCCTAAAAACTGACCCAATCATGTAATGAGGTCATGAGAGTTTGCAATCATACATACATTTATCCAAAGATTGCAATGCAATTGATGGCTCTTAGAAATTCCTTCGAAGGTGAGAGATATCATTTTTCAAAGTGGGCTCCATTATTGATTCTAACCTTGTGCAAGTTTGAGATTTGCATAAATTGCATTTGGTTTAAGCTTAGAAAAAATAACAAATGGATTGGTATGGCTTCAAAAAATTTGCATAGGGTTTCATAATCATACTAACAATTGCATGGATCAATTGGTTTGGCCCAAGGGTGATCTGGGTGAGGAATATTAATTTCAACAGAAGGCTACTTTAGTGAATTTTGCAATGTGCGAGTGATTGAAATGGAATTGACTTTGGAAAAATGGCGGATGGTATCCTAGGATCTTGCAAATTTGTATGGGGATACTTTATTAGTAGGAGAATTGAATGGGACAATCAGTTTAGCATGAAGGTTTACTAATACAATGATATTGAATCCCGAAAAGGCCTACTTAGAAAGGTTATGAAACTCAGGCTTATGTACACCCTAGATTTTGTCACTTCACATCTAATCTTTGGAAGTTGAATATGGGTAATCATGCTTATTCATAAGTGGTAAACCTAATTGCAAGGTCAAATAGCTCATCAAGATAAAGATCCGAGTGCATTTTTAGGGGCTTTCATTGCATTCTCACATTTAGGAACCCCAACAGGGATCATATCCCATGTTTGTTGGAATCTATAATTGAAATCACCCATGAAGTCATCGGGTGCTCTTTTTATCATGGTCAGCTACTCCACAAGTGATAGATGGTCATTTTTGTCCTCAAAATGCTTGCATATCTTTTCTCCTAACTCATCCCAATTGTGAATGGAGTTAGGAGCTATCCCTCTATACCACTGGAGGGCTTTTCTCTTGAATTAGGAGGCAAGAAGCCTCACTGCAACATTGTCCTCAGTGACATCAAACATTGTGTAGATGCTTGACACATCTTGGATATGTTCTTCAAAGGAGGTAGATGTTTCTATAGTAAAAAATGGTATAGCCTTTAAGGCTGCTACTCAAATGTCTTTCTTTTGAGCTAGGACTAAGGGACTTGCACCATTGAAGGTCACAAAGGTATGTGGTCTTGGCATTGCCATAGAAAATAGGGGTTTGTTGATATGGATGGAAGAGCCTCTAGATTGAGAAGGTCTGATATAAGGAGGGATAGACTGAGACATTAAAGGTGTAGGTGATTCTCCTTGAGTTTCCCTTGTAGGTGCGAATGAAAGCCTACCTCTAGTTCTTCTATATTTTGAATATGAAAAATCAAAATATTGGAAATTACCTCTAGAAGATGCTCTAGTTTGTATTCTTGGCATGTAAGTTACAGCTGGTCCTTACCAAGAGTCTGAATTTGTCCTCAGAGTCACCAAGTGCTTGATTGCTTGCCTCAGGGGCTGAATTGCCAAGGAAAATCATTGAATCCTCAACAAGTATGTCGAAATTGGTCCCACTAGGCGTGCCAAAAACTGTTGTCACAAAATTTTGCACCCTTGGTGATTAGGCTTGATCACCAACCTTGTGAAACATGGAAACAATCTCTCAAGTGTGGGACATGCACTGTTGTGAGGTTGAGTCTCTAGAGAAGGCCAAAATCCTTTCCAATTTGATGCAGGTGTTGGATCAACCCAACAAAAATAATCTAACACTATTGATTTCTGACAGGGAATATGGGAAGAGAGAAGGGTTGTAGAAAAGAAGGGAAAAAAGGCTTGCACCTAAACTGAAAGTTGACCTACCCCCACCCTTGACTACACAAAACATTAAAAAAACAACCCAAAGATACATTAATTCCTATCTAAGTCTAGCTTTCTAAGACTGAGTCAAGGTTGGAATTATTAATAATGGTAGAGGAAAAAACAATGTTCTCATATGCCACTCTAAGAGGGATCAACACTATTACAGATGCTAAGAAAGCAAGAAAATATGCATTCACACAAACAGGTAAAGAAGATACAAAATTTGCATGAAATAAAAATAGGTAAGGAAATCAAATTTTATTAAGGAGAGGCAAGGTGATTTAATAGTTGTAGAAATCATAGATTAATGACAGAGAAAAAGAGGAGAAGCCCCTGTAAATAGGTTACAAAATTTCCTTTATAGTTTAGGCATAATGGAGATGGTTACACTGATGAAAACCCTAACCTTAACCAGGGTTAGGTTACAAAAATGTGAAACAGGAGGAGATTATATCAACAAATCTGATGGTGTTATGCAACTAGCCTTGGGAGCATCCTCTACCTCTGGAAGAGTGAAAACCACTCTTTGCTCAAGTAAACCCTGTCAACAGGCATGGTCGAGCACATTTGCAGGGACAAAAAGTCTCTATTTTGCATTGAAGAGGGCATGGTGGCATTTTAAATCGGCCTGTAGAAGTCACCTTTGGAGTAATGGCATCTAAAATCTGGTGGTTGGAAGAAAATCTGATTCAATTTGTGGTGACAACTGAGCAAAATGAGAAACTCAACCATCAGGTCGACAACCACCTCGTTGTAGAGAATTTAAACCCAATGACCATCAAAATGTTGAAATTTATCCATCAATCTAAGAGATTTGCATGAAGATGGATGCACGAGATCTCTCCACCTAGGAACTCAGTAGGCCCCAAAAAATATTGAAATGTGGCCATTGTATTAGGCCTTTATGAAGATCCGATGGCCATAAATGTCCGACGTGGCACCTCGGGTCCATGCTTCATTGGTTGTGTTGACCATCAACTGCACTAAGTTCTTATCCCATGACATCATAGTGGGTCTACTTTTACCTCATCGGATAAGAATCCTCATTGTTTCTGCCTCACTTTTCTTATCCCATGGGCTTTCTTCATTGTCTCTTATCCTAGGGCTTCCTTTGTTTCTCTTTTATCCTTGCAAGATACAAATTCCTTCACTTCGATCCTCTTTGTTTCTTATTTTGTGACATCTTTGATGCTTTGGTTTTACTTCACGAAATAAGTGTTCTTCATTTCTCAATTGTTTGCTTATCCTGTGACATCCTTTTAATCCCCTTTTGTCCCTGCAAGATAAGAGAAAACACATTGTCTCTTTGGTAAACCCTTATCCCATGAGGTGCCACTTGTTGATACCCCAAAATCCAGTAATAACACCTAATACCCCTAGCATGCTAGTCATCACCAAGCTTTTGTATTTAACATGGTAAAAGGTTGAAGCTACAAAAGTTTTCGTTTAATCAATACAAGACCTCACATACTGTAACCATAATGTCCTAAAATCATATGAGAATAATTCCTAATAGACCCAAGAAAGATTAGCAAAATAACCCTCATTAAACAACATTTTATATTGGGATAGCTAACCTGATCTGATAAATCAATATTGGACATGGTTATCGGCATAGCTATACTGAACGTAAACATTGGTATGTATATCAGGATAATCAACAAGGGCGGAATAACAATATTTCACAATGTCGATAGAGTAAGGCTATCCTGATACACATCTAGGGATCACTTATAACAATATAGGGCCCATCAAAATAACATATAAGATCAGGGTAGGTTCAAAAGGCTATCCAAATAGTGTAAACTATCCTGATGAAAGAAACAAAAGGTATCATTCCAAGCTTATCATAATAACTTATTAAGTTGAAGTAACCTATCAACAATTTCTGACTAGTGAAACTATTTTGATAGTCAAGGAATAAAATAATATTGGGAAAACTATTCCTATAAAGGAGTTTATAAATAGAAAAATAAATATTGAAGAAGCTTAATCAGACTAGTTACTATGAACTGGGATACACATATCGAGATGACTTATGGTGAATTCAAGGACAAAGCCTCTATCAGTATAACTTATGAAGATGAGAGAACACTTTTTTATTTCACCGATGATGAAAGTAATGTTGATGAACATTATCTAGGAGGTGTTCGAGATAACCTGCAAAGTTAGAATAACACATCAACAACGTCCCAATTGATGAAGTTATCCTGACAAATGGAGTGATGTCAGGAGAACTATCTCGATTTAGCAAGAAATCAATGGTGATAAGAAGAAAATAAGTAAGACCCTTATCGAAATGACTAATAAAGTAAGGAAAGAAATCTTTGGATATGCTGATGCTAAAAATAATACCAATGGGCATTGTCTGAGACATTTTTGGCATAGGTGGATGAAGATAAAAAATAATTTAATAGTTGCATATCGGTATAGCTTAGGCCAAAATGATGCAAAGAGTAGACAATTACTCGTATTGCCATATTTATCTAAAACGACTAATTTTTTAGGAAGGTGCCAAATTTAGAGTAGTGATGAAAGGAATTAAGCTGATGTCATACATCATTAGGAAAATTTAAATTTCAAAGAGATGGCACATTGATTTGCAGATTAAAACATATTTATTGCTACATGAATGAAATTATTTGAGAAATGTATCTAGAAGAATGTTGCACCTAGAATTACAGAATGTTTGAGATGCCATTGAGGTAGGCAAAAAATATAGTAGAAGAAGGAAAGTAAGTTCTCTAATCGATTCCTCTATGATTGTTTCAAATAATCTATTAAATTTATTGCAAAATGGAAAGCTCTAGTGGTTTTGCAAAGAGACAAAGAGGGGAAACAAGAAAGGGTAAAGGAAAGAAATAAAAAATAGAGGAAAAAAGTCTGAGAACAAAGAAGGAGGATAGAAAACTAAATCAGGATCTATTGGATCAATTGCCAGGTTCCACCCCCAAACCTAAGAGGTCTACAGAGTGGAAACTAGAAGATAACTGTGCTGATGTGGGAGATGTATACACAACCATTAGGGGATATGAGTTATTTTTGTTTCACTATCATAGATGTGAGAAACTTGAGCCCATTTGAAATCCATGGAAGTAGAGTCTGGAAAAACTTCTTGTTCCAAATGTTTATGTTAATGTTGATCCTCTAAAGTTGCTGGCACAAAACTTTGATCCAAACAAAAGGTCAATATGTGACCGAGATGGGAATCCTTGTTTCTTCGTGTCACGAGAGGAAATTTATGAGGTTTTTGATTTTCCTAGACTCTATGATCATCCTATTATCCTTGGGAATTTGCTAGAAGAGTAAGGAAGATTAGATACTACTTACGATGGGTGGAGGTTGCCCTTTCATTTGATTAATCCTGAGGTACCATTGGAAATAAGGGAAGGTTTGAAGTTCCATGTAAACCTATTTAAGGACTATTTAAAATACACATATTATTCGATTGGTCAAGTATTAGGGTTGATTACTCTAGATTTTATGAGATTCAAATCCATGAATATTGTAGTAGACATTCAATCTGTAAAAGCCAAAGAGTTTGATTTTTCCACATTTGTAGCAAAGCAACTTGTGATGGGACTTACAACCATCTAGAAGGACTCTTCAAAGATTCACTTTGCACACTATTCCGTACTCATGCATATTGTGCTATTTTATGGACAAGAGTTGGGTCTCTAGCCTGATGAAATGCGAATAACAAAATATGATGATGACAACCATTCTTTACTAGTCCAATTATGGACTTCAATATGGGATTGCAGATTTGCCAGGTCCAATTACATTCATTTTGAGGATTTTTTTGTTAAAGCACTTTATAGGTTTTATAATTACCCTTTCAAGTTTAAAATTTCAGAAGATATAAAAAGATTCTTAAGGCCTGCAAACTTTGGAGGACCAGAGACTGTTAGACACAATTGGGGAGATTGGTATTGCTTCTCTAATGTAACCATGATAAGGGTTTATGACTTTGTGGGTTCTCCATTGTTGTTTCCTAAAATGGTTCCTAATAGAATAGCCTATCTTGAGATCACAAGGCAAATGGGGGAGTCAAATTATATGCATTTAGATTCACATGATAAGCACTCCTTTTTGCCTAGGACCCTATGTGTTGGAGAGTTCATTGTGAATGGGAGAGAAGGGTAGGAGCTCACATGGAACAAAATGTTCCATTATAACATGAAATTGGGAGCTCCAAGAAAAAATTTGACTCGGAAGGATACATTCATTTGGTGAGGAAGAAACAAAGACTTGGTGATTATGAACATGTCCCATATTTAAGGGATGATTAAATAAGGAATCTGGATGAGAAGGAGGCCGAAATGGCCATTGATGATCATAATAGAGACATTCAACAAACGTCTAGGGAGAAGAAAACTATAGATATATCATCTTTGGATGAGGAGTCGTCGGAAGAAGATAAGATTTCATTTGAACAATTCTCCAAGATAGTAATCGAAGAACAAGAGTCACCTGTTAGGGATCCTAATGAAGGAATCCCAATAGAAGATGATCTAAGGCAATTGGCCTGTGATAATTTTATATCTGATGATGATTTATAACATCTCCTAAATTTATGTCATTCTTGTACATAATAAAAGGAAAAGCAATTAGGGACAATGTTGAAGAGGTCAATACCTTAAATGAGAAACAATTGTTAGCCACCTTAGAAAATGAAGTAGCACAAGAAATGGGCCTAATGACCTCTAAAAGAGGAAGGAAGCTACTCAAAGATGTAGGTGTTTTGATCTTTCCTGGATGGGACATAAATTCAGCTCTAATATTTGACAATTTTCCTCATGATATTGATGCAAAGCACAAGTTGTCTCTTGAGGGTGTGACCCAAGTGTACATGGGATCATTATATAACCCTAAAAAATTTTCTATGCAAATATGGTCACTATATCCCCCAAGTAAGAAGACTATGGTCATTGAAACTCAAAAAGATTTTGGACACATCATGACCTTACAAGTTGGCAAAATAAATCCCATAATGACAACTGATTTGGGAGTGAATATAGACAAATTGAACAAGGCACAGATTCAATTCTTATTAAAGGAAAATCAATCAAATAAACTTAAAATTGTTAAAATAGGAACATAGTCTAATCATTTGAAAGAGATGTTAAAACAAAAGGGACCACAAATATTGTTGATGTAGGATAAAAGCTCACAGCCCCAGACCAAGACTAGTAAATTGAAAGAAGAAAACTATTAGCTCCAGGCTAAATTAATAGTAGAAAAAGGTAAAACCATGTCAGTTATGATTCAAAGAAGGTCCACTAATCTAATGACATGGATGGATAAGCACTAAGATATATACAACAAGAACCAAACTGTTATTGAAGAGAATGAACAGTTGGATAAGCGATTGCATGAAAGATCTCAGGAATTACATAATGGAGATGAAGCACAGCCTGATGCAGTGCATAATTGTAAGGATTCGATGAAAGATCACAAAGAGTACCTAAGAGAATTAAGAGCTAAAGGAGAAAACTTCCTTAATAATAGAATAGATAATATTTTGTCCCTACTCAACAAATATGGAGGGCAGAAAGAGAAAATGGATTGGATCTGTGAGTGGCAGCATATACTCAAAAGTCCACTGAAAGTAACTGAAGACCAAAATGTTGATAAGGTGGCAGACTTCATGGAAAGCATGGTGCTGAAGGAGGTAGAAGCCTGAGACATAATCCATGATTATGATACTAGATACAATGAGAAGTATCTAGCACATTTAACTAATGTGCATGTATGCTTAACTAGGCGATTAGTTGTAGATTCTCATCTATTTTCAAAAGACTTCAATCAAAGGGCATGACCCTTTAACATATTATATAATATCCAATGTAATAATTTGATGAGGATAAGTTTTGAGAAAAATAGAATATAGATAGCTATAGGAAAAGGTTTCAATTATTTTTCTATGTTTCAAGTTAAAAGACTTTACTTCCAAGATAATACAAAGAAAGCCAATTCTCTTATTTTTAATTGTGATGTGGCTTCTTTATTTTCAAATTAGTTCTTTGTCATAATCATTTGAAGCAAGTGGTTGTTATCTTAAATCCTTGTGTGAACATTTTATATTATAATTGCAAGTTAGAAAAATGTAGAGTGCATATCAGACAAAAGGTGGCTATTTGCATTTTATTCTGATTGGTCTTTCTGTGAGAGTTAAATTCAATCAAACTAACTATAATTGAAGATATCTAATTGTAACATTGAGGGTTAGATAACTGACAAATCCATCCAAGGAAGGACTTAAAAATTGTCTTTCAGAGTTATACATAGGGTTTGCAAGTGAATGATTCTATTTCCCAAAAGAAATAAGGCATTGGTCTATTGCATACAAATTTCAATTCAAGATCAATCAAATCATTTATTCACATTATTTCAGTTTTATTTTATGTAAGAGGAAGCAAAAGTAGAGAATAGGAATAGGAAGTAAACATAATAGGATCAGATTGAAGCAAAAGTAGATCAGAACAATAAGATAATTTATCCCAAAGATACATGCCACTTTGAGATAAACACTAGAAGTAAAAATTACAATATACATATCTGCTATAAAAAGCACCAAATAAGAAGATCAGTTGGTGAGTAGGTACACTTGCCTAGGTTCTATAGAGATTGAAGTGAGGGAGTTAGAAACTCTAAAAGGTTCACTCTATTAGTTGGCAATATCAATTGGGAGATTTGATCATTGAGTAAGGAATACTCATAGAATTTTCCAATCTGTTGATTTGAGCACCAACATCATTGATGTCCTAATAACTCCGTGGGATAAGAAAAATCTTAACTTTATTTCTTATCTCACAACATCACATTGTGTCCCCTTCGACCCTGCATGACCTGTTGCATTTGAGAATTCTACGACTGGTAAGAGAAAAGGAGAAACCAACCCACTAACGATTAGAAGCCCCTCTAGCCAGTTGAACTTAAGTGAGTTGACCGCCTAACTCGATCAACTCAGAAAAGAACTGGAACCCACTTTGCACTTTTCTTTGTTACTTTTCTTATCTCATGTGGTCTCAACTATCTCCATTTATCTCCATGGGATAAGTGGTCCAATCTTTATCTTTGTTCTCTTATCCCATGGGATCAAAACCTTGATAGGTTGGCACAAAAATTGCCAACATTTCTGGTGACTTAAAGTGGGTGACAAGCCTACTTGGCACATTGATCAGTAGCCCTAAATTTTATTGGGCACATAGTCAGAACCTAAAATAAAAAGATAATCTTTGCCCCTCCAAAAGTCAAAATTTCACCATTTTGGAGAATAGCCTATGTGTGCACACTTGTTGGAAAGCAACATAACATAAATTACATTATTTATAATAGAAGGTGCAACATCGACCCTTCAAGTGCATGCTTTAAGGTGATTCCCATTCATAGTAATGGGGATATCTTCCCCATTCAACCTAGCTAACTTGAAAGCATTAACATCCTTGCAGCCTATAATCACATAGGGACCACTCCATATTGTGTCAAATTTTGAGTGCCTCCTAGGTTTCACTCTCTCAGCATCCCATTTTAGGACAAAATCTCCAACTTGGAAGGTCCTCAAAATGGATTTCTTGTCAAAGTATCTCTTCAACTATCCTTGATGGACATTTAAAGCCTACTTGGATTTCTCCCTGACCTCTTCAATCTCTGCAAATTCAACATACCTTACTAACAAGGCATCATTTTCTAGGAGCTCCAACTGATGTGCCAGGTCTAGGGATGGCAACTCAAGGGATAGGGGGAGCATAGCTTCCCTCCCATATACTAGCATGAAGGGTGATTTGCCCAAATCTCTCTTAGGAGTAATTCTATTAGCCTACAGGGATGTTACCAACTTTAAGTGTCATTCTCTATGAATATCCTCAAGAGTCCTTTTGAGGATCCTAGTTAGATTCTTCTTGGAGGACTCAACCAAGCCATTGCCTTGAGGATAATAGTTTGATGATGTTTTTAGAAACACATCATGCGTGACTACCTATAGACTGATCTAAGATCCCACAAAGGCCTTGGCATTGTCTGATATAATTGTGGAAGGGGCACAAATTTGGTTGCAATCCCCTCAAGGAATTGAACCATTGAATTCTCAGTTGCATCTTTCAAAGCAACAACCTCTATCCACCTTGTGAAATAGTCTTTGGTAGCCAAAATCTACTTGTTGCCTACACTTGACATTGGATTGATAGGGCCAATAAAATCAAGCACCTATTGTGCAAAAGGCCAATGCAATGAAATGGGATTAAGAGGAAGGGCAACTAACCCTTGCTTGCCTATGAAAAGTGCATACTCTTTGCACTATTTAACCCATTTGTGAGTGTCATTGAATAGAGAAGGCCAATAATAGCCTGCTCTCATGATCTTCATATCTATAGTTCTTGCTGAGAAATGGCCACCAAAGGGCCCATTATGAAATTCCTCTAACAGCCTGTCGGTCTGATCTCCATGGATGCATCTCAACAAGACACCATCCAGGCTTCTTTTGAATAATATATCATCCAATAAGGCATAGGGGATGGACTGCAATCTAAGATGCCTCTTCTTGGTTCTATCAAAGTGAGAGGGATAGCTACCATCCTTTAAGAAGGCAGACATAACCTCCAACCAACTGGTTTGTCCATCTCCCTAGTTATCAACCTATTATTCTTCCTGCAACAAGAGGGAGGTTGTTGGAATCCAAGAACACTAAGAGGGGGGGGGTGAATCAGTATTCTATTGAAATGTTTAATTTTAACCTTATTAAAACATGCATTCATCAACTGGTATATCGGTACATATATAGTTGAAAGAAGAAAATAAATTAATAAGCCAATCACACAAATGAATACCATAACATCGAGAATTATACATGGAAAACCTCAAAGAGGAAAAACCACGGTGGGATTTGTGACCCACAATATCAATCCATTGGCCATATGAAAAGATATTACAAAATATGGGGCCTTCACATGCAAGAAAGGTTACAACCTAGAGCACACTTCTTATCACAAAGGGAGTTTCACTAACTACATAAAAATCCAAACTACAATCTAGAAGAGGGAATGAACTACAAAGATAGCATCTCCTATGCCTGAATACAGTTTTGGTTAAGCTCTAACTGTTCCAGTTTGGAAACCCTAAATCCTTACCGGAATAACCTCTTAGATAATAAACATTCCTTGCATTAAAATTATATCTCTCTCATTCACATTACATCTCATTACAATCATATCATAAAATGATCTAATCAATTGACCTATATACCCTTACAATCCTTCATGCCTTATGTCGACTTACATAGATAATTACAAAATGAACATACAAGTCAGCTCAATTACATATATACATAAATATTAAAATCAATTGTCGATTGCTGAATCTCCCAAATGATGTCATCCTCCTATACCGGTAACCTATTGAAGTCATGTCGGCCTGCAATACCGATACCCAAAGAATTCCTCCTACCGGTGAAGATACCTATTGGTGCTGGTGCTAGTGGTGGTGAAGTGTGTGCTAGTGTACAACCAAACCAAAATATAAAAAGCTGAAACATGTTTCCATCGATGACAACATATTGAAACCAATCAAATGAGTGTCAATTTCCAACAATCTCCCCCTTTGGCATTGATGGCAACACTCATGTGAAAAATGATAATTATTTCCGTTCGCCGGTTTCACTCTGAGACTGCTCCCCCTGAGTTGAATATCCATCTATGATCATGATCTAAGAAAAATACTCCATACCTCTGATGTCAAGAATATATTTTTCACCTATACCTCCCCCTTTGACACCAATGCCCAAAAAAATACCAAAAACCAGGATGAAGAATGAAAGTCTATACAAAGAATGTCCCAAAACACCTTATCGAAGCTGAATATACTTGAAAATTTTTGTATAGGCTTTCTCCAAAAGCTCTAGATAGGTATCCCAACCTGATTTGAATGTGCCAAAAATAGATACAAGTCCATTAAGCATGTGAGCATATGACTCTTTATCCTTAAGCTCTACTAGGGTGGGCTAACCAACCAAATCAATGCACTCTTTCTTATGTACACTTAATAAGTCCAATAGAGGACCCACCAATCCTTTGAGACCTCTAGCTCTCCTAATGATTTTATCTTTATCCCTCTCAAGAGATGAAACTTGAGCTTCCAATACCAAAATCTGACCATCTATAGATGTTGTCAAGAATTTGAGCCATCAAAAGAATTGACTATACCTACAATTTTCTCCTGAGTATCCTTAATCCCTTTATCTATATGTGTTGTAAGAAAACTTTTGTTACAACATACTTTGTAAATATTTGTACATTTCTTTAAATCATTATCAATCAACTTCAACTTATCAGTAATCTCCTTCTTCTCCAACTCAACCATCTGATCAAATGTTGCTCTCTTAGCTTGTGTGAACCTCTCGAATGTCTATCGATTAGATATCTTCTATAAAGATTGAAAGTCATTAGAAATGTTCTCTGTTATTATTTTGAGCTTTCCATATGGGATTTCTCCTTTATAAAAATGACACTCTGGGACAAGTCTATGCAAAATAGGTATTGACTAATCAATAACTCCTTTGTCCACAGATCCTTCCTTCATCATCTTTTGTGCAACCATCATCATGAGCTCAATAGAACTCATCTCGGTTATTCTCTTCTGCTCTACTAGTGAGGTGTTAATTGACAACAATGATGTTCTCACTATCAGTTTCCTACCAGATTCCTCTCCCTTCTCCTCTAATGGTTTATTAACTTTTATAACTTCCTCTCTTGCACTGGTGGCTTCACCACTTGGTGCAGTATCAGTTACCCTCGGTTCCTCCTTATGAACTATGATCTAAACTTGTACATTCTGATCCAGAGGACTATTTTCCTCAACATTTGCAACCTATACACTATGTGAATTTGCTAGTATATCTACATTTTTTGGTATCACCTCTATGTTCTATACATTAGATTCTACCTAAGGCTCTATATCCAATATCTTAATATCTTTCAAAATTGTAGATGAGGTACCCATTATACCTTTACCTTTCCCTTCAATCGGGATGTTTGTAGTATCTATTTTAGCCTTCGGTGAAGTATAGAAACCAGGGTTCTTAGTAGAGAGTTGAATCCATGCCTTGTGGGTCTCAATGATAATCTCATTAACCCTACCTAACATAAGAATAACTATCATGTGTTTGCTTTGAAATGTTTTTTTGTCTTCAACCTCAAGTGTCATATCTAACTCATTTGGAGTAATGGATCCATAGGTAGTTAACAACTCTTGAATCTTTATATACCTGACCTCCTCCATAGCTGATAATCTTCTAGCATCTAGGTTGTCATATAGCTATGTTGATATTTCATTCTCAATTTCTAACAAAGCTTTCTTATATATATCTAGATACAATAAAACTGCTTCCTCAACTTCTCTCTGTTCATCATCATCTAAATGCTCATAATAGAATTGTATATTTTTCAACATTCCATCCTTAGTAATTTCATCTACTAATTTTGCACAAGTCTTAGGTGGAATAATAGTTACATTACTGGTAACAATTTTCAGATCTGTGTCATCCATCTTCTTTCTTCTTCCAGTACCAGATGGAGAATAAGGTGTTTGAGATATTTCCTTTGGATCTCTCTTCTATATTGGTACCTTATTTGTACCCTTCCTTACCAGTTGCTTCCTTTGTTCCTCCTTAGACTCTTCACTTTTCTTCCTCAATACCCTCTTGAATTCTAAAGGTGTGTCATCCTTAGTTCCAGAGTTAGATGGAATAGGCTCAATTAAGATTTTAGGCTCTTTCCTCTTCCTTCCTTTTTTTGGAATGACATCCATTAATGCCTTGATATCTTGAGATACTTGTTCAACAAATTTGTTGGCCTTGCCTTGCTGTTTGTCCCTCTTCTTCCTGTTAAACTCAATTTAAACCTCTTGGTTCTTTCGTTCTCTAGTACCAAAGGATTTCTCAGCCTCATCAATAGGTGCATCAATTAACAACTTTGCATAAGCATCAAGAATCTATGCATCAACTTCATAACCCATCTCTTCAATCCATATCTTCTAGGGCTTGACTGCTTCCATCAAGGTTTCATCCTTTTTAACCATGAATCATATCTCGGTTGAGTATTTCTCAAAAAAATTCTTTGGAACCCTCTCTCTAGATTTCATATCCTTCTGGAATTCCTTGAAGTAACCCCAAACTTTATCATCTCGTTGACTACCCAAAGTAGCAATGGATTGTTTCATTTGTCTTCCTATCAGGATATCAAATGCCCATTGTCTCTTCCTAAAACTGGGAGTTTCATTAATGAAAAATAACATCAAATAGACAATAAGATTCCCATACTGGAATGTCCCCTTTTTCTCTCCTTTGATCTTCCTTAGGTTAATTAATAACTCATCTAACATCCATCCACAGAGATCTAATTTCTCAATTTCCCTCATGATCTTATGTGTTGCATATATGCAGGAGCTAGAAACAAAGTTAAGACGATTATATTGAGTTACCTTATATCCAATAATCATGTTACCAAATCTAATGTCTCTATCAGTGATAGTGCTAACACTCATCGATCGTCGGTTTGAAGTTGCACTGGTGAGTTTGTTAACCCAATCATTAGAAATCTTCTTCTCTGGATGTTGACCAATCTCTGGACGTTGACCAATCTATGACAAACCAGTGATGGCCCTAATGGCCTCCTTCGAGATCTTATATGGTTTGTCCAACTAGATGAATTCTCCATGCACTCTACTCAATAAATATCTGATAATCTCATCTTCAAATTCTAGAATATCCAAAATGTCAGTAAACTCGCTCATATACATGCTCTTAATATCACTAGTTCCTAGATCCTCAATGTGGAAGTGAATGTATGCTTTGGTATCTTCCACATATACAACTCCTTCTGGGACACGGGAAAAAGCACCAACCAAATCATCCAAGGTGGAAATATGTAGACATTGCTTGAAAATCAGCCTAGGATGATCCTTAACCTTGACAACACTAGGATTTGCAATAAAAGTAGGTGTAGAGGATGATCTTGCTTCCATGATGAAAGATAATTTTGATAAGTACCTGATAAATAGTTGTCGATGGAACCCTAAATAACTCTTTTGATCTCTAGAGAAATTGCTCAAGAAGATATTTGATTGCATTGAATCACTTTAGACTCACTCTGAATCACTCTGAATCACTCTGAATGAAAGGTGATCAGAAATGAAGTAGATCCAACCTTTTAACCTCCAAGAAACCCTAATCTGTCATTGATATGAATGAATTTTGGTGAAAGATACTGTATCTCAGTTGAACATCTCCATGTCAGATAAGCATTTCCAATGTCTAGAACATCTTCTAGAACTCCTTCCTGGGGCATAAGCAATATCTTCATGAATTTTCCTACCACTAAGGTATCTACCTCAGTTATCAGATGAGTTTCTTGCCAGTGCAAGAGCAACATCCTCTGTTAGTTGAGTAACCAAAGCATTCCCATCTGTTGATTGATCATCTAACTTCTTGATCTGTTTCTTGATATGATCTTGCCAAATTTCATTCACCTTCTCTTTTACTTTATCATTTGATCCGTCATTTCTAACCACTAGATTTCCACTTCTACAAAACTTAGCTATGTGTCTAATCTTGTTGCATGCATAACATGTAAAATTCTTCTTTTGAATTGCTTTGCTAAAAGTGATATAATTGTTTGACCTGCACTGATTAGCCATATGTCCAAATTTTCCACATGCATAACATTTTACATTCATTTTTGCAATCTTCTATCTTATGACCATACTTATTGCATTTAGAACATTGATCGGGAGTAGAATTATAGTCTTGATTTTCTCTATTTCTACATTGCCTAGCCATGCGACCAAATTTATTACAAACAAAGTATCTACCAGAAAATTTGTAAGAATTAAGCTTCCTTATCAGTGTCTTCTGATTCTGATCTTCATTTACAGTAACATAGCTCTGACCTTGTTCAAATCCAAGTCCACTGGAATCTCCATTCCATCTTTGACTTTTAAATAATTCATCAACCTATGCTAAACTAGCCTTGAATTTGTCCTTGTACTCACTTGCAATAGCCAGATCATCTCTCAGAATTATCATTTGTCTTTCAAGTTCTTGTTCATTTCTTTGGGATTACACTAAATCAGTTCTCAATATAACATTTTCATGAACCAACCAGATGCATTCTTCAGATCTATCTTTTAGGGATCTCTCAAGGTTTTCTTCATTCATCTCTTGATCTTCAATCTCCTTTGACATCCTCATAGTTAGGGCTTGCATTTCATTCCTCATGACCATATTCTCCTGACTTAGCTTCTGACATCTTTCATTAAGGGCATCTTTCTCTTCATTATCCTAATTTTGTAGAAGTTTGTTCCTCCTAGCTTGAACAAATGACAGTCTCTCTTGTAGGATAAGAATGAATTCTTGAGCAGAATTCAATTCATCTTGTAAATTCAAGTTCTTCATCCTTTTAGTATCATAATCTTCAAGTGCTACCTCAAGTTGCTTCTCCAAACTCATATCCATGGATTCTGGATTCATGGTCTCCCTCAAGTTGTTAAACTTCCTACAAGGCACAAGGCTCTGACACCAATTGTTGGAATCCAAGAACACTAGAGGGGGGGGGGGTGGTAAATTGACATTCTACTAGAATGTTCAATTTTAACCTTATTAAAACATGCATTCACAAACCGGTATACCGATACATAAATAGTTGAAATAAGTAAAGCAATCAATAAGCCAATCACACAAATGAATACCACTGGCCATATGAAAAGATATTACAAAATATGGGTGCCTGCACATGTAGGAAGGCTTACAGCCTAGAGCACACTTCTCATCACAAAGGAGTCTCACTGACTACATAAAAATCTAGATTACAATCTGGAAGAGGGGATGAACTACAAAGATAGAATCTCCTATGCCTAAATACAGTTCTAGTTAAGCTCTGATTGTTCTGGTTCTGAAACCCTAAACCCATACTAGAATAACCTCTTAGATAATCAACATTCCTTGCATTACAATTATGTCTCTCACTCACATTACATCCCATTACAATCATATCATAAAATGATATAATCAACTAACCTATATACCCTTACAATCCTTCATGCCTTATGTTGGCTTACATAGATAATTATAAAATAAACATACAAGTCAGCTCAATTACATATATACATAAATATCAAAATCAAATACTGATTGTCAGATCTCCCAAATGATGTCAGCCTCCTATATCAGTAACCTATTGAAGTCATGTCAGCCTGCAATGCCAGTACCCAAATAATTCCTCCTACCAGTGAAGATACTCATTGGTGCCAGTGAAGTGTCTGTTGATGAACAACCAAACCAAAATATGCAAAGCTGGAACATGTTGCCATCAATGACAACATATTGAAACCAATCAAATGAGTGTCAATTGCCAGCATAGGTCTCTAAATCTTTCCCAAAATATGAATTCAACTGCTTGTAGAGTCCTCTTCCCCTCACTAACCTAGTAATTTTGATGTCAAGGTCATACTCTATGACTTAGTGATTCATCCAACTCTCCTCTCACCCATATCCTTGTTGAGAAGTAAATCCTTAACACTGGCATGTGGGACTAGGAGTTGAATCCTGTTGTTTGAAAGCACGTGTTTGAACTTTTTTAGTTCTCTCACAATTGTGATGACTTGTTTTTCCACATAGTTGTACCTAAGTTCATAGTCCTTTAGTCTTTCACTAAAAAAAGCTATGGGCTTGTAGCATCATAAAATTGTGACCTTGCAATTTTCAACCGCATTTGGGTCTTCACATTGGTGAGCAAATCCCTAAGCCTGATTGAAGACCCGAGACATGCTCATACCTCCTGAAACTTGCATTTCCTTACACCCCGCACTGCCTTTTCTTGCTTCCTGTCCTAAATTTTAAATTTTCAAATTTAATTGGATTTTGTGTCAAATTCAATCAATTTCAGTTTTCTAAGGATTATTCATGATGGTCCTATCCATTAGGTTTGACCTTTTTCAAATTGGGCATTCAATTTCTTATCCTTTTCAAAACCATAATAGGGTCCTATTTTGACATTCAAACCTTAATTTCGCCTATCCAAATTTTGTAAAACTAACCATTTTTTGGGGTTAGCTTTAAAATCATCGTAACTTTCATCCTTGAAGATTTTTGAAAAAGTTGGCCAGACCATGTGCACTTTCAACTTGGTCCTCAAATTTTTCCCCAAAATTTTGGGAGACTGTTATGATTGTATTTAATTGCTTAAATCTAGAAAATTGGTTAATTTTCTTGAATTTTGATCCCTCTAACACAAAAAATACTTCCCAATTTCAACATCACAACTTTCAAGGAAAAAGTTGAAATTAAATGGTTAATTATAATCTGTCCTGATTTTAAAAATTCTAATTTTGACAATTTTAATTTTAAAATTAAGTGGTATCCCATTGGCCCTAATTTTAAAATTTTAACTTTTTTTCATTCATCATAAATTATTTTTGAAATTGTGTCATTTCTCTTTCCAACAAAGTTTAAATTGTATAATAATAATTTAATTTTGCATTATTCAATTTTGCAAACTTTGCTTCCAAACTTCAAAATTCAAATTCAAAATTCAAATTTTCCCTCTAGTGCATGAGTTTTACCACTATTAGTCCTACCTATACTATCCCTGCTAGATGAAGCATTAGAATTAAGGCTTCTCAAGGTTTAATTGTCGAGGAGATGGAGCCTAATTTGGGTGACTTCTTCAATGAGGATAATGCTAATTCTTCTCATCCTAATAACATCCCTATCTACAACAATGGATGTCCCAATAATATCCTAATAGTGAATCTCTTCCATTAATTGAAGGTCTAAAATGTATGATTCAAAGTGATAAGAATAGAATTGATATATTGCATGATATTTCTCATATTGTTGATTCTAATGTCATGCCTATAAAGAGTTGTGCTGAAAACTTAGGTTATTCTCAACCTTCTACACAAAAAATTCATTCTATTCCTTTGACCACTTCAATGGCTAGCATTCCTACTTTCACTTCAAACATTATGGCTACATCAACTCAAAGTTTCATACCTACAACCATTAGTCATGGGGGAAATCCCTCTTCTCCATTCAATCCTCCATCCTTACATTCAATAAGTATTCCTATTGTCTCTCAACCAATAAATGTGACACATGGGGGAAATTCATCCAATCATTCTATTCCTCATTTTAGTGTCCCATTTCCTACTCAATCATCACCTATGCCTAATTACCATAGTGTTCCACCACCTTATTCTCAATCAATTCCTTCTTTCAATAACATCACACCACCTTCTCAATCAAACATATCTAACATAAATTCCTCAACAGAAGCAACAATTAATAACCTTGCTCAAACTGTGTCTTCATTGCAACAACAAATCTCCTCCATGAGTCAATCCAAGTTCAGTGTGCCCACATTTGATGTTGCGAGCCCACTTTCTCTTGATATTGTTAAAGTTGCCCCTCCTAAACATGTTGAAGTCCCTCAATTGGAACTCTATAATGGAAAAGGTGATCCTTTAACACATGTCAAAACATTCCAAACTTTGTGTACTGAATTTTCTTCTGATCAAATATTGCTTGCCAAGTTGTTTACTAGAACATTAATAGATAAGGCTTTACAATGGTATTGATTTTTGCCTTCCTATTCTATTACCTCTTTTCAACAATTAGAAAAAGCTTTTATTCAGTAGTTTCAAAACAACATAGGCCCTAAAATCAATTTGACTGATTTAATGCATTGTAAACAAGGTGTTAAAGAAAAAGTGTCTGATTTCATTGGTAGATATAAGCATTTGTGTTCTCAAATTTATTTTATAGTGCCTGATAAAGATATTCAAAGAATTTTTATTTCTAATTTACAAAGAGATATTAGAGAAAAAATTCTCCTTTCTGATTTTACATCCTTTCTGCAGTTGTGTGTAACACTTCACAATTATCAATTGACTATGAGTCAACTAGAGCAATCCACTTCTATGTCTTTGAGTGATAACGGTGACAGTGCTCAACAACTATTTGCAAAGTTTAAACCAAGTAAAGGCTTCATAAAATTCAATAACACCATAAAAAACAACAATGTGAATGCTACAACAGGTGTGCCTCCTATTTCTAATTTTTTCAAATGAGAAAGACAATTTACTCCTTTGAATGAATCTTTACATAGCATTATGTCTCAGTTGTTACAAAGAAATGTTATCAAACTTCCTCCAATAAAACTAGTTGAACCTTATAAGGAAGCCTCACCTTACTTTGATAATAATTCTTTTTGTCAATTTTATCATCAACTTGGTCATGATACTAAGAAACATTTTGCATTACAAATTAAGATTCAAGACCCGATTGATAATTATACTATATCTGTGGCAGGTGTGAATGATAAGGGAAATAAATCAATAGCTCCCCCTAATCAAAATTTTAAGATTTTCACTGACCCTTTACCTTCTCATACCTCTAACATGATTGACACTGAACATACCTCTTTCTCTCCTTTTGATGTTACTACCATGGTTCAAAATTTGGTGAATATGGTGGAGAAACAAGGAAAACCTAAGGATCTATGTATCACATTTGACCCTAGTGAGACCATTAGAGCACCTGATGGACCTTTATACATAGTTGCAAAGATTCAAGACATACCTTGTCATAGAGTGCTTATCGATCCCTCTTGCATGATTAATATCATCATTGAGCAGTATCTTTTTACTTTACAATTGTATAAACTAATCTATGATGATACTAAAGTGGTTGTTAAGTTATATGATGGTTTTTCTTGTCCTACCATTGGTTCTATCACACTCCCTATTGAGGTTCACACTAAATCTATGGATGCCAACTTTGTTATCATTCCTTCCTCTGAGCAATTCTGTGTGAAGTTGGGCTACCCTCGGCTATCTTCCATGAAGGCTATTGCTTCTCCAATCCATAAGTGTTTGAAATTTCCCCACAATGGATAAATCATAACAAAAATGGAAGAAAGATATGATCTTATCCTTAAGACAATCTAGAACTCCAAAACTTGATATTCCCATCATTCTTGAAGATGAGGTTCTTCCCTTGATGGATAGAACTAATGTTCTTCCTAAGGAAGATTATCAACCTATTCCTATGGATGAATCTATGCCTTCTCCTAAAAAAAATAACAATATTCCTCCTAAGGTTAGACCCATCCCTACTCCTCATGATGGACCTGGTCTCCTTCCTACACCAAATATTCCTCCTTTATATTGTGCAGTTTCACTTCCTTTCTCTTATAAAGAGAAAATACCTACCTCTCCTCTTGTTCAACCTAAAATACCTCAACCTAAACCTCCAACTACCAAAGATGAGAATATTCCTCCTTCCACAAATATTCCTCCTTCCACAAATATTCCTCCTTCTCAGTCTTCCACTAAGACTAGATGGAATCATTGGGCAAGACAACACCAATAAAAGAGTCGTGGTTGAGCTCGTGAAGTTGTTCCTCAAAATATTCAATCTCTCAAAAATCCAAAAGTTGACATGATTCCCTTTTCTCCTACACAAGATTTTCAACCTAAATCTCCAAATCATAAGTTGCAAAAAACATGTGATGGTTTTACTTCTACTCATATGCAAGCTCCTCTTTCTATAAATATTGATGAAGAAATAGGTGAAAATGTTATTCATGATGGCAATACAACTCCTAATGCTTTTGATAGTAAATATGAATATGTTGATGTTGACAAACATTTATCTCTAGAATTTTCAAAAGGCTTAATCCTAGCTCCTAGAATCGAACAAAGTGACTTAGCACATGAGCATAGTCTTTGTTTGGATCTTGTGATAGCTCCATCTACTATGCTCAATGTCACTCCTCTAGCATGTTTCCCACCTTCCTAAAATAGTGAGTAACAAGATCAAGAGGTGGATGTCATGCTAGACTAGCTACATTAGCATTGTAGATCCTCTACCCCTCTCTCTTTTATTGCTCTTTTGTGACCATTCATCTATGTGTATCCTTGTTCTTCTATTTTACCTAGTAATGTCTACTTGAGGATGATGCAAAGCATTGAGATCTCTTTTGGTCTCTTTCATGTTGACTCAAAAGACACTTGTGTTCCCTTTCTTCCAAGGTAATTTCCTTTCTTTGGGGAATGACGGCTATTCTATACACATATATACATGATATACATGGGCTATCATACAACATATTGACCCCGAGGAAAACAAAACTATCTTGTGCTTTGTCTTTTATGTTCATTATCATTGGGTTTATTCTTTGATTGGCAGCTAAATCCTTGCCATAATGTGCTCCCTCTCTTTTTCTCTCTTGGGTGTATCCTACCTTAAAGCAATCACTTCTAATAAGATGTGTGTGATCGCTTTAACATGGGGGCATACACTCCACTAATATTTTCCTTCTTCATACTCAAAGTTACTTAGCAAACTTGGCTTTGCTTTGTAATTTTTGGTATCCTTGCCTTTCATGACTCATAGTGAGGGGAACTTTGATACTTGCAGTCATGGTTTTTCCCTCTTGATCTTCCCTTTTACTTTGTCAATTGAAGTCATAAGATCCTTAGTCCACTAGAGGATTGGTGCATCTTGCCTCCTTGACATAGTGAAAGTCTTTCAATCTTGTTTCCTTGTAATTTACCGGTAGTATTGGCGTATGCTTATACTCCCGCTAAAGTAGGGGCTAAATGTAACATCATAAAATTGTGACTTTGCAATTTTCAATCGCATTTGGGTCTTCACATTGGTGAGTAAATCCGTAATCTTGATTGGAGACCCGATTCATGCTCATACCTCTCGAAACTTTCATTTCCTTACACCCCGCACTGCCTTTTCTTGCTTCCTACCCTAAATTTATCCTGCATTGGGCTTGTGAAATTGGAAGTAGGAAAAGTTTCCCTATGTTATAATAAGATGAAAAATTAGTCAAATAACCCTAATTGATGGATATATAAGACATATTTTCCCCTCCTCTTCGCATAGATGGGTTCAATAGGTGGAAATTGAGATCCTAAGTGAAATCAAACATTCAAGCATTCAAGAATTAAAATATCCTTTCAAGCATTGAGCATTCTCAAAGTCTCCTTTCAAGGCTAGGTGTTGCATTCAAGTAAAGGATTCAACCATTTAAGAGGAGATCTCTTTCAACATTCGAAAAAATCCTATTTCACATATCCTTTCAAACAACTCTATCAAAATTTCAATTGCATCTTCTCTTGAGGTGAATTCTACTTCATACATTTAATTTCAACTACTTGATAATACTTTTTATCATTTGGTTAATTCTAAAACTGGGTTTTGATGTGAAGGCAAACCCCCAATCCCAACAATATTTCCTCTCTTTTATGTGTATAGGTTGTAGGGGCACCATTGTATTTGTTGATTTGGATTTCATTCTCAGAGACAAAAAAACCCTTTTCGATGTGCAGATTTTTCGGAGGACCAAGTACACTTTCAACATGGTCCTGACAAATTTCACTCAAATTTGCAGGGGAGCTTTGTCTTGGCATTTTACTACTAATTCTAGGTACACAACTCCATCTTGCATTTCTATCTCAAGTTACAATCATTTATTTGTCATCTTTACACTTTGTCTTAAATCTCATAATTCAACTTATCCATTCTAAAAGAGGGGTTAGTTTTACTTTTCTAAATTTATTGTCAATTCATTTAGCATTCAATCTCCCTCCATTGAGATTGGGTTTAGTGAATTTCTCCCTCTCTTTTAAATGTAATGTGTGTGAGAAGTTGAATGGTATCCTTTGTGAAACTTTCACTCCTTTCCTTGAGGAGACAAATCTTTCCATTCGATCTCCTCTCATCACCTTTTCCCCACATTACAGGGCTGCTCCAAATTATCCTAATTTGACTATGTTAGGATGGCAAATATACTTGATTCTCCTTCCAAGGTGTAAAGGATGAAATCCTTATCATAATTTAGATTTACTAGGGCAGGAGACTAAGAAATGGCCTATTTGATTTGATCAAATCCCTCCTTCCCCTCCTTAGTCCATTTGAAGGGAAAATATTTCTTCTACATGGTTGTGAGAGGCTTGACCAAGGCTCCAAGTTTTGGGATAAACCTTTTAACAAAGTTGATTCTACCTAGAAATCTCTAAAGTCCCTTATTATGATGTGGAAGTGGAAGAGACACAATGGATTCCATTCTCTTTGGGTCTATGGTTAGACCATCTTTGGATACAATGTGTCCAAGTAGTTTTCCCTGGCGAATGTCAAATACACACTTGTTGGGGTTTAGGAACACACCATATTCCCTACACTTTTTGAAAGCTTTCTCAAGATAAGAAAAGTGGTCTGCCACATGATTGGAGTATACAGTAAAATCATCAAGATATACTAGGACAAATTATGCTAATACTCCCTTAAAATCCATATCCATGGCTCTCTGAAAAGTTGTACCTGCATTTTTTAGTCCAAAAGGCATCTTACAATAGACATAAGTGCCCCACTTGGTAGTAAATGCAGTCTTAAATTGGTCTAATTCCTGGACTAGGATTTGATTATACCCTGAGTATCCATCCAAGAATAAAAATATTTCAGAGCCACTAACTTTGGCTAAAATTTGTTCCATGGAAGGGAGCGGGTAATGATCTTTGAGGGAGGCTCTATTTAGGTCCCTAAAGTCCACACACAACCTAATTTCCCCATTCTTCTTCCTAACTAGAAGAAGATTGGCCACCCAAGAAGAATGCTTGATTGGAAAAATAATACTAGATTCTATAAGCTTGGATAACTCCTTTCTCATTAAAGGCTCCATTGTGGGGTTTATAGGCCTTTGCTTTTGTCTGACTAGTTTAGCATTAAGATCTAACTCTATGGTATGTTGAGCTAGCACTAACACATTTGGGGTCATTTTTTGATGAACTATCATCATAATTCCGATATATTAATGTCATAGATCCAACAAAATGGTGAAAAGATTTTTGTCACTCAAATTTCATCAGGTTATTTGACGGACAAATTTTTGTCAGAATTTTGATGCCTTCTTTGTCGGAAGTTGACACATAATGTGGCGGTCTAATTCGTTGGAATTCCAACAAAGTCGGTAATCCTCCGACGAACAATGCACTAGAGTTTTCATCAAAATTCCGATGAATAAGAGCATTATGATTTGATAGGAATGGTCTAATTCGTTGGAATTCTGATGAAGTCACCAATCCTCTGACAAACCATGCACTGGGGTTTTCATCAAAATTCTAACGAATAAGGGCATTATGCTCTGACAAGAATTTTTTGTTGTAGCTATCTTATTCCCATCGAAGCATAGTGTCATTTTTTGTTAGAATTCTGATGACAAATGCAAGGAAGCTCCGATGAGAGTGTTGTACCTATGATGAAAAATTTCATCGCAAGTACAATACTCTTGTCGAGGTCTATGTTAGGCATGTCCATCAGAATTTTGACAAACAAGATATATTTAAAAAAAAAAAAATAGTTTCCATCAGGGAATATAAAGCATTGCAAATATGGAATATGATTTGATAATCTTTCTCAACTATTGAAGTACCCCTATATAACTCCTTACCTCAAATATGGAATATGATTTGATAATCTTTCTCAAAAATTGAACTACCCCTATATAACTAACTAACTAATTATGGTTTAATTTGTAGTAGTTTTTGGTGCAAACCGATTCATCCCCCCTCTCAGTTTGTTGTATTGTTGCCAACAATTAGTATCAGAGCTAAATCCTTCGGAAGAAGCTTGACGGCTTGAGGAGATCTGGGATGGAAACCTTTTCTTTCAAGAAGGATAGTCTAAGATTTGATGGAATGAACTACACTCTTTGTAAGAGTCAGATGCAAGTTCATTTGAGATGCATTGGTGAAGAGTATTGGAAGATAACTAAGAATGTCTATAATGTCCCTCAAAATGGTCTTTCTACTCCAGATGAGCTAAAGGAAGCAGAATACAATATTAGAGCCAAGGAAGCATTGCTGAGTGCCTTGTCAGATTCTAAAATGACTAATGTGATGCATATTGAAATCACTCGTGATATTTGGGTAAAGTTGGAGACCTTGCATGAAGGTGACAATCATGTGAAAGTTGCTAAGTTTCACATATTGAAAAGAAAGTATGAGAACCTAAAGATGGGTGAAGATGCGAATATTACTTCTTTTATGTAGAAAAGTGAATGAGCTTGTGTGTGGAATTAGATGTGCTAGCAGAGTCCTTGAAGAGTCTGAGATTGTTGCTAAAGTGTTGAGATCCTTGCCTCCTGCTTACAAGCATAAAGCTGCTTCTATTGATGAGATCTGGACTGTGACAAATGTGACGAGAGATATGTTGGTTGGTAAGCTTGCTGCTTTTGAGCTGAGTGATTTTGGAGACCCTCTTCCTAAGACTGAATTTGCATTTATAGCTACTTTTTTTGAGAAGTACTAGAGATATGATCTGGGAGAAAGTTCTACAAGAGTATCTACATATGAGAAAGATATGAAAGAGATGGAAGATGAAGAAAGACAACTTAAGCAACTTGAAGCACTTATTGCTAGAAGATTGCCTAAATGTTTCGGTAAGTATGAAGGAAAGTTGCCTCTTAAATGTTTTTCATGTAATAAGGTAGGACATTTTGCATCAAGGTGTCTGAAAAGAGATAGAAATCCTAAGAAGCCATTTAAGCCATATAAGCCTTGTGAGGTAGGAAAATGGAAAACATCAAAGCACAAATAATTAGCCAACTACAAAACTAAATTCTATGAAAGTAACTCCTATCACAATGAATAGAAGAATTGAAACAAGACATTCAAATAAATGAAAACCATAACCAATGTCTCCTTCAATTTACCTCCATTGTCCTTCTTTCTCCCCCAAATAGCTTGTTTTGTGGATCTCATCTATGAGTGCAATAAGCAAGAAAGCAAGATTGCAAGATGATTTTGACAATGTGAGGATATTAGAAGTGTGGTTGATTGAAAAGATTAAAGAAATGCATCCAATTTATAGGCAAATTGGAGAGATGAGACACTAACATATTTGGGGTCGTTTTTCGACGAACTATTGTTGTAATTCTGAAATATTAATGTCGTAGATCCGACGAAATGGCAAAAAGATTTTTGTCGCTCAAATTTCATCAGGTTTTTCGAAGAACAAATTTTCATTGGAATTTCAATGCCTTCTTTGTCAGAAGTTGACACATAATGTGGTGGTTTAATTTGTTGGAATTTTGATGAAGTCGCCAATCCTCCAACAAACCATGCACTAGGGTTTTTGTCATAATTCCAATGAAAAAGGGCATTAGGCTCCGACGAGAATGGTGCACCTACAACAAAAATTTTCATCATAGGTACAACATTCCCATTGGAGCATAGTGACCTTTTTCGTTAGAATTCTGACAACAAATGCATGGAAGCTCCAATGAGAGTGTTGTACCTACGATGAAATTTTTTGTTGCAAGTACATTACTCTCGTTGGGGTCTATGTTAGACATGTCCGTCAAAATTTTGATGAATAGGCTATATTGAAAATTAAAAAAAATCAATTGCCATCAGGGAATATAAAGCATTGCAAATATGGAATATGATTTGATAAGATTTCTCAAATATTGAACTACCCCTATATAACTCACCTCAATGACTAACTAACTATGGTAAACCATATAATCTAACAATATACAAAATCAACAATCCCATATATTCTAACAATATGAAAACACAACCAAGAGGGACTATTTGGGTAATGAAGAGCTTGATAAAGTGTGGATATGAGAGTGAGGAAAATGACAGAAGTAACATGCAAAGCCTTGATGAAGATAGGTAGCCATTATGCATTCTACTATAGTACAATGACTAGTTATAGGTCAGAGATGACGTACAAGGTCATGAAGTGCTAAAGGATGTAGAGATTCCAATAATAGAAACACACTAAGATTATAAATATCTCAAACCACAAAGGGACCTCTCACAGTCCATAAGCAAAGATGTTCATATACAAGGATTGGATTAGAAAAAATTGTAGCAAGTTAATGACAGAGAGTAGAAAATAGAATGCCTAGAGTACAAAAGAAAAAAAGTAATATGGAGTGATGTCAATATTTTGTCATAAGAGGTATTTGATGCACAATCAATATAACAGTGAATCCTTCAAGAGTCATTACCATAAATCTAATAGGAGCTCTCAAATGAAAACGCAACAAACAATGATTATTTTCAGTGTCAAAACATAATCCACAAACCCAAGGTAATAAAAAATTGTCTCCATAGTGAGAAAAGGTGAATAGAAGGTTCAATGACCAGCTAAAGTGATATTTAATAAATCATAATAAAAAATAGTCCCAAGCATCAAAGATTTGATAGTAGAGACATTGATGCGTTAAGGCAAAATGAAGAATCCATAATAAGATGCAATGAATTCAAAAGTTCATACTACTCAAAGGACATAGATGAAGTCAAAAATAAGAAGAGTAAAAGCAGTTAACAAATTTAACCAAGTAAGGATTTGATCCAATGCCAAATGGGCCAAAGGCAGTTACAATGATTTAGGGTTAAAGGGGTATAAGGTTAATATGAATATAAAAGAATATCTTTTCACATATGCATTATATCGAGACAATTATGATAAATCCGAAGTCATGATTAAGGTGCATGATGGTTTCACTTGTCCCACCATTGGTTCCATCACCCTCAAGTTAAAGTTGAATTTAAAAGATTAAATTTTCCTTTTACTATTATTTCTACCTTAGACTGATTTCATGTGAAGTCGACTCTTTTTTTAAGGCAGTGCCCTATGTAGTCCATCAAAATGTTGAAGTTCTTAGTTCAAGGATAAGTGTAAACTATATTTCATAGTGGATTCTAGCCCTTGTTTAGACATGGAAACTTTACACTTGACTAATTTTGGCCTCAACAACCTTAATTCATTCAACCTCATGAGAACACCTTGTTCCTTTCCTACCAAAAGTTTAAATCCAAGAGAATAGTTTAGTTATCCTTAGGTAGTTCTATGGGACCCACTTTGAATACTACCCATATGGACCCTTCAACATTGGTGGATACAAAATTAACTCTTCTTTCCCCATAGGTAATGATTGAATTACACCTCAAACTGAGAATCCCCCCTCTTCCTAGAATTTCTAGTGTATATCCTACAATTTTACCTCTGATATCCCTTAAAGACAATGAGGAATACACTCAAAACCATATTGATCTCCTCCTATCTCTCAATCTTTAAAGATTCCTTTTATTCTTATATTTTCAAATTGATGTTGAGTGATACCAAATATTCTTCTACAAAACCTTCAAATCACAACCAATGAAATTATAGTGCAAGAGAACAACAATGAAGACATGTTAAGGCCCGTGAGCTTGTTGGAAGAAGTGAATCTTTCCCTAAGTAGGTAAATTTTATTTGGAAATACCTCCTCAACCTTAATTACCTTCACTATCCCTAGAGATGATTCTTACTTTACCCAACCTCATCAAAAGTTGAAGTTCTCAATTCTAAAGGGATTACGCTCCCCAAACTTCAAGAGCCCTCACAAAGCCACTAGGTACTCACAAGGTTTACACATCCCAACAATGTACTCATGCTTCCTAACCCTCATCTAACCATTAATACACTTTATTTTAGGCTTACTCAACTTTCCCAAGGCCAACTTGAGGCTCTCCACTTTCTAATTCACACCAAACCCCAAAATCCTACTCACACAAGGATACCTCCTAAAGGACTCCTAATTGCTTATAGACACAACTTCCAATTCCAAGTAGGCACACACCAACCCAAGAGTCTTTGTAAAAAAGTCAATGAGACTCATACACATTGAAAAAACACCATTCTTTACCCTCCCTTCCACCCAAAATTCTCAAGAAGATCCACTGCTACAATTTTGCCTTTCTATCAAAGTCATACACATTTGGTATAGTCATAAGGAATTGAGCCATTTCCTCATTCTAATGTCTCTAGACACCTTCAAATTCTTCTCAAAACATCCACACACCTTTCCCAATCATAAACCAATCATAAAACCCATTCAATACATCATACTCACAAAATCTCAGTCAAACAACTCTCTTGGCCAGCCACATCCCCACTTTAGGATAGTCATAGAATGATGAGTTTATTGGTCATACAAGGGCCACAATGACTTCTCTTGGGTCTTAACTAACCCCGCACATACTCCCAAACACTCATTGATCCTTGGAGATTAATCTTTTGTAAATTCACCACTCTAACACATGAATTCCACCTCCTCAGTGTGCTCTCACAAAACCACACTCCATGATTATGGCCTAGGTGTGCTTCCCTGAAGACACACAACTCTCCATATGAGTATCATTTTTTTTCTTGGTGTTTTGGGAGAATTGTGAGTTATTGCCCAAAAACTGAAAACCTAGGGCTAGTAGAATTATGAAGTGTTTCTGAAGAACAAGGATATTAGGAAGTTTAAGGCATTGTCCATGGGTGTTTTGGGTCTAATCCATATTTTTGGTGTATTGCCTTTGTAAGGGTATGTATAGCCTATTGGGAATTAGGGCTATAGGAAGGAAGGTCTCATTGAAAGCATGTGTTGTCAACCAATGACTTGTTGAGTCATTTGAGAAGGGTAAGGTGAGTGAGTAAGTCCCTTGGAGAGTCTGTATGTGTGTTGGGATTAGGTATTCTACCAAGTTTCCCTATGACTTTGCATCAAAACTCCTTGCCTCAATCATAATGAAAGTCATGGATCACTTCAAAATAGCTTCCACTTTTACTAAATTTCTCACAATAGTTGGATCGCAGACTGATAAATCTTGATCTTAGCTACTTAATAGACTTAGCTAATTTTTGATCTCATACTTAGACAACTATTTGGTGTATTTGGTGACTGCGCTTTTAAAAATTTAAATGAATATTTGCCTATGTAATGAACAATATGAATATAAACAACAAAATCTTAATCAAGGACCTTACTAGTGATGGTGTCTACTAAGTAATTTCTTGTGTTGTTGTTTGTGTTGGCTCTATTGGACCCTACAATTAAGATTCAATACATATTATTCAATAGGATTAATAGTGGAGCATAATGAAATATTGAAAAGTGTGTTACCTTATTGATCTTCTCTTTGTTTCAAGAATAGTTTAATATTCTCTACTTAACAGGGCCAACCACGTGAATGTGGAAGCTCATTTGGCTCCTCCCCCCCAACATCACTCTAAATTCACTGTTAACATATAACATTCATTCATTCTTTCATCCATTAATAAAATATAGCATTCATTCATTATCACATAACATTCATTAACACATAACATTCATCAACACGTAACATTCATCAACATTCATTAACACATATCGTTCATTAACATTCATTAACACATAATTACATTCATTAACACATAAAATTCATTCATTAACAAATAATATGATTACAATCATTTATTTATCTATTTTGAAGCTAAGTAAAGACTAAGTGGAGCATTGTTTTCTTCATCATTTCCCCCCTCTTCAATTGTTGTGCCCTTTGCTCATGATCTTAATGTATGGCTAGTCCTATACTCATGACGAGGATGCCTAGGCAAAGCGAGGTCAATTGCAATAACAAAGAAATGGGTTAAATTCATAAGATTTTTTATTATTGTTACAAGTATTTCATTAATTAAAAGAACATTACAGGGGTGCTCTTTACCTGATGGGGCCATGTCATCTTTCTGGTCATTTTTTCTAGCCTCATCCTCAACATGCTGAACACCCTCTAAATCCTCTGGAATAATAGTGGTCCTCTTTACCTAATGGGGGCACATCACATTCCTGATGTTGTCTACCCTGATCATGCTCCACTCGTTCACCACGCTCTACATGCTCTAAAATAAAAACAAAAAAGTTACATTAATTACTACACCAATTTTAGTTAAAGATGTTTAATTGTATTAATAATTATATAAAAAAATTGTATAGCACATGAATACCTCCAAAACTTGGATGCACACCACGACCTTCATCATGTGAAGGTTGTGTTCCACCCTTAGCAGGCTGCATTCCAATGTCATGTGCAGTGTTATCATTGCTTGCTTATTTAAAACAAATATAGTCACTTTATGTTGGAAATTAACATCAAATAAATTATTGGTCAAGTATTCAATTTTAAATAATTTTTATTTAGCTTATTTACCTGTGTGATGAATGCATTGAAATCTTATGTTTTCCCACTCAATTTTCTTAGGCTTTCAGGTACGGTTCCATATCCTTACTGGAAGGAAATTTTCATGTCATCTTCTGTGGGCGCTCTGTTGAATTCAGAGCCCTACATTTTTGCTTAATATAATGAATTTTGCTTCTATTGTTTGATTAAAAAAAATCATTTGCAATTTATTATTTCACTGTGATATTTCATTTATTGATACTTACAATTTGTGTGACAACTTTCATATAACCACCAGAGCCAAGTTTGTGTTGCCCGTGCTTTTGTAGTCTTGCCTTAGTTGCCTTTGATGTGTTGGGAAACCTATGAAAAGCTTAAAATATGTTAGATTATGTAAATATAAAGAGTAATTAGTACATAATTATATTGTTAATAGTATCACATACCTTCCTTTGCCCGATGGTGTATGTCCTTTTCTCTTTTTAGCTTTCTCCTTTCTATCTGAAACCAAGTCCTTCCACTCCCTCTCTAGAATCATGGGGGGATGCTCATACTTTCTATTCTTCTCTAAATGTATCCTATATTGGTCCCTCACATACTTTAGATATATGCCAACTTTCTGAAGGACCTTGGTTTTGTTGAATGTGTTATTTCCGAACAACACAACCAAATAGTTTATGAGTTCATCTTTTAAATGTTGATTTTGGGCATTTCACCATGTATATACAGTGGGCTCAAAGATATCCAATGTAATATCATTTAAATTTTTGTAAAAAACATCATTGCCTGCAAAACAATCACAGGATCATTTATCCAAAATGAGTGATCAATAAGTATATTACAATTGGACTATATTTAATAATAATTTTAAAGTACTTGGAACCTTCTCTATCTTTATGGGAACAAGATCATCGATCACCAAAAATGTGACCGGCAACGTTCCCCTACTAGTAATATGGGAAGATCCAAGAAATGCTACTAAAATATCACCACTAGTGGCCTCTGCATCCCTAGATACATGTCCTGCTGCATAGGTCGATGTAGTACTCAATGCCTACATGTTGCATGTTGCTGACATTGCAGTTGACAATATAGGTATGGATGATGGGGTTGGATGAGGTGGTGTATGCACAGGAACATGGACAACACTTGAATATTAATACATTAAATATATGATAAATAACACATTAACAAAAGGATGGGAACATGTAAAATATGAGTTGGTGTAAGCACAGAACATGGTCATCACCTGAACTACTTGGAGTACCTTGATAATGGCCACCAACTTCATGAGGACGCAAAATTTCCTATAAAAACATGTACATATTTTAGTTAATGACATAAAAGAGTATAAAATATAAACCTTGAATGAACTTATGTTATAATTAAAGATTTCATGACTGCTTACTTGCAAGTTTTGTGCTCTCTCTGTCAATTGTTTCCCCCTCTCTTGTATCTCATCAGTTTGAGGGATTATGAATAATAATTTATGAATTTCTTTATTAAATTTTTTTTGTCTTTCTTATAATTTCAGCGAGGTTTGTGGAATATGCAATGTTATCATTGCATAATAGTGAGTCCACCTCTGTATCGATGTCCTCAGCTACTGCAGGTGCCTTTCCCCAAACATCCATCTGTGACAAGAATATTAGTAACATTATCAAAATTAATCCAAAACCTTAAAGAAAAGAACATAATAATAGAAAATTTTTCTTGTATCTAATTTGTATGATTACAATGAGGTTTACCTACTTAGTAGAAGTGTTTGGAGCTACATTGTAGTCTGTGCTATGTGTCGGATCAATGTCGCACTGTGACAAAAATTAAATATAAAAAAACATTAGCGAAATGAAACCAATAGACTTACTAAAAAAACATAATAATACAATGGTATATTGGAGTCATTAATTGGAGGTTGGTTTAAATGGTATATAGTATGTACAACCCCCATAATAGAAATTTTGTTTGTATCTATGCGATTCAAATTGTAATTGATTAGCAACTCATCCCCTACACTTATTGATTTTATTGCACATACAAATACACAGTTTCCCTCGCGTGCCTCGAATATGCAATTGGGTTGCCTATTAGTTGACTCAGGTCATGTACTCTTTATAAAAGGTACAATATTCCCTATTTCTTTTGGCCTTCTATCAATGTACATAGCCACTTTTACTTTGATCATTATCTTTTAGCTGTATATAATCTTCGAACAGTGCATACCTATGCATACTTTGTGTATATCGAACCAGATGCATCCAATTTTTGTAATTGTAATAGGGTCCAACTTACTCCATCAATTCAACAACTTTGTTGTAACAAACCCTTATGCTGTCTATGGAAAATAGGCCCAAACCATGTAATGACGATGGTGCTATGTGATATATCCTCTCGTTAACACAAAAATCAGTATTTATTGGAGGAAGTTCCTTGGATACCCATTGTTTCTATAGATGTTTGTACCTCAAGGGCACCTCATTGTCACCTATGCTCTCATCATCATAAGAACATGACCCCCCTTGAGAAAGAAAAAATTCTATGCATTTATGGAATTTTCTTCTAATCTTTTGACCTCTAGTTGATCTCCCTCTTTTAGACCTACTACATGTCTCTCTTTCCTCTTCTCTTCTTGAATTTCCCTTGCTCAAAGAAGACACTGTAGATGGAGGAAATGGATTGAATACAAGATTCAATCTTCTAGCATCCAACAATGAAGTTTTCTAGCAAAACACACACATGCAAATTGAAATATAAACTAGAAACACACATGCATGCAAAAAAAATTCACTCCATTGCACTCCTATTCCTCAAGATTTCACATTTAATAGATTTTCTCTCAGAAGCACTTATGCAAAAAGCTATGAGGAAATGGAGATTTGAGAATGCAAAGATAGCAGGTAAGATGTCAAGAACAATGGGATGCAAACTGCCATAAGTTGGCGCATAAAGATGAGATCCCCAAATAAGAGAGAGGGCCTTGTTTAAATAGATTTTCTTTGGGTGAGTTCATGTTGTGGGATAAATATGGGATAATGCAAGATGAGTGGTATAGGGAAGATGAGTGGTAAATGGGAAATGGTAAGTTGTAGAAGGGGATATTAAAGGGTTTTATTAAATAAATAGAGAAATGTATATAATGTGAATGCATGAAGGTGTATACATGAATATGATATAATGTTTTATTTAATACATTTAATAGATAAATGATGAGATATTAATAATAATATAATAAATGATTGAAATTATAAATAATGAATTATGGAGAAATAATAGTGTAATAATAAGGACTCGCCCGATGTTCAGACAAATTTGAAATTAAATGAGGACAAATTAATGGAAATTTTAATGTGTCTACATTTTTTCCCTCTTTGAGACAATGCAGCCTGTCATGTTGTTTCAAAGAAAATGATCAACTGATATATGCCCCAGAGGTGTCCTAGTAAGGATGATGATTGATTGGTTATGCCCCCTACAGAGATTGATCTAACAGAATGATGGAAATTAATCTCTCGATAGATCGCAAGAGAGAAGATTGGATGATTGATATTGTGAAAGTGATTAGATTGAGATGTTCATTTGATGGAAATGCACAATTGATGAGTTGTAACTGAACAATTGATGGAAATGAATAGTATAGCCAAGTTAAGAAGATGATTATGCTGATAGGGATTGATGCGAGCACAAGATAAGGTGATCTAATGATTGATTGATTGACTCTAGGAGCATTGAGATTACATGAACCAAGTTGGTTGATAAAGAGATTAAAGATTCAAAGACACTGCATTAGTTAGATGAAGTGTTTGATCGATATCACTGGAATAAGAAGAATGAAGAAGATGATGAAAGAAACGATGAAAGAAATAATGAAAAAGATAGATGAAAAGGAGGATGAGAAGAGAAAAGTGATGGAAAAAAAGAATGAGTGATGAGAAAGAGGATATGAAAGATGATGAGAATTCTTGTGCTTTTTAAGTGCTTGTATCATCATCGAGCTTACTATAGCAAAAGGCAAAAAATCATCTGGATATGACTTAGACCCAAATGAATCAGTCACACCAATTGTGAGAAAGTAAACATATCAGATAGTAAAGGAATGCCTCAATGTGTATCAGACCAATATGTCCTTGATGATATTAAGCAATCATGTCCTAGGACGTGTCATCATATTCCTAAGGCACATCCCCCAAGCAACAAACAAGTGAACAAGCCCCATCCTTGCCTTTCTAGTCAATGACATGCTGGAGATAAAATCTCTGGTCAGAGACATCCTGGAAAAGCTAAAAGACATGTCACCAAAAAAGAAAATAAAAAACAATCAAGAGAAAATAATATGCAAACAAGCAAACAATATGTTTCATGCTGAATGATTTTTTTGTTCATAGTTAATGTGTTTGGTTTTAATAAGTTGAACAAATGTTATTATGTTTGCTCAATCATAATCTCGTCATGTCATGAATTCGTTGAAGTGCACAGTTGCATGCTTATCCAAAGTGTTTGTGTCATCGCAATGTTTATTACATGTTTTTGGATTTTTATGATTTTTAGGGTTTTTTTTTTCAAGACATTTTATGATTTTATGATTATTTCAAGATATTTTATGATTTTTAGAAATTTTTTAGGACTTTTAATGATTTTTAGAAATTTCCAAGACTTTTTTATGTTTTTTATTATTTTTTTAGGACATTTTATGATTTTTAGAAAATTTTTTTTAGGACTTTTTATGATTTTTACGATTTTTTCAAGACTTCTTATGATTTTTATGATTTATTCATGTTTGCCCCTTGTGTCTAGCAAGGGAAAAGGGATTTTGAGTGGTTGAATGAACACATAGGACATGAATGGATAAGTGAAAGATGGCAGAGGCTTATGCAATTTTCAAGGACTATACCACAATAGGATAACTTGTTTAATCCAAGCACAAGGACCAAATATAGAAATGTAAATCTAGGATAGGTGTAACGAATGTCATGTGATCCAAAGGAATGGACATGTTAGGAGGTTTTTTGCATTTTTGATGTGCTTAATTTTGGTCAAGATCGAGGGATAGATTTGGATAGGAGGCAGATATGATAGGCAAGATCAAAAGGGGGTAATGATGGATGGAAGCAAGAAATGGAGAAAAAAAAGGATAGGAGCTTAAGGGTGTGGATAAAGTACAATAGATAGGACACACAAAATCCTATAAAGATCCTTACCCTTGTCAAGATCAAAGGTAAAAAAAAAGGATATGGATGGATATAGAGTGAATAAGGGATAATGGAGGATGAGGGATAATAGATGGATGCACACGAATGGAACTTTCCCCCAGTGAATAGTGCAAGAGGACAATGCATTATGCATGATGCCTGTTTGCTAGGTTTTCATCATGGTACTTGCCCATGGTGCCTGGTTGCCAGGTTTTCACCAGTGGACAAATTTTTTCTCTTTACTTTTTCTGATTTTTCACTTTTTTCTTTTCTTTTCTTTTCTTTTCTTTTTTTCTTTTTTCTTTTTCTCTTTTTTTTTAATTTTTTTCTTTTTTTTTTTCATTTTGACTTTTTTGAACTTTTGGAAGATGATGGATACTTGATAGGAGATATGACTCAGGAATCAAGTTGTTCTCTAGATAATACCCCTGAAAGATGTTCTATAATGATCCATGGCTATTGAAGGTATGCTCAAAGATGTTGATAGGGTGATGGTAAAGGGAGATGAAATGGGTGATAAGATGAAAAGGTTATAAAGATTTATGCAAAGGATTGGATAGGATGGATGGAAGGATAGAACATAGGTGTTGGATAATGAATGGGATGTTGGAAGAATTGTGCATGGCTAGATGGAAATGTTGGCAAGATCGACATTGGTACACACCTTGAGGGGTGGTCGACTGGTGGAGGAATATTGGATTTCTAAGTTTATGATTTTGATGGAAAGGTTGATGTAGATTTTAGGACACAAGGAGCCAAAATGGATGAAGGAGGTGAAATAGGTTTTAGGATAGTGGATGTGGGAGAGGCTGGAGTAGCAAACTTGAGTGCCAATTTTGATTTTTCTTTAGTGTGCAAGTCCTGTATGAGCGACTTGGGAATCCACATGGTTCTTGATTTTTCATTTTTTTGTGATACTTTAGAATGCATTGTCTCGATGTAAGACTTGGGAAGCCATACAAATTTTGACTTTTCTTCTTTCTTTGTGGGCCTTTGTGGCCTTTTGGAAATTTCTTTCTTTTGTAGTCCCTTGAAATGCATTGCTTCGAAAAGCACCTTAGGAACCCATATAATTTTTGAAATTTCTTTCTTTTTCTCAATGGGCCTTTGTGGCCTTTTGTATATCTCTTTTTCTTTTTGGATCACATTTTTCTTTGTTTTTACATGTCTATTAGATGGGACATGTTGATCCTTAAATGAATGTGGATTGTTTGACTCATGACTTTTATGCTTGGCATCCAAATTGCTTGGAGAAGGAAAAGAATGTGTAGATGGATAGGAATGATATGAAGGTATTTTTGATGGATGGAAGGTGATCGAAGATGTGTGCCTTTGTTGATCTTGCATAAGGGATGGAGTGATAGAGGGACCTAAAATAGATGGAAGGGTTGAAGGGGAAGATGTGTATTTGGATTTAACTAGAGAAATGTAGGATTTATGAGGGATACCAACATCTTGAGAGTGAGAAATGTAGCTAGTATAATCAAGATTTTATTTTATAGAAGGGGGTTCTAATATACCCTGTTCATGAATGTCTAACCCTTTTCTTTGATAATGTATACTTTGAAAGATCTTTTTAACAAAGGGTTTCTTCTTACTTTTGATTCTAGAGGCAAGTCCAATTTGATGTGGAGGTGGCTTGCAATGAATGATAGGATCATGAGAGGGCTTTATGGGCATGATGGACTCTTGAGGAAAACATGGAGAATTATGACAAGGGAATAAAGGGATACTTTGATCTTGACATGGAAGAGGACCATTGGATAGAGTAGGAAGGGTGTTTGACACTTCATTTTTAGTAGGACCATTTGAAAAGGTGGAAGAGGCATCATGATCTTGCTTAGGAAGTGGATTAGGAATAGGATTTGGAAGGACGCTTCACTCTTGAGATGGAAGGGGGTCATCTTGGAAGAAATGGAAAGGTATAAGGTGATCATCATGGGATTATAGGGAGGTAGGATATTTTTCAACCATTGGATGGGATTGGATAGTTTTGGTGTCTTGATCTTGATTTATGATAAGACTTGTTTCTTCATTCTTCAGATTATCCTCTTGACATGGAGCTACTTCTAAGGAAAGGGTAGTGTTTTTGATATGCATGGGGGATTCTTGGAAGGTGTGCATGTTTTTGCATGATGGGGAAGCATTTTGGATAGGGCCTTTTGGAGTGAGTATGATTGGAATTAGAGTGTATGATGGTATAGGATCTAAGATATCTAAATCATATAAAGGATTTGTATGAAAAAAAGGATTAGCTTGAATTTGTACTATGGATGGGCCTTGAGGGTCAACATGAGAAGTTTCACCATTAGGTTCATTGTTTGAAGGAGATGGTATGGATTGTTGTTGAGAATTTTTAGGAGATGAAGGCATCATGGAAGAAATGGAGTCCACATATGGAGCCTTGATAGACATAGGTGTATTATTTTGATCATGCTTAGGAGTAGTGCCTTGTTTCTCTATAGATGAGTCATTAGGATCTTCAATTTCAATGATACCATTATCAAGGAGGTCTTGAATCTTATGTTTTAATTCCATGCAATCCAAAGTCTTATGTTTTTTATGTCTATGATATGCATAATAATTACTAAAAAATTCACATCCCCATGTGGTCTTGTTAGGCAATATGATAAGATTCTGCTCAAGAATCTCTTTCAAAGTTGACTCAATAGATTTTTCCAAAGGTGTAAATTATCTATTTGAGGGATATTTTGAAGAAATGTCTTGTTGTCTTGGTGAAGGACTCATGTGATCTTTCTTGAGATTTGTCTTTTGATTTTCAATTATTTGTTGTTCCACCTTATATAGTCATTTTAGCATTCCTTGAAGTTTGTCACTCTTGATATCACAAATTTGTTTCTCAAAAGGGGTCATTGAGTCATTTTGTTGAACTTGAATGTCATATATTTCTCTCTTGAGATCTTGAATTTTTTGGGCCAAGGTAGCCATGGAGATTTATGATAGTTATGATCTTTGACCTAGGACAATGTACGAGACTCTAGGTATGATGCAAACCCTAAAGTGAAAAGGGGGAAATATATGATATGAGTGAAATTAGGATCAATGAAAAAATGTAATCTATGTGACATGATTGAGATGGGAATGTGCTAAAGGGTTGATGCAAAATGTGATCTATATGATAAGAACGTGATGTGAAACTAAACCTTAAATGGGATATGAGAATGAATGATGTTTGATGCAAGGACTAAGGATAATCTAGGTCTGAAAATATTTCCAATGTGGGGTTTGACTTGTGCTATGGTGGATAGACATGAGGATAAGTTATCAAAGAGAGGGCATGCTATGATAGGAGATGATGAACTCCAAGTGGAATACCAACTCAAAGACACTGATAGATTCCCTAACTCAAGGAAGATGAACCTCAAGTGATAAGGGGGATTGATGATCAATAGTTGATGTCAGACCTAAGACGAGAAATCCTAAGTGCAAACAATGTTTTTGGTTTGTTTTTGGATTTTGATTTGCAAATAATAATGAAATGCTAGGACCAATGATAAAATGACCTAAGCCACTTATGTAAGGTTTAAGGTTATGTCCTAAAGGAATGACAAAAGGCTATGCAAAGATTATGGGTATGATTTAAGGGGATTATGCAGGGGTACAACCTAATGGTGCTATACAAAGGTTTGATCTAAGGGTGGTATGCAAACGACTAGGTATAATTAAATGAGATATGTGTCATGCCCAGAATTTAGGGCAAGAATGGGATAATTTTTTTTTTTTAAAAACATAACTTTAAAACATTAAATTTACAAATATAAAATATTTTACTTAGCAATAATTAAGTAGTAGATTAACTAAAGCAACTAAAGGGATGGTTCTAATCACAAATTGAATATTTTCCTATTCAAGTTTAATCACGTGCACCTACGTCTAGGGGAGATAACAATTTAAACCCTCTAGTTCAATAAATTACATTTAGAACTTAAATTCCTAATTGTTTAATTTACAACATCTAAGTCTATTTAATTAAAATTAAATATCACTTCACTGATTTTTAATTCAAAACAACTCAATCTATTGGAATTTAAAAATTAAATATTAACTTCATTAATATTTAAATTTGTACCCATCTCAATCTATTTAATCTAACATAAATAATACTTCATTGGGCATTAAATCCATAAAGAAAATATGATCTACAAGGTAAATACCTATAGATATAGGTTCATCTCCAATTAATAATAAAAATATTTAAATCTAAAGATTTGCTTTAATTTTTAATTCCCTTAACCCTCTAATTATATTTTCATGTATGTGTATTTAAATAATTATATTTATATATATAAACTCATATATAAATATATATATATATATTTAAATAATATAGTGATTTTGTTTCCAAATTTTATAAAAGCACAAATCCATGCAAACCCTAGCTAGGGGTTGTGCATTATAAATTGCTCTTTACATTATAATTTCCCCATTTTTATATTAATACCCTAACCCTACCCAAGCTAGGGTTTAATAATTTTTTTTTTTTTTTTTTGGTTTATGTTGTTGCAGGGCCGAATGGGGGGTTTCATGTGGTGGCCATGACGGTTAGGTGGAGGAGGCTCCACCAATGGGTCCCCCCACTATGGGGGTCGCGACCCACATAGTGGCCTTGGTCGCTGTGTGAGTCACGACCCACACAATGGCTACGGCCACTGGTGCAGAGCACAACCCACACAGGGAGCTATAGGCCCCTGTGAGGGACGTAGCCCACACAGAGGTTGCGGCCTCTATGAGGGATGCTGCTCGCACAGGGTCTGCATGCCCTATGCGGTCGAGGCCCCGACCTTCCCCTCCCCATTTCCCTTTGTTTCTTTTTTAAATTTATTTTTAATTTATATATATATATATTTATATATATGTAAATATATATATATATGTAAATATATATATATATATATATATATATTTACATATTTATATATACATTTTTATGTGCAAATAGGTATAAATATATTTATATATATATTTATTTCACGGTTAATTTTATGATATATTTTATATGTATGTATATATAAGTATATACATGAAATCTACATGTATATGATTAAATATATTTATATATAACTTTATTATTATTTTTTTCTTATAAAACAAAATTTATATATTTAAGAGTCCATAGTATTTTGAAGTTAGGTGAGTATTCGAACAAATTACTGGGGCATTATATTGTTCCCTTTTGATTTAATTCTTTGCATAAAATTTCCTAGATGCAAAATATAAATTTGAGGGATTATGAAAGGTTCTGACTTCAATTATAGCAAAAATAAAGCATTAACTATGTTTATTGTAGATATTATTTTCTGTACATAAATAATGCCAGTATTTAAAAAAAAATACCTAACTTCAACTTTATCAAGGACTAAGTTTAATAAATTTTCCAGCAACGTAATAAATATAGATTTTATTTAAATAAAACTGTAATAAGTTAAGATCTTTATTTCCTGCATTTATTAAATTGGCAGACTTGCAAAAAACTACAACTACTTAAATGATAGAGATGTATTTTCTATAATAAAATAAATAACATAATTAAATAATCCTGAAACAACAACTATATTAAATAAAGAATTTATTAACTTAAACTATAGATATGGTTATGATAATTTTAGATTTTATTTAATGCATTTAAAATAAAATCATTGACAAAATAAAATCACAGATTTAATTAAAATACTTTTACATTTCCATGTATAATCCTAAATGCTTTTATATTTCAGCCCTTGCATGCATGCAAAAATCAAATTCTATTTCTTTTCCAGTAAATAAGAGAATAAATTTAACTCATTTCCTTTCAAGAAATATTAAATACTCTACAAGATTTAACCTCGACTCTAGAACTAGAACTTAGAATAAACCATTTATCTTTTTTGCAAAATAACATGATATTTTCTACAAAACAAATAACATATCCCCAAGTCTTTATTTCTATTTTACAAATCGCCTCTCATTTCAAATAAGTGAGGACTTTTCAAAGGGTATTAAATACATTTACAACTCTTTTTTTTTTTTTTTAAATCAACATCTTCCGTCATAACTACATGCATCTGATATTTCTTCTAACATCCTACAAATAAATCAAATCTATGACCATGGAGTGCTCACCTCCTAGCCTAGGCTAATTGGTAGCCACCCCCGAGCTCGGAGAACCAAGCCCTAGATGGGAAACAAACATGCAAGCACAAAAGACAGAATACACACAAATTCAAACACACTTGCAACCCGGCTACACTGTACCACACCTTGGTGATGACCTTTTCAAGGGTGGTAGTGGACCAAGTACCCTGAGGAGAACTGCAAGTATGGAAAAACATGTAGCCACCTCATGACAAACCAAATACATCATGTAATGCCCCGCCAGGAAACCCGAAGGGATAAGCCAAAATTACAAGAAAAGAGTGCAATAATTTTTTATTTTTTTCCTTAGTTACAACACATGAGATGCAACACGATACCAAGATTCAGATTACATAGCGGAAGACATTAACAACAATCTCCTAAAGAGTTTCCCAACGAGATTACTTAATTTCAAAATTCATTAACTCACACAATTAATCCATTAAGCTGAATATCTTAATAACGAGATAATTCACAATCAGGATAATTTCTTTCAAAGGATGGAAATATAAATCACAAGCAAGATTCATCATTTAAGATCCATTCATAAACTTCATTCAATCTTTTCATTTAAAATTACAACCCATACATATAACATTCTAATACACTAGGATTGCATCAAGCATAAGAGATCTTTCCAAGCATATTTAAATTCCTAACAACAACTGAGTACAATTCATTACTCTAAGATGCATTATTCCATGTTCCAACTTATTGCATTAAACGGACGATTTCACACATGCATTACGATAAATCGCATCTCAACCAATTATGCATTCGATCCACATGGCATTCAAAATAGAACTGAGTATAAGCATTAACAGTTAATTCCATTTATCCACTTAACCATTCTAACATAAGCTAAACATACATGATAAAGCTGAATAAAGGAAACATGAGAGAATACACCACAAAAACACCATAATGATCTCGGAGTTCACCCCTAAGGGGCTACATCTCCGGGTCTGCTCAACTGCAAGACCCCTTCTGAATTTAATAAGGTTAAGAGTACAAGAGGTTACACTATACAATCCAGCCATCAAGGCGATACATAAACATTATACAAGTGACCACATCGGTCAATAAATACATAAACGATCCTTACACGGAACAGGATCCAGCTGAACATAATCAAAGCTAATAACGTAAGAGGTCCAAGAGAGCATCCATAAACTGAACCATCACCACCCAAGGTCTAACAAGAAACCGACACTCACAAGGGCAGAGACAGAAAGGACGACTCACAAAGATACTCCTAACAGGACAAAACGACAACACACTAGCGAACGTAGGGACAAGTGTCATCACACAACCTGGTATGGATACCATGGCAAGTCTTCATAGGTCCCGGCCCATACACTGGTAACCCTGGCAACCTAATCCGAACTTCCAGCCCATCCAAGCCTTATGTGGACCCACACATCCTTTCGTGAAGACAAGGAAGATGGTTTGCCATTTCAGGCCTTCTCGCAGCATGCCGAATCTATGATAGCATTCGTCCCATGTGTGAGGCACATTATCTTATTTAGAGATTATTTTCTAATCTACTTAGGTTATCACTTATTAGACTCACTTTCGATGGGTTACCCAGCAGCCACTTTGGGTGCGGCCCCCAATCGAAAGCCACTTTCCCATACGACACTAGACTGACTCAAACGAACTCAAACCACGGAATACACATGGTAAGACGAACGGAGTTCAAGAAGAAGAACAATCATCTGGTCAAACACGACCCAACGGTAATCACTTACTGATGGTACTCTAACTAGAGACCTGACAACTAAGGTTAACCACGAATCATCATTCGACTCACACAAAGAGGGTATAACCAACTAAGTCAACATCACAATCCAAAGTCAACTCAAAATTCGAGGACTGAAACAGGTACACCAAGTCAATCCATACGACAGGGTCCTTTAAACAAAGCAAAACATGCTAGTTCATAATTAAAGCGAATACAGTAATTAAACTCGCAAGACAATAATCAGAAAAGACAATATTCCTCAAATTGATTTAATCATTAAACGACGATCAAGTTTTCTACCAGATCTAAAACAACTTACAGTCATCTACCTCATCAAGGGATAAGTTGTTCTTGGTTTTCTAATCTCCTAAGTTTCAAAGCATCGAACAGGCAAATTATGCCATAATGAGTTCTTAAACCAAATTCATACTAATTAAACTCAAACAACCATTAATCAATTAAACAAGGTATTTAATCTCCAACAAAACATCATTAACACACTGGTCTAAAACCAACTTCTACAGTTTCGTAATTTCAATTCCAGTTACGTAATATGGATTTCGGAAATAAAAATGTAGAAAGAGAATCTAAAGAAGCTAATCATTTCCAAAGTATATCATTTAAATTTCTAGTGCCCAACGATAAAGGTTTCACCACTTTTCAATTACTCAAATGATAAGAATAAAAACACAATATTCAATTGCGAAATAACAGTTGAAGCACTTGATTAGGAAGAAGGCATACGCCACGAAATGACATTGACAACAATTAGCCTATAAACTCCTTTATAACGTAAATCAATATCCAATCAACCTTTCCATATTACTGCTACCTCATTCATAATTAGGGAGCTAAATAACATTTAACATTAAAATATCTTTCATTAAAATGACATAAGATATCATATGTTTTTCTTTTCTTTTTTTTTTTTAAACTAAAAATTTCATTGTAACCGCATTTCAAACATTGTTTAAAACAACTACGTTTAAACAAAGAAATGCATTTAAATAAAACTAAGTTCCTTTTTATAAAAAAAAACGCATTTAACATACTATGTTTTAAACAACACAAAAAAAAACACATTTAAAAAAATGATGGAGGCGAGCTGGGCGGGCCGTGCCCTAACCCTAGCCGCCGTCCATTCCAATCTATAGGGGAACACCCTTACGGGCGGCGCCTCTGCGGTGCCCGCAGGCCCGCGGCGCCCTGCGGCCACCGCAGCCCTGCGGCCATCGTAGTGAGCCGCGGCCGGAGGCCCTAACATAGCGAAAGGCGGGGAGAAGAGTGGGAAAGGGGAGGCGTAAGGGGTGCACGCGGGGGAAAGGGGAGGAGGAGCAGGGGAGCTCGGCTCCCCGCCTCCAAACCCCAACCCATGGTTCAGACCATAAACACATACGCCCAAACCGAAGGTTTAACGCAAGACGCCCAGTTTAGTATAAAATAAATATAAACAACTCCCAGTTCGAATGTGATATAACATGTTTTGTTTTTGAAACACAGTTTGGAAATAAACACAAATGCCCAGTTTGGTTCCGAATCAAAACGCCCAGCGCTAAAACAATATAACCATAGATCGAAAACGATATGTATTTTTCTTTAATAAAACACACAGGTTCAGCATTAACAAGTTCGTTTTAAATGAACTGTGTATTGGGAAACAAGATATATGATGATAACCGTTTCTTTCCCAAACACAAACAGGTTTTAACACCCAAACGATAAGAGGAAAACAACATCTCAAAAGCACTTCCAGCCAAGCTGGTTAATCCACAAAACCAATCAAAAACATGAAATCCAACTCCCATATCCATTTAACCAATAACTAAAATTGGGAATTGAATCCTACCTGATCTCGCGTTCCTGGCAAGATCTGCTGAGGAGTCCCCATCTCCAGCTGTCCAAAACCATCTTTCTCCATCCAAAATCTCCAAATTCCTTCCAAAATTTCTCTCCCCCCAAAATTTTCCCAAATTTGGGTAATATGGAAGAGTTGACCCAAGAATTTCATTTTTGGAATAAAAATACTTTATTTCAAATAATACTCTCAATTTAATCCTTTTCAACAATATCAACAATATAGCTTGCTATTTCAATTAAAAATTCGATTTCCTCATTTAAACAAATTTAACCTTTCTAAAATAATAATCCAACAGTTTTCAATTAAATTCTATTGCGATAACATACAAAACTTCCTTTTTCAACAGCATAAATAAAATGCATTTAATAATTGAAATCAGTCATTTAATTCAAATTTACTTCCAATTTAAAATGAGCAATTCATTAACAACGAAAAACGCATAACGAATTCTCAATCAATTTAATCCATTAATCATCAATGCACAAACGCATATTTAATCAAGATAATTATTAAGGACTAATTAATCGATTAACCAAACACACCAGGCATGCAAACCGAGGAAGTCAACCAAACAGACGACTCGCAAACCCAAACAAGAAGGGATTACCGACGATGACTGGCGATGCTCACTAGAGCACGACTAAGGTCGACTAAGGTCTTACGACCACCTGATCCGACTCTAGGGACTAAAAAGGTATGCTCAACCCTGCAAAACCAGGTGACGACGAACCTCGCACTCATGCGACTTCGTACCTGAAATCTCTTGCAACCAACGATCATACATGCATACATATATAATAACTTAATGAATGCGTTAGCTCGATGAATACCATGAAATAAGAACACTAAACAACTAGCATAGAACTAGTGTGAAAACCACATCAATAGCTATGCGTAAAATCAACATCTGACTATAACATAATATTACGATTAACTAATCAAGATTAAGCCAAGGTTAGAAATCGATTACGGTAGGGGTACTACATTCTCCCCCCCTAGGTTCCGACTTAGTCCTGGAAGTCGTAAGGCTAGATGGAGAACATGTCGTACGCATTAGCCCTGAAACTCATTCAACAAAGATCAAATTGCACATAGAAATCTTTCCATAAATAAATGAAATATTATTGCTAAATCTTTTACAAACGCCATAATCCATTGGCGAGATACAACTAAACCATACGTTCCTTAAAGATATTCTAGGAATTATCCACAATTATAGCAGAGAAATAGGAAATTCCTTCCTTTCATTGCACCAAATTAAAACATTACAAGGAGGTAAACAACAATTACCATAATCATCGATCACAAATGACAGAAAACCATGCCATAAGGTCAATTTTCCTTTACCAATCCATCTTTTCATAAAATTTAATAACATAGAACTAGCTCAAAATATCAATTTCTACAGCCAAATTAGCTTTCATGAAATAAGAGCAACAAAATAACTCAATTGTTTACACTTGCCAGGCATAAGAAACCTTTCCAATGACTATGTCCCATAACATAGTGACAAGCTAACACAATTTACTCCATGATACAAATAATAACCATCCACATAACTGGAATGCATAACAGAAAAGGCCACATGTGAGCATGCCTGATGCTCAGTCAAATGATAACATGCACGATCAACATCTCTAAGCCTGATCTCAGAACAACAATATGATCATAAATATCCAATATCTCACTCAAGGGCTTGATGGTGCTAGGCACACCATAGCAGTGCTACCTTCCATACAAGAGCTTTGTGAATATCCCTTGTTGTGCAAGGTGGTTAGCCTCCAAGAGATAGTCACCACACATAGGTAGGTAGTGGATACTAGCTGCATCACAGCCTCACATACCCCCATCCTCACGGTTCCCTACATCTACTTCCTCGCACACACTCTACCAATTCCGTATCATACGTCCTTGGAGAGGAATTTCACATCTCGACACAAGACCAACATCCGAAAACAATAAGGATAAACCAGGTTAGCCACCAAAGCACAGATGAATAAAGATAATAAATCATCAATTCCAACAATAAGGTAAGAAAATAATCCAGAATTTCAACACCAAATCAAAGTGCAAAAAAATCACAAGATCGTGGCTAAACCTTCAAAGTCAAAGTAAAATAAATTGCTGATCCCCAAAGAAATATAAAGAATATCACAACTGCACATAACAGCACTGTGTGACTAGCATCTAGCCACCAACGAGGAAGGAAGGAACAACTGACTAGCTATTGCAGTAGCTCATCATGTGGTGCGACATAGTCACACTATCCACATGGCATGGCGGTGTGCACCTCGACATCACCCCGCATCACGTCGTCACGTGGCATGGCAATACCCCAAGTGGAGAAAACACACAATGGACGTATCCCGCATGGTAGTGCACCTCGCGGAAAAAGCACGCGCAAGCCACATCCCGCATAGCGACGTATCTAGAAGGATACTCGCCGTAAGTCAGAGGTATACATGACTCTGGTCCACCCACATGCCCACCAACACATACTAACTGGCAGCACATGCGAATAAACCTACCTTTCGTGAAGACAAGGCAAAGGATCCTCCAAATAATACCATCACGATACACAAGAATCACCATCCAAAATGCTCAAATAAAGACGAGGAATGGGCTGACACACATAAAACCTATAAATAGGTTCATCAAAGGGAAAGTATTGAGTACACCTTGATACAGTTTAGTAGTACAACTATATCATTCCTCGAAGTAGAGAAGCTAAGTCACTTCGCGCCGACATTACTCGTACGCCAATCCATACTATTCAAGGAACGGTCGCTTCGAATACTACCCCTTAACATACTGAGTTACCCACAACCCGAGGTTTGGTACCCAGCAAGGAACAATTAAACAACAACACATAAACAGTATGGTTTCCCATACTCATAAGCAACATATCCTCCATGGTCGATTACTTCACCAATCCATGGGCACATACAATAAGCACTGGTTTCTTACAACACACACAAATACACCAGCATTGGTTTAATCACATTTACGGGGAGTACTTTTCAGTACGCTAACATCTATACAAGGGAGATTCAATTATGCTTTCTATAAAAATAACTGAATCACGTTTACTCTAGATTCCAGTATTGAATTCATTAACAATTCACAATTACATAAGGAAATAACATCATTCCTATATCTTTCTCGAATCTCACTAAGCATTCATAATTAAATTACTAGCTAAGCAAATTCATTTCTACAGCTTAAGACTTTCATCTATCACTATGAAGCCAAAAGCAACATACAATTTCACATGTTTTATAAACACTCTATTTAAATCAATGCACTCTTTAATGCCATTTCTAAAAAAAAATCTTATGATTAGGCAAGGAGAAGGGAAAAAGAGTTTGATAACCAAACTATTTCCTACAAGGACACAAGATCAATCAAGATCACGCTATAATATTAAATTTCCCACTATAAGCCTATCATTTAATTACACGGTTTTCATTTCGCTACCGTTTAGAAGGATGACAATCAGTCTAACAAAAACATTTCCAATGATTATGGTTGCAACAAGAGGTTCTAGTTTACAAACAAAACAGAGATCAAGAGAGGCAATCTTTTCGATAATGCAAGACCTCATAAGAACACTCACTTAATAATAATAATGCAATATAGACACAAGTCATAATTGCAACCGATTAGCAATCACATTACGATCAAAGATAAGCAAGGAGCTATTAACCAAATAAAACATATTAATGCACGCACATCAAACCAGCTTTTCCATTCGCACCTTTTAAACACATTAAGGTAATTACACATACCCAAAAGTGAGTTCAATGGAGCATTTGCTAAAATAAAACTTAAATCAAATTGGTTAATGAAACACATAAGACAATCTTTCAGGGAACACATTATTACTCTCTCGAAACTACAATAACATGCTCTTTTTTAACACTTCTTCTACCAATCAAGCAGTTTCACATAATTCATCTATTCGCATAGCAATGCACCTTACTAAGGTAGAATTTAATCATGCTACTCCTACAAAATACACATGGAGAATTCTTAAACATACACATACAGTTTCCTCCCATTCACGTAAAATAAATTTTTAAACCCATAGCCCTTTAATGATCTAAAAACATAGACGACATAAGGCTCACACAAGGGTACAAGAAATCACAACCTTTTCTCTTTCGCAATCAAGAAAACTCGAATCAAAGATAATTACACATATCTTAATCATTTTAATTTCTAGAAGAGAGAGAGGAATGGTGATAATCATTTAATTTTCTACAAATTAAGCATTCAATAATTGCCATACAAGTCCCTCAAGTGGACAACATTAAGCTAGATCATAATCTTAAACAAACATAATTCGCACTTTCAGATTCAAAACAAGCACGGACCAATCCAAATGGATTAGTCTAAAGAGTACAATACTCAAAAGGGAAGGTACATACGACTCTCTTTCAAATAAGAGTAATCGTAGACCAAGACATCAATAAGCACACAATGCACAAATAAGCACTCAAATACCAACATCAAGAAGGCGAAAACCAGGTGTGAACACACACGTTACACACCCAACACGGTCTGCTCAATCACTCACATGCAAAAGGAGGACAAGCATACACATAAGGTCGATACACCTCACTTTTATGAATTTATACATGAAATCATCTCTTGTGGATTTTACATAAATCAATTAAATAACACTTGCTCTGATACCAAAATGTCATGCCCTGATACCTTGCTCTGGTACCAAAATGTCATGCCCAAAATTTAGGTCAAGAACAGGATAATTTTTTTTCAAAAAAAACATAAATTTAAAACATTAAATTTACAAATATAAAATATTTTACTTAGCAATAATTAAGTAGTAGATTAACTAAAACAACTAAAGAGATGGTTATAATCACAAATTGAATATTTTCCTATTCAAGTTTAATCACATGCCGCTACGTCTAGGGGAGATAACAATTTAAACCCTCTAGTTCAATAAATTACATTTAGAACTTAAATTCCTAATTGTTTAATTTACAACATCTAAGTCTATTTAATTAAAATTAAATATCACTTCATTGATTTTTAATTCAAAACAATTCAATCTATTGGAATTTAAAAATTAAATATTAACTTCATTAATATCTAAATTTGTACCCATCTCAATCTATTTAATCTAACATAAATAATACTTCATTGGGTATTAAATCCATAAAGAAAATATGATCTACAAGGTAAATACCTATAGATATAGGTTCATCTCCAATTAATAATAAAAATATTTAAATCTAAAGATTTGCTTTAATTTTTAATTCCCTTAACCCTCTAATTATATTTTCATGTATGTGTATTTAAATAATTATATTTATATATATAAACTCATATATAAATATATATATATTTAAATAATATAGTGATTTTGTTTCCAAATTTTATAAAAGCACAAATCCATGCAGACCCTAGCTACGGGTTGTGCATTATAAATTACACTTTACATTATAATTTCCCCATTTTTATATTAATATCCTAACCCTACCTGGGCTAGGGTTTAATATTTTTTTTTATTTTTTATTTTGGTTTATGTTGTTACAGGGCCGAATGGGGGGTTTCGTGCGGCAACAATGGCGATTAGGCGAAGGAGGCTCCACCAGTGGGTCACCCTACTATGGGGATTGTGGCCCACATAGTGGCCTTGGCCGTTGTGTGAGTCGCGCCCCACACAGTGGCTACGGCCACTGGTGTGGAGCACGGCCCACACAGGGAGCTGCAGGCACCTGTGAGGGACGCGGCCCACACAGAGGTTGCGGCCTTTGTGAGGGACGCGGCCCACACAGGGTCTACGTGCCCTGCGCGGCCGAGGCCCCGACCTTCCCCTCCCCATTTCCCTTTGTTTCTTTTTTATTTATTTATATATTTATTTTTTAAAATATAATATATATATATATGTATTTATATATTTATATATATTTACATATCTATATATACATTTTTATGTGCAAATAGGTATAAATATATTTATATATATATACATTTTCATATGTATATATTCATATATATATATATATTTATATATACATTTATTTCACAGGTAATTTTATGATATATTTTATATGTATGTATATATAAGTATATATATGAAATCTACATGTATATGATTATATATATTTATATATAACTATATTATTATTTTTTTCTTATAAAACAAAATTTATATATTTAAGAGTCCATAGTATTTTGAAGTTAGGTGAGTATTCAAACAAATTACTGGGGCATTATATTGTTCCCTTTTGATTTAATTCTTTGCATAAAATTTCCTAGATGCAAAATATAAATTTGAGGGATTATGAAAGGTTCTGACTTCAATTACAACAAAAATAAAGTATTAAATCTGTTTACTGTAGATATTATTTTCTGTAAATAAATAATGCTAGTATTTAAAAAAAAATACCTAACTTCAACTTTATCAAGAACTAAGTTTAATAAATTTTTCAGCAATGTAATAAATATAGATTTTATTTAAATAAAACTATAATAGGTTAAGATCTTTATTTCCTGCATTTATTAAATTGGCAGACTTGCAAAAAAACTACAACAACTACTTAAATAATAGAGATGTATTTTCAGTAATAAAATAAATAACATAATTAAATAATCCTAAAACAACAACTATATTAAATAAACAATTTATTAACTTAAACTATAGATATGGTTATGATAATTTTAGATTTTATTTTCTGCATTTAAAATAAAATCACAGACAAAATAAAATCACAAATTTAGTTAAAATACTTTTACATTTTCATGTATAATCCTAAATGCTTTTATATTTCAGCCCTTGCATGCATGCAAAAATCAAATTCTATTTCTTTTCCAGTAAATAAGAGAATAAATTTAACTCATTTCTTTTCAAGAAATATTAAATACTCTACAAGATTTAACCTCAACTCTAGAACTAGAACTTAGAATAAACCATTTATCTTTTATGCAAAATAACATGATATTTTATGCATAACAAATAACATATCCCCAAGTCTTTATTTCTATTTTACAAATAGCCTCTCATTTCAAACAAGTGAGGACTTTTCAAAGGGTATTAAATACATTTACAACTCTTTTTGTTTTTTTAAATCAACATCTTTCGCCATAACTTCATGCATCTGATATTTTATCTAACATCTTGCAAATAAATCAAATCTATGACCATGGAGTGCTCACCTCCCAGCCTAGGCTAACTAGTAGCCACCCCTGAGCTCGGAGAACCAAGCCCTAGATGGGAAACAAACATGCAAGCACAAAAGATAGAATACACACAAATTCAAACACACTCCCAACCCGGCTACACTGCACCACACCTTGGTGATGACCTTTTTAAGGGTGGTAGTGGACCAAGTACCCTAAGGAGAACTGCAAGTATGGAAAAACATGTAGCCACCTCATGGCAAACCAAATACATCAAGTATATAAACCCCTTATTCCTTATGCCTCCCAAGGCATTCATGCCTTATTTCCCTCCTTATGACCCCCGTTGCATAAACAAGCCATATAGCAAGGGTCACACAAAATCCCTTGTGATCGCTCTCATAACGAGAGTCTCTCACTTGAGGGCTGTCACTTCTACCACCCACAAGATCCTCCTCTCTCCCAAGAGTAAGAGGTCTTGATGACTCCCAAAAACACATACAATATATAACACAAAATACCAATTAAAATTTTCAAAAGAACATGCACGGAAACAAATCTTTTACACCAACATTACTTTCAAACACATGCAACAAGAAATCCATTATAAGAAGAATGCAACCAACCTTAATCTGCCCAAAGGTAGGTTAGTTTTGTTGAGGATGAGCAGCCCAATTCCACGGTTCTTCTCCTTCTACCCTTAGCAAAAATTTTCTATTCAAGAATCTAGCCTATTCTTTTCAAAATTCTCTTGTCTCCAAATATGGAGAGTGGGTGATTACCCACAAATTTTCTAAATCTTGCTTAAGAAGCCCATTGTGAGAGTTCTCACAAGTTTCTAAAAACTAAAGAGGAAGGTAAGGTGGAATGGGAAAGGGAACTCTCATTCGAAAAGGAAGGTTTACAACTAGGTTCAAGTCTTCTAATTTCCATTTTCGCACAACTTAGAAAAGTCAATTTTTAGGGTGTCTAAAAGGTCACATGGGAGTAGAAACTCGCCTTAAATTACCCCTAACCCTTAGGTATACCTTATGGGCTTTAGGAAACCCTATTAAACTACCCCTAGGTGTCCATTTAACCCTTTTTTAACCCCTCTGAAGTTTATTTTCGGGTCAAACCTACATTGACCATCCCAAAGATTCTTTACCCAAGGCATTTGTGGAATCTCATTACATTAAATGAAAAAGGTATAGTTAAACAATTCCCACCAAGAGACAAATTTAAAAATTCAAACATAAATCCACACGTGTCAAGTGACACAAATAAAATAATTTTATGAATTTATACATGAAATCGTCTCTTGTGGATTTTACATAAATCAATTAAATAACACTTAACACACATGCATCATTTACTGTTACAAATAAAATACAACACAAATGGGGTGTTGTCTCTCCAAATAGACAAACCCGGGCTTTACGAACATACATAGGTCTAGGTTTGGTTCTCCGTAATATTTTCATGGTCACATGGATAACTTCCTGTGCATCTCAATTTACACATTAGTAACTTTCAAATAACCACATATAATATAAATCACAAGAATAATAATACACATCATCACTTGCATACAATTTACATCTGAACAATTTAATACAGCTTATATCCAAGCAATTTCACATAAGCAATTCATCCTAATTCTCATAATGCTGATCCACACTTAAAATATACATCATATTTCTATTATCATAGTAAAGTCCTGCAAATTCAATAATGACATTTATTACCGCAAATTCATCCTATTCAAAAATCATGTAGTATTCTATATTATAAATCATATAAATAAATGATCAACATATAGCAATGTTATCCAAATCATGGAATCATATAAGTTCTAAATCCATATTGCATAAAAATAAAGCATCCATAATAGTCTCAATATAAAAAAAACCACTGCAATGTCAGGCTGAGTCGGGGTGGGGCCTCACACCCTCCCCGTCTAGGCATGAACTTCCTCCTGGAGTTCATCAAAGAGGTGGGGGTACTTTGATCTCATATGTGCTGTGTCCTCCCATGAAGTCGTAACCTCATCATAACAATTCCACTGGACCCTAACCTGGTCCAGCTCTCAACCTCGAAGGGCCAGCGTCTGAAGTGCCAAAATGCGAATGGGCTCCAAAGCTAGCTTGCCGTTTGACTCCACGTGCAAGGCATCCCAATCTAAAATATGAGACTCATCATAGATATATTTCCTCAAAACTAATACATGAAACACATCGTGGATGCGTGATAGGCTAGGTGGCAATGCTAAATGGTAGGCAACTAAGCCTATCCTCTCAATGATCTTAAAAGGTACTACAAAGCGAGGTGTGAGCTTAGAACCCTTTCCGTAACGGATTGGACTCTTATGTGGGTGCACTCTCAGGAAGACTCTGTCTCCAACCAAGTAGCTACGATCTATCCTCTTCACATCAGCATATATCTTTTGTCTATCCTAAGCCTCTCTAAGATGCTGCCTAATCAAATCCACCTACTATTCCATATCTCGAACTATCTCAGGACCAATAGTAACTCTATCCTCTATGCGATCCCAACTCAACGGTGTCCTGCAAGGTCTGTCGTATAATGCCTGATAGGGTGGCATCCCCAAAGAAGTGTGATGCCCATTGTTATAGGCGAACTCCACTAAGGGAAGGTACTCTTCCCACCTAATTTGACGATCCATGATGTACATGCAAAGCATATCCTCTAACACCTGATTAACCCTCTCTGTCTGACCATCCGTTTCTGGGTGATAGGCTGTACTGAAATTGAGCTTAGTACCCATAGCTGCCTGTAATGACTTCCAAAAGGAAGAAGTGAAAAGGGAGTCCCTTTTAGAAATAATCTTGCCGGGGACACCATGAAGTCTAACAATGTCTCGCAAGAACACCTGTGCTACAATTGGTGTTGTGAAGGTAGTCCTAACTCGTGAAAAGTGGGCCACTTTGGTCAACTTGTCAACTGTCACCAAGATAGAATCATGGTGACGAGAAGACATAGGAAGACCAATGATGAAATCCATGGATATAGTATCCCACTTCCACTTTGGTATAGCATGAGACTGGAGCAACCCCCCTGGATGGCGGTGCTCTGCCTTTACTCTCTGACACTTGAGGCATCGAGCTACTATCTCAACAATGAGTTGCCACATTCCTGGCCAATGATATAACTGCCTCAGGTCAGCATGCAACTTTTTAACTCTAGGATGCGCTACATAAGGAGCTCTATGAGCCTTTGTGACAATGAACTCTCACAATCCCCCAGAGGAAGGTACATAAATGCGCCCTTTGTGGCATAATAGTCCATCGGACTCCAAAGAATAATCCTCATATTTCCCCTCTAGAGTAACCTAAGATCGTATTACCTGACCAACCTCTACATACCATCCATCCTCTGGCAATTGCTGTAGTATACAGTCTCTCAAATCCATGCCCATAGATATGGTGTAAACCTCATGATGTCTCCTACTCAAAGCATCTACAATACGTTTTCCTTTCCTTTGATATAGTGAACGTCAAAATCATATTCGCACAAGAACTCCATCCATCTCCTTTGACGTGCATTAAGGTTTGACTGAGTGAAAATGTACTAAAGATTCTGATGATCTAAGTGTAGCTCAAAGGGGTGACTTAAAAGGAAGTGTCTCCAGCTCACAAGTGCATGCACTACTGCTATGAGCTCAAGGTCATGAGTAGGATAATTAAGTTCATGAGTCTTAAGTTTCCTAGACTCGAAAGCTATAGCCCTACCATCATGCATAAGAACTGCTCCTAAACCCTCTAGTGAAGCATCTGTACAAACCATGAAGTCAGTTGAGGGATCTGGTACAACAAGGATAGGAGTGCTAGTAAGTGCCTTCTTGAGTTCTTGAAAGGCCTTCTCGCACTTCTCTATCCACTCAAATTTCTTCCCTTTACACTGAAGAGAAGTAATAGGATGTGCAACCTTGGAGAATCCCTCAACAAAATGTCGGTAATAACCTACTAAGCCCATGAAGCTCTTGACCTCTATCACACTGGTTGGCACTGGCCAATCCATAATAGCCCTGATCTTTGATGGGTCAACTAAGATCCCATCACTGAAAATAACATGTCCAAGGTACTTGACCTCTGATCGAAAGAAAGCACACTTTGACAAACTACCAAACAATTGGTTATCCCGCAAACACTACAATACCTGTTTCAGGTGCTCCTCATGCTCCTTCTCATTCCAAGAATATATCAGTATATCATCGAGGAACACAATTACAAAATGGTCCAGAAATGTATGGAATACCCCATTCATGAGGCTCATAAAAATAGCTAGGGAATTTGTAAGGCCGAATGAAACTATGGTGAACTCATAGTGATAATATCTAGTGCGAAATGCATTCTTGTGGATATCACTCTCCACTATTCTCAACTGATGGTATCCTAACTTCATATCAATTTTGGAAAAGACTTTAGCACCTGAAGTTGATCGAATAAATCATCAATTCTGGGCAAAGGATATTAGTTCTTGATGGTTACTTTATTTAACTGCCGATAATCCATACATAATCGGAGAGATCCATTCTTCTTCTTAACGAAGATGACTGGTGCACCCCAAGGGGATATGCTAGGATGAATACGACCCTTCTCAAGGAGTTCCTCAAGCTATATTTTAAGTTCATTAAGCCCATTTGTGGTCATCCTATAAGGTGCTCTGTAAACTAGCTCGACTCCTAGTACAAGGTCTATATGAAAGTCAATCTCTCTACGGGGTGGCATTCTAGGTAACTCTGAAGGAAACACATCTGAATATCCCTTAAGGATAGGATGGTCATCAAGCAATGTTTCATTTTCTTCCTCTTCTCCTCTGTCACTAATAGTGATAGCACAAAGCTGACATCCCTTTCGCATGCTCTGCTTAAGTTGCATTGTAGAGATTATACGAAGAGACACGGGTCTCTGAATCCCGGTGATAACTATGGGCAAACCATGATCATCCTCACACTCAATCTTTTTCAGGTGGCAATCCATCTTGGCTCTATGGGAATAAAGCTAATCCATGCCAAGTATGATACCATAAGATCCAAGTGGTGTCACTCTAAGGTCTACTAAAGTGGTGGTCTTGCCAATCTACAGCTAACATGCCCTAACCTCTGATTCCACTGACACTCTAGCACCTAAAGCTAATTCCACTTCCCAACTGACACCCTATTTAGTTGCCACTAGCCCGTAATGCTCTAGAACCAATGGAGATATAAAGGAGTTAGTAGCTCCTGAATCAAACAAAATAGATACATTGTTACCTTTGATCATACCTGCAACCTCGATGACCATGGCCTGATGCTCAGCTTGGCGGTTGTCAACCACTGTGAATACTCTATGGGACCTGCCCATATCACCAACTGTCAAGTCTGAAGCGGCCATCCACTAATTCCCTGCCATCTGACCCTGAGGGCAATCCCTCGCAATATGCCCCATGGCTCCACATGTAAAGCAAGCACCCCGTGCTTGAAAATGGGTGCCCTGAGGCCTAGAGAAAGCTCATCCTCCTATCCTACTGGATCTGTTGTACCCACCCCTAGAGGACTGCTGAGTCCTCACCGAAGGTGTGTAAGGCACCTTCTCTCTCTGATCTCACCTTTGTCCCTAAGACTGCCACTACTTGGGCTTGGTACCCTACTAATATTGTGGAGGCTTTTTCCTCTAGTTCTATGGTGTCTATTGTGGAGGAGGGGGTTTGGAGAACCCCTATGAGTTTCAGTTGTTTCCCTTCCAATGTGGTTTCTAGAATCCATAAGTCTAAGGTGTGGGGTTTCGGTTCTGAAATCGATCCCTAGTGTCCTTTGGTCTGACCTGAATTTCTTCGGTTATTAGTGCCTTCTCCATGGCAACCTGAAGGCTCTCTAGAGTGGACATCCTCACTGGCCTGGCTATACCGGCATTTAACCCTGTGATGAAGTGGTTAACAAGAAGTTTCTCATCCTTTAGATAATCTACGTAGGGCAACAACTCAAAGAATTTGCTCTCATATTGGGTTACTGATAAGCTCTTTTGTTGGAGGTCATGAAAATCATCTATACGACGCTGTCTAAAATGTTCTGATAGGTACCTCTCCTGGAACCTCTTTGTGAATATCTCCCAAGTGAGAGTACCAGGAACTAATTTGCATTTGTACTCCTCTTGTCTCCACCAAGTGGAGGCTATTCCTCTCAGTAGGTGGACTGCGACACATTCTTTTAGGTTGCTCTCATAAGAGCGCAATGCAAAGCACCTCTCAAGACTCAAAAGCCATGCCTTAGCCTCTACCCCATCGATAGAACCTCCAAAAGATGGTGGCTAGAGGTGCATGACCTTCTTGATAAGATCCCCTAGATCCTAACGAGCTCTCTCAAAATAAATTGGCTCCACCACTGGAGGTGGTCCTAGTATGTGCACAGACTCTGGCTCATTTCCACCCTGACTCTCTAAAGGAATAGGAGTTGGGCTCCTACTTCATTCTCTATCAACTGATTTATGACTCCTAGAGTCCTGATTTCTAACCTAAGGGTTCTCTGCTGGAATCCTTTCTTGAACTATGCCAATTAGGTTCTGGATTGCTTCTAAGAGGTTTCAGTTAGGATCATCTGGCTGTTTGGTAGGTGCTTTTGGGTTCTCTTCTGGAACTGATTCCTTCCTAGCTACCTCTTCGCGTGCTATGCGCACACGCCTAGGACCCCTTCCACACTTGCAAGCTTGTCACGTCGTCGAAGGCATCCTAAGAGGAAAATAAAGTAAAATAAATGACAAATTTCTTTTAGAAAAATATTTAATTAATTAAATTTAAATATCTTATAAAAATCAATATAATAAAATAAATTAAATAATCTAAAGCGAAACGTAGGTGGAGTAAGATTCCTAGTGTGGAAACCTTGCTTTGATACCAAAATGTCATGCCCAAAATTTAGGTCAAGAACGGGATAATTTTTTTTCAAAAAAAACATAACTTTAAAACATAAAATTTACAAATATAAAATATTTTACTTAGCAATAATTAAGTAGTAGATTAACTAAAACAACTAAAGGGACGGTTATAATTGCAAATTGAATATTTTCCTATTCAAGTTTAATCACGTGAACCTACCTCTAGGGGAGATAACAATTTAAACCCTCTAGTTCAATAAATTACATTTAGAACTTAAATTCCTAATTGTTTAATTTACAACATCTAAGTCTATTTAATTAAAATTAAATATCACTTCACTGATTTTTAATTCAAAACAACTTAATCTATTAGAATTTAAAAATTAAATATTAACTTCATTAATATTTAAATTTGTACCCATCTCAATCTATTTAATCTAACATAAATAATACTTCATTTGGTATTAAATCCATAAATAAAATATGATCTACAAGGTAAATACCTATAGATATAGGTTCATCTCCAATTATTAATAAAAATATTTAAATCTAAAGATTTGCTTTAATTTTTAATTCCCTTAACCCTCTAATTATATTTCAATGTATGTGTATTTAAATAATTATATTTATATATATAAACTCATATATATATATATATACACATATACACACACATATATATATATAGATATACATATATATATATATATATATATATATATATATATAGTGATTTTGTTTCCAAATTTTATAAAAGCACAAATCCATGCAAACCCTAGCTAGGGGTTGTGCATTATAAATTATTCTTTACATTATAATTTCCCCATTTTTATATTAATACCCTAACCCTACCTGGGCTAGGGTTTAATATTTTATTTTTGATTGGGTTTATGTTGTTGCAAGGCTGAATGGGGGGTTTCGTGCGGCAGCCATGGCAGTTAGGTGGAGGAGGCTCCACCAGTGGGTCGCCCCACTGTGGGGGTTGTGGCCCACATAGTGGCCTTGGCCGCTATGTGAGTCACGGCCTGCACAGTGGCTACAGCCACTGGTGTGGAGCACGACCCACATAGGGAGCTGCAGGCCCCTATGAGGGACGCGGCCCACACAGAGGTTGTGGCCTCTGTGAGGGACTCGACCCGCATAGGGTCTACGTGCCCTACGCAGCCGAGGCCCTGACCTTCCCCTACCCATTTCCCTTTGCTTCTTTTTTATTTATTTATTTATTTATTTTTTTAAATATAATATATATATATATATATATATATGTATTTATATATTTATATATTTATATATTTATATATATTTACATATCTATATATATATATATTTTTATGTGCAAATAGGTATAAATATATATATATACATTTTCATACGTATATATTCATATATATATATATTTATATATACATTTATTTCCTAGGTAATTTTATGATATATTTTATATGTATGTATATATAAGTATATACATGAAATCTACATGTATATGATTATATATATTTATATATAACTATATTATTATTTTTTTCTTATAAAACAGAATTTATATATTTAAGAGTCCATAGTTTTTTTAAGTTAGGTGAGTATTCGAACAAATTACTGGGGCATTATATTGTTCCCTTTTGATTTAATTCTTTGCATAAAATTTCCTAGATGCAAAATATAAATTTGAGGGATTATGAAAGGTTCTGATTTCAATTACAGCAAAAATAAAGTATTAAATCTGTTTACTGTAGATATTATTTTCTGTAAATAAATAATGTCAGTATTTAAAAAAAATACCTAACTTCAACTTTATCAAGGACTAAGTTTAATAAATTTTCCAGCAACCTAATAAATATAGATTTTATTTAAATAAAACTATAATAGGTTAAGATCTTTATTTCCTGCATTTATTAAATTGGCAGACTTGCAAAAATCTACAGCAACTACTTAAATGATAGAGATGTATTTTCTATAATAGAATAAATAACATAATTAAATAATCCTGAATCAACAACTATATTAAATAAAGAATTTATTAACTTAAACTATAGATATGGTTATGATAATTTTAGATTTTATTTTCTGCATTTAAAATAAAATCACAGACAAAATAAAATCACAGATTTAATTAAAATACTTTTACATTTCCATGTATAATCCTAAATGCTTTTATATTTCAGCCCTTGCATGCATGCAAAAATCAAATTCTATTTCTTTTCCAGTAAATAAGAGAATAAATTTAACTCATTTCCTTTCAAGAAATATTAAATACTCTACAAAATTTAACCTCAACTCTAGAACTAGAACTTATAATAAACCATTTATCTTTTTTGCAAAATAACATGATATTTTCTACATAACAAATAACATATCCTCAAGTCTTTATTTCTATTTTACAGATAGCCTCTCATTTCAAACAAGTGACAACTTTTCAAAGAGTATTAAATACATTCACAACTCTTTTTTAATTTTCAAAATCAACATCTTCTGCCATAACTGCATGCATCTGATATTTCTGCTAACATCCTGCAAATAAATCAAATCTATGACCATGGAGTGCTCACCTCCCAGCCTAGGCTAACTGGTAGCCACCCCCGAGCTCGGAGAACCAAGCCCTAGACGGGAAACAAATATTCAAGCACAAAAGATAGAATACACACAAATTCAAACACACTCCCAACCCGTCTACACTACACCACACCTTGGTGATGACCTTTTTAAGGGTGGTAGTGGACCAAGTTCCCTAAGGAGAACTGCAAGTATGGAAAAACATGTGGCCACCTCATGGAAAATCAAATACATCAAGTATAGCAATCCCTTATTCCTTATGCCCCCCAAGGCATTCATGCCTTATTTCCCTCCTTATGACCCCCATTGCATAAACAAGCCATGCAGCAAGGGTCACACAAAATCCCTTGTGATCGCTCTCATAATGAGAGTCTCTCACTCGAGGGTTGTCACTTCTACCACCCACAAGATCCTCCTCTCTCCCAAGAGTAAGAGGTCTTGATGACACCCAAAAATACATACAATATATAACACAAAATACCAATTAAAATTTCCAAAAGAACATGCACGGAAACAAATCTTTTACACCAATACTTTCAAACACATGCAACAAAAAATCCATTATAAGAAGAATGCAACCAACCTTAATCTGCCCAAAGGTAGGTTAGTTTTGTTGAGGATGAGCAACCCAATTCCACGGTTCTTCTCCTTCTACCCTTAGCAAAAATTCTCTATTCAACAATCTAGCCTATTCTTTTCAAAATTCTCGTCTCCAAAAATGAAGAGTGGGTGATTACCCACAAATTTTCTAATTCTTGCTCAAGAAGCCCATTGTGAGAGTTCTCACATGTTTCTAAAAATTAAAGAGGAAGGTAAGGTAGAATGAGAAAGGGAACTCTCATTCAAAGAGGAAGGTTTACAACTAGGTTCAAGTCTTCTAATTTCCATTTTCGCACAACTTAGAAAAGTCAATTTTTAGGGTGTCTAAAAGGTCACATGGGAGTAGAAACTTGTCTTAAATTACCCCTAACCCTTAGGTATACCTTATGGGCTTTAGGAAACCCTATTAAACTACCCCTAGGTGTCCATTTAACCCTTTTTTAACCCCTCTGAAGTTTATTTTCGGGTCAAACCTATGTTGACCATCCCAAAGATTCTTTACCCAAGGCTTACATTAAATGAAAAATCTATAGTTAAACAATTCCCACCAAGAGACAAATTTAAAAATTCAAACATAAATCCACACGTGTCAAGTGACACAAACAAAATACTTTTACGAATTTATACATGAAATCGTATCTTGTGGATTTTACATAAATCAATTAAATAACACTTAACACACATGCATCATTTACTGTTACAAATAAAATACAACACAAACGAGGTGTTGTCTCTCCAAATAGACAAACCCTGGCTTTACGAACATACATAGGTCTAGGTTTGGCTCTTCGTAATATTTCCATAGTCACATGGATAACTTCCTGCGCATCTCAATTTACACATTAGTAACTTTCAAATAACCACATATAATATAAATCACAAGAATAATAATACACATCATCACTTGCATACAATTTACATCTGAACAATTTAATACACCTTACATCCAAGCAATTTCACATAAGCAATTCATCCTAATTCTCATAATGTTGATCCACACTTAAAACATACATCATATTTCTATTATCATAGTAAAGTCTTGCAAATTCAATAACGACATTTATCACCACAAATTCACCGTATTCAAAAATCATGTAGTGTTCTATATGATAAAGCATATAAATAAATCATCAACATATAGTAATGTTATCCAAATCATGGAATCGTATAAGTTCTAAATCCATAATGCATAAAAATAAAGCATCCATAATAGTCTCAATATAAAAAAAACCACTACAATATCAGGCTGAGTCGGGGTGGGGCCTCACAATATGCAAGGATGAAAGGTGAAACTAGGTGAAGACTATGCAAGGACCTAAAAGGTATGGAAAACTAGAATGACGTGACTATGAGAGGACCTAAAAGACCAGAACTCCAAAAAACATGGTAGACAAAATGTTTGTTTGATTTTACAATAAAAACACATTCAAGGGCAATCCTCGGGCTAGCCAGGACAATAGTTGTTGAATCTCACTTGGGGGGTTACCCCGAGCTACACAATTCAAAGTGGATACTTAGATGGTTGACCCCATTGGCTCCACCCTCAACACTCACTTCTCTAGGGAACCAAGCATCAGTCCCCACAAAAACTCCCCATGGTGAACTTTGTATCTCTACTAAGAACTATAAGAATGTGAGCCGCTTCAGAGGTCCGACCTCCTGCGTCAACAACTAGAAGTTTTTTGGCTTCTAACACAAAAGATGTCTAGTAAGGGCATCCATTCAAGTGGCCACACATGTAGCAGTGTACACTCTATTAAGGAAGGCTCCTAGCCTATAGAGGTTGCACTCTATAGGGTTTATGGGGAGACATGTCATCGATATGAACTAATCAACACTCATTGCTTGCAACTTTCGTCACAAGACTCAATCTTCCAGTATCCAACAATGAAGTTTTCCTACAAAACACACATATGCAAATTCAAATATAAACTAGAAACACACATCCATGCAATAAAAATTCACTCCATTGTACTCCTATTCCTCAAGATTTCACATTTAATATATTTTCTCTTAGAAGCACTTATGTAAAAAGCTATGAGGAAATGGAGATTTGAGAATGCAAATATAGTGGGTAAGATGTCAAGAACAATGGGATGCAAACTGCCATAAGTTGGTGCATAAAGATGAGATCCCCAAATAAGAGAGAGGGCCTTGTTTAAATAGATTTTCTTTAGGCGAGTTCATGTTGTGGGATGAATATGGGATAATGTAAGATGAGTGGTATAGGGAAGATGAGTGGTAAATGGGAAATGGTAAGTGGTAGGAGGGGGATATTAAAGGGTTTTATTAAATAAATAGAGAAATGTATATAATGTGAATGCATGAAGGTGTATACATGAATATGATATAATTTTTTATTTAATACATTTAATAGATAAATGATGAGATATTAATAATAATATAATAAAAGATGGAAATTATGAATAATGAATTATAGAGAAATAATAGTGTAATAATAAGGACTCACCCGATGTTCATACAAATTTGAAATTAAATGAGGATAAATTAATGGAAATTTTTATGTGTCTACAAACATATCTGACAAATACCTATTTGATGGTACTTGCACTCCATCAAATGAGAGAGATAGTTGGGAGAGGGTCGACTGTTATTGTGAAAGGAAATAAATTTTAGGATTCCATGGAGAGAGACAACAAGAAGTTGTAATAGATGGTTCATCATATCTTGTTGATTTTTTGCAAATGTTGCAAACAGATTTGAGGGCAGGTTGTCAAAGGTCCATTGCATGGATTAATAAGAATGGCTCATGCTTTTTCCCCAAATTCATCATTGAGGGTAATGTTGATGAAGAAGTCGGCCCTAAAGTTGATGTTGAGATTTAATTCGAATAAGGCCAACTGGGGCCTCAAGTGCTGATAATTGTATTAGAGTTGTTGCTAATGTGGAGGTTTCAAAAACTGAGCAAGTTTGTTTTCCTGGTAATTTTGGAGTTTCAAAAACTCATAAAATAAGTCTTCCTTATCACTTAAAGCATATAGGAGGGCTGAGAAAGTGGAATGAGCTATACCATGTGGATGTCAAGGTGGTTTAGGTGAAAAAAAAATCAAAGTTTTGACAAAATATAGTTGCCAAAACCTGCCTTATTATTAAACCACTCCAAGATGGGTGTAAATAGAAAGAAAGCAAATAATAAATGGTTTCTATAGGGTGTATTGACTTATATTTGCCGATCCATGAGAAGAATTATCTCCTTGCCTTTATGTTATCTTACATCTTATATGAAGGTCAATCATAATTATATTTACATAAGTCACATGATACGTATGCCAAAAATTACATAGTAGACAACATGAATAGATTTATTTCTTGTTTCAATATGCAATCATCATATTTTATACAAATACTAGAATGAATATTAAAGAGTATTCTCCAAGACTATAAAAATCAATCATTTCATCACACTACACAATACACAATTAGGGGTAGGTAAAAGTATCTCATTTACTTATTAGAATCAGGTACATACAACTAAAATACATGTTTGTCTTAAGCATTTTATCAAATGGTTCACTACCTTGCATAGACAAGGCAACGAGCTATTTGATATCTCAAAGAAATGTGTTCTCATGGTGATATAATGCCAACACAATCCATAGTAATTTGACTATCATGGTATTCCATCACCATCATTGCATTCCATCACCATGAGACCGCATTTCTTTGAGGCATTTTTTCTGGCAGTTCACTACCTTGTCTATGTTACCACATTTTTCATACATTTCTTATATTGGTCAAATAGTGCAAAACATATATTCAACATAGCTTGGCAATGTTCATTCGGATCACAAATACAAATGTTTAATATCTCATAGGTCAATTTTGGTTTTTACATATAATTACATATAGAAATGTATAATATCCCATACCTTAGCAATGTTTACTTATAATTTCATATGAAAATGTTTAATATCCCATAGGCCAATTTTAATTTCATCACAAGTACAACATTCTTGTCAGGGCCTATTTTAGGCATTATATGGGTATTATAATAAAATCCCATATTATATCCCATTTAATTATAATTACCATGCAAAGCAAAAGTCATGTCTATGTAATTGAAATATCCCATTTACATATAATTATATTATTCCATAGGTCAATTTCAATTTTGAATTACTCTACAAAGAAAAAGACTTCAAAAAACTTTATTTCCACAAGGCAAACCAGAAGACCATTTGCGCACGTAGGAGAGGGGATTTGTAGGGTTAGAGACGGTGGTGAATGAAGAATTCATTCATGCGTGCAAGAGGAGGAAATCAGTTTATAGGTGAGCAATCACTTAGCTTCATCTTATGTGCATTTCAAACATAATTAGATTTATTTGTTTCCCTTTTGCTAAAAATTATTCTATCCAATCAGATAATCTAAACCTAAAACCCTATACATGGTAGGGAACATATGTCTATGAAATTGAAATATCACATTTACATATACTTATAATATCCCATATAATTACATGTAGAAATGTATAATTATATGTTAGGTCCCGGAGACAACTGAGAGGGGGGGGGTGAATCAGTTGTCTAATAAATTCAAACCAAAAACTTATTAACCAACTTAATGCTTAATACTGGTAAACCAGTTAAGTATGCTGGTAGATAGTGTTAATAGTAAATTGCTATACCGATAAGGATTAATGCATGAAACATAAACACAAAGTCATCCATAACACATGATACCAATATTTGTACGTGGAAACCTTGTAAGGGGAAAAACCATGGTGGGAAACCTTACCCACAATCAGATGATTCTACTGTAGATAGTAAGTGTACAAAAAGGGGTCTGAACATGCAGAAAGGCCAATAGCTTAGAGCTCACTTCTCAATCACAAATGCGAGTCACATTGACTACAGTTGGATGGTTAAATCCAATAAGAATGTACTACACAAAATAGCATCTTCATATGCTAGATTCAGTGACGGTGTAATGCTGATATGCTTCTACAAAAAGCTAACTTCACCTTCAAATGATGTCTTCGTGTATACCTCTACTTGATCTCACACACAATTCTTTTTTGCATTCCACACTTTATCTTACAAATAAGATCTTACATTTATACCATACCCTAAGACCAATTTTAGTAGGTTGGCTCTACAAGATATTACAATAAAACATTTTACAAATAATATAATACCTGATGCAATAATCGACTGAACATGTCAGCTTAATGCATTTACAACAATAATAAATCATCTCCATAGCGTGCCATGCTGATCTGGAAAAGATAAACTTGTCAGTGTAACCCTAGATAACCTGGACCTATTTGTTAGTAAAAGCAAATATACAAATATGAATATACCAATGATTATTTCTTCAAAATAAGGTGTCCACATAATGTCTTCAACATTACCAAGTGTCTTCCATATCATTCCAGGTACCGGTGAACAATATATCCTACCGGTGAACCATATACCAGTAACTGTTGCACAGATTACTGCTTGCCAGTGAATGTTGCTGGATCTCCAAAGTAGGTGTATTCAGTAGGTTTTGACATCAATGACAAAACCATACCAAAATACCAACAATCTCCCCCTTTGGCATTGATGGTAACACAAGATGGAAAAACCATCAAAGTAACAAAACAGAAGTGCCAAATACAAAAACCAACAATCTCCATTTCTCCCCCTGGGAGTAACAATACAAATTTCTCATACAAATTTCTCCTTAAATGTGTTTTTCAAAATCTCTCCCATGAAATCTCTCACCAAAAAGATAATGTGTTTTTCCATAGATATCTCTCCCCCTTTGACATCAAATGCCAAAGTTACAAAAATCAAGTTCATACAAAATACTAACCAATTCAATATACCAACTACTCCCCCTAAGAAGTAGCTTCCTCATCAAATACCGGAATAAAAGATTTGTCCATTTAATTCTATCAGTTGATGACAATCATCAATTGTCTAAGTCTCTACTGGTGGTGGTATGACTCCAAGCTGATCTCTGAGATACTCAAAAGTCTCCTTAGGCAAAGGTTTTGTGAAAATATCTGCAAGTTATTCTTTAGTATTCACATAGACCAGTTTTATCTCTTTTTCTTCAACTTTTCCCCTTAGAAAATTTAGTTTGATAGAAACATGTTTTGTTTTAGAATGTAATACTGGATTTTTAGATATATCAATTGTTGTAGTGTTATCATAGTATATAGTAATAGGTTCCTTGCATTTTACCTTTATGTCTTTCAACATTTGCTTAGGCCAAAGTACCTATGTACAGTTTGTTGCTGCTACAACATATTTTGATTCTGCTGTTGATAAAGATGTACAACTCTGTTTCTTACTCAACCAAGAGACTAATCTCTTTCCAAGAAAGAATGCTCCTCCAGTGGTGCTTTTTCTATCATCCACATCTCCTACCCAATTTGCATCTATGTATGCACATAGATCAAAATTTTCATCTTTAGGATACCATAATCCAAGATTTGTTGTGCCTTGTAGGTACCGGAAAATCCTTTTCACTACTGATTCATGATTTTCCCTAAGATTACTCTGAAATCTAGAAACAATACATACTGCATTCATAATATCAGGCCTAGTTTGTGTCAAATATAGTAAACCTCCTATCATAGATTTGTATCTAGTTGGATTAATAGGTGTAGATTCATCCCTTTGAGATAATTTGTCATTTGTAGTCATAGGTGTGCTTACCGGTTTAGAGTTCTCCATCCTAAATTTCTTTAGTAGTTCTTTCAAGTACTTAGATTGACTCAAAAATATACCTTTATCAGTCTGTGAAATCTACAATCCTAAAAAGAATTTTATTTCTCCAATCATAGACATTTCAAATTCTTATTGTATTTCAAGAGAAAACTCTTTACATAATCCATCTTCTCCTCCAAAGATTATATCATCAACAAATACTTCAATAATCAAGATGTCATCATTAGTTACTTTGTAATATAAATTGCTATCTACATTTCCTTTAGTAAAACCAATCTTTAAAATATACTTATCCAATCTTACATACCAAGCTCTTGGGGCTTGTTTCAATCCGTATAGAGCATTTCTTAACCTGCAAACCATATCATTATCATCTATCAAATAAAATCCATCAGGTTGTTCAATATAAACTTCCTCTTCAAGATCTGCATTAAAAAATGCACATTTAATATACATTTGATAAACTTTGTAATCCTTGTGAGCTGCAAAAGCCAAGAATAATCTAACTGCCTCAATTCTGGCTACCGGTGCAAAGGTTTCATTGTAATCAACTCTTTCTTTCTAAGAATATCCCTTACACACTAGACTTGCTTTATTTCTGACAACCTTATCATCTTCATTAAGTTTGTTTCTAAATACCCATTTGGTTCCAATTACATTTTTATCTCTAGGCCAGGAAACTAATGTCCAAGTATTATTCTTCTCAATTTCTCCTAATTCTTCTTCCATAGCTTTAATCCAAAATTTATCTTCACATGCCTCATTGATAGATGATGGTTCAATTTGAGAAATAAGACATACCTCTTCATTTGCCAATCTTCCTCTTGTCATAACTCCTTTAAATTTGTTTCCATTTATCTGATCTTCAGAATGATTCAGTCTTACATACCGGGGTGTCTTAGTTTGTTGTTGTTCTTCAAATACTGTGGAATCCTTTGATGATCTTGGGGTAACTGGTTCTTCATTCTGTACCGGTGGATTCTATGTAGGTTCATTTGTCACAACTTCTATTGCCAGTTCAGAGTCTATATACCTTGAAGTTCCTCTGAACTATTCATAAATCTTTACATTTGTACTCTCAACAATTTTCTGCAATCTTTTATTAAAACATCTATATGCCTTGCTCTTAGATGAATAACTAAGAAATACTCCTTCATCACTTCTAGGATCAAATTTGCCAATATACTCATCTCTTCTAATATAACATTTACTTCCAAAAATTTTGAAATACTTAAGAGTAGGAATATTATGAAACCATAGTTCATGAGGGGTCTTACCGATTTCACCTTTGATGTGAACTTTGTTGAATGTATAGACAGCAGTGCTTACTGCCTCTCTCTAGTACACATGTGGTAGATTTGCTTCTGATAACATACTTCTTGCTACATCCAAGATAGTTCTATTTTTCCTTTTAACAACTCCATTCTGCTGTGGTGTCCGAGGTGCTGTTAACTGTCTTTTGATTCCATTCACTTCACAGAATGTATTAAAGTCCTTAGATGTGAATTCTCCTCCTTGATCTGATCTTAAACATTTGATTTTCTTACTAGTTTCATTTTCAACCATTGCTTTTAATAGTTTGAACTTCCCAAGTGCTTCTGATTTTTCTCTAAGAAAAGTAACCCAACACATTCTAGAATAATCATCAATAATTAGCATGAAATATCTATCACCTTGTAAGCTTTTAGTTCTAGCTGGACCACATAAATCAGTCTGAATTAAATCAAGAGCATTATTGGATTTTTCTGGAATACTTTTGAAACGAGCTCTAACTTGTTTTCCAAATTGACATTCCTTACAAATTGTATTCTGAGGTTTCACAATTTTAGGTAGATCTCTAACCGCCTGAGAAGTACTGATTTTTACCATGCAATCAAAATTTACATGACATAGTCTCTTATGCCATAACCAACTTTCATCTATATGTGCAATTAAGCATGCCTTTTCACTATTATTCAAATGAAAGATATTACCTCTAGTCTGAATACCGGTTGCAATTTTCAAACCAGTTCTATTCATGATTTTGCATTTTCCATTTTAAAATTGTAACTAAAAACCTTTCTCAACTAATTGACCAACACTTAAAAAATTATGCTTTAATCCTTCAACATAGTAGATATTGTCAGTGTTATGTTTACCATCAAGAGATATTGAACCCTTACCTTTGATTGAACAAGCTTTGTCATCTCCAAATCTTACTAAACCTCCATTGTATTTTTGAAAGTTCAAGAATTCACCTTTGTCTCCAGTCATATGATGTGAGCATCCTGAGTCAATAATCCATTCATCCTTTGATTCAACTTTAGCTTCTAGGGCTTATTCTACTGATTGAGCAATAGGTGTCGGTTGATCTTCTATTATAGCAACAAAAACTCATCCATTGTCTGCTAGATCCTCATCAGAATCATCAGTCACACCTTCATCAACAATGTAACATGATTTATCTTTGTTCTTCTTAAATCTATATCTCTGATATTCAGGATTAGGCTTATATGTTCTTTTAGCTTCTTCTCTTAGTCTAGCATGTCTATCAGGGCATCTGGAAGCCATATGACCAATCTTATTGCAGTTAAAACATTTAAAGGGTGCTTTACCTTCATACTTACTTCCAATTGGACCTTTTGGCATTTTCCTTGCAAATAATGCTTCAAGTTCTTCAAGCTCTACATTCTCCTTTCTGGTTTCTTCAAGTTCTCTTGCATAAAAGGCTCTCTAGTCTGATTTGTCAAATGATGGAGTAGATGATGTTGATGCTTTAAAGGCCAGATCAGTCTTTATAGTAGCAATAGGACCAAATTCCTCAATTTCAAAAGTTGAAAGTTTTCCAATCAATGTATCCCTAGTTACTGATGTATTAGGCATTGTTCTCAACTCATTTATAGCAGTAACCTTTATTTTATATGCCGGTGGCAAACCTTTTAAGATTTTTGAAACAATTTCATCCTCACTCAAGGTTCCTCCACAACATTTAATACCCAAAACAATTTCATTTACTCTTTCCATAAAAGCAGAAATCCTTTCATCTTCTTCCATTTTTAGATGTTCATACCTAACTCGAAAGCTTTCAAGTTTTGCAATTTTGAATGTGGAATATCCTTCATTCAGTGTTTCCAAATGATCCCAAATAGCTTTAGTAGTAGACCTATCTGATAATCCCATGATTTGTTGATATGATAATGCGCTCAAAAGTGTTTCTCTTGCTTTGCAATCATTCTCTTCATCTTTGGCTAAGGTAGTTGGAGCAGTCTGACCAGCTATAGTAGTAGTATAACCATTCTTAGTAACTTCCCAGATGTCTTTGCTGATGCAATTCAGATGTGTCTCCATTCTGATCTTCCATATCCCATAGTTGGTTCCATCAAGTTTAAGACTATCCTTCTTGAAATAATTAGTAGACATTGGATCTCCACAAGTTGTTAAACTTCTGTAAAAGAGGACTAGGCTCTGATACCAATTGTTAGGTACCAGAGACAACTAAGAGGGGGGGTGAATCAGTTGTCTAATAAATTCAAACCAAAAACTTATTAACCAACTTAATGTTTAATACCGGTAAACTAGTTAAGTATGCCAGTAGATAGTGTTAACAGTAAATTGCTATACCGGTAAGGATTAATGCATGAAACATAAACACAAAGTCATCCACAACACATGACACCAATATTTGTATGTGGAAACCTTGTAAGGGGAAAAACCATGGTGGGAAACCTTACCCACAATCAGATGATACTATTGCAGATAGTAAGTGTACAAAAAGGGGTCTACACATGTAGAAAGCCCAACAGCCTAGAGCTCACTACTCAATCACAAATGGGAGTCACACTTACTATAGTTGGATGGTTAAATCCAATAAGAATGTACTGCACAAAATATCATCTTCATATGCTAGATTCAGTACCGGTGTAATGCTGATATGCTTCTACAAAAACTTAACTTCGCCTTCAAATGATGTCTTCATGTATACCTCTGCTTGAACTCGCATATACCTTCACACAATTCTCTTTCACATTCCACACTTGATCTTACATTTATACCATACCCTAAGACCAATTTTAGTAGGTCAGCTATACAAGATATTACAATAAAAACATTTTCCAAATAATATAATACCCGATGCAATAACCGATTGAACATGTCAGCTTAATGCATTTACAACAATAATAAATCATATCCATAGCGTGCCATGCTGATTTGAAAAAGATAAACCTGCCAGTGTAACCCTAGATAACCTAGACCTATTTGCCATTAAAAGCAAATATGCAAATATGAATATACCAATGATTATTTCTTCAAAATAAGGTGTCCACATGATGTCTTCAACATTACCAAGTGTCTTCCATATCATTCCAGGTACCAATGAACAATATATCCTGCCGGTGAACCATATACCAGTAACTGTTGCATAGATTACTGCTTGCCAGTGAATGTTGCTGGATCTCCAAAGTAGGTGTATTCAGTAGGTGTTGACATCAATGACAAAACCATACCAAAATACCAACATTATAATATATGGGATATTATATGGGATATTTCAATTTCATAAACATATGTAAATGTGATATTATAATTATATGTAAATGGGATATTATATGGGATATTATAATTATAAGTAAATGGGATATTATATGGGATATTATAATTAACTGTAAATGGGATATTTCAAAACGCAAGAAGATCTTTTTCTTTGTATAGTAATTATAAGAAAATTAATGTTCATTGTCTAGAGAAGAGTTTGAGGTCATTGTATTTGATATAATAGTGTTTTTCCAAAGGTTTTTTGATACTTTCTTTTTTGGCAGGAAGGTTTTTGGCTCATGGGATTTGGCACAGGGCTTTGGAAATTTTTGTCTTCTTCCATTGATAGCAACTATGAAGTCTACATTTGAAAATTATCCGATGGGTTTTTTTGGCAAATTGTCATATGGGCTCTATGCAAAACTGATATTATATGTGTTGTGACCACATTTTGTATGTGGTTTTGGGTGGGGTGTATAAATTGATCTGTTAGATACTATAGGTTTATTTTATGAGTTGTGACCAGAGTTTTTTTTCCCAAGGTTCTTTCCTCTGGTATGCTCTTTGAATCCTGTGTAAAAAATAAAAAATATTAATTAAAAAGTTTAGTCGAATAATCCACTTTTATTGAAAAAAAAAATTATAAGAAAATGGGATATTTCAATTTCAATTTTTACATATAATTATAGTATCCCACTGTATACACATAAAATTGGCTATGAGCAATTAAATAAATATTTTATATTTATTTAATGATTATTCTTCTATTAAATAGTTAAATTTGAAAAGATTAATTTATTTAATTCATTTTTCGTGTCTTTCTATTAATTAATATTTTATTAATTAATTCATCTATCATATGCTTCTAATTAATTAAATATCTAATATTTAATTATTCTTCTAACCAAGTTAATTAAATATCTAATATTTAATTATCTTCTCCAAATAATTAAATATCTAATATTTAATAGTTATTCTTCTATCCTATAGTCTCAAATATTAAATAATCTCTAAATTATTTAAATCCCTTTGCAAACTCATCCATCATGTGGCTAAGGAAATTAATATTTCTTAAATATTAATTCATCATTTATCTTCAACTTCCAAATTTAATGAAATTTGTGTATGTACACATATTTCATAACCATCTTCTATATTCTCTCCAACACCCTCTATATCTTACGAAGGACTTGAGTCCACTTGTCCTATCATGCCTAAATCTTCTCCAACCATCCCTAGATTCCCTCAGTTAGCAACCCAGTCAAGGTGAGATGAGTGACACTTGTCTTCTCCTTCTCCCTTTCTCTCAACCTTCACCTTTGCTCATAGCCATGCAAATTTGCAAATCTAATCATGACCGTTGATCTGAGCCACATCATCTAATCCTCTCAAGGTCTATAAAATCAAGAGCTTTAGTTGGGAGAGAGTTAGACTTCAAGAGACTTCAAGTGCATTTTGCAAGCTAATCATATGCATCCGTGAGTTTTAATTTTGAAGCAAATAGAAATTATCATATAGCATAATCATTTTAGCATAATCATGTAGTATTGCATATCATAGTATCAGTTAACTACCAGTTATCAATCCATTCTTCATATGCCATCTTGGAAGCTATCAATGCATTGTCTGAGAGAACACCATCTACAACTAGGAACAATGGAGTTAGGACACAATGAGACATAAACCATGAAGGTAATATTAATGTTTTTATTTAATATGTATTTCATGTAGTTTCATTGGTTGAATTTGGATTTCCTGTAGCATTTCCATTTGTATTTTGTGAAACTAACTTGTTGCAGGTAGCATTCCAATGGATGAAATTCAAGTCGACAAATGAATCACACCTGGCTTTCAAAACTCCACTTCCAAATTATGACAAAGGTGAACCATCACAATTAAAATATGACAAGGGGAAAGCCAAAGTGAATTACACTTATACATATGATGATATGGTAAATGTGATCATTGTTAACGATAATCAATCTTCAAAGCCAATCAATGTTATTACTCAAAGCAAAGCAAAGGTTACCTTTCCAAGTATAGCAAAAGATACAACATCCACTTCACAACAATATAGTTTAGTAGAGCAATTACAAAGAATACCTGCTCAAATATCATTTCTGGAACTTCTCAAGGTTTCACCTATGCATAAGGAAATTTTGGAGAAAGCTTTAGTAGAAACAACACTTTGAAAAGATTTGGATATAGATCAATTCCAAAACATGGTAGGACACCTTATAGCTCCTCATTGTTTATCATTTTCTAAAAATGATGATGCATCCTTGCAACATCCTCACAATGCTCCCTTACATGTTGAAGTCTCCATTAATAAAACTCATGTTAAACATGTACTCATAGATGGAGGAGCCGACTTAAATATTTGTGCATTAAGTTTGATAAAAGCTTTGGGATATTCAGAAAATGAAGTGGACCCAAAAAAGAAAATAGCCATCAAGGCTTATGATGAAGCAGAACGTTCTTCTAAAGAAACTGTTTTGCTACTAATAAAAATAGGACCTATGGAAAGGGACACATTGTGTCAGGTTTTAGATTTGAGCCTCTCATACAACATTCTTCTAGGATGACCATGGATTGACAAGATGCAAGCAGTTCCTTCTACATATCATCAATGTGTGAAATTTCCTTATGAAGGACAAGAGATCACTATAATTGTAGATTCTAGTCAATATTGCAATAATTTGAAGCCAACACAAGATACCAGAGTTCCACATAAAAGAGAATCAGTATATCCTACCAAATAAATTTAAGAAAAGTTATGGGAAAATTTTGAGGAAAAGCTCAAATTAAATGATGAAGGAATGGGAAAATATTCTTTGCATAATTTTCCACTTTCCCCTAAGTCATATGGAAAGCCTACAGATATTCAATCAAAGACATCAGAAAGATCAAAACATATGTTTAAAGGGAAATTTGTTAGTGTTGGAACTCTTGAAGAAGAAAATGAAGACAAAGACATTCTTGGTTGGTTGTACAAGGATGAAGATAAAACTATAGCAATAGCAGCAGAAGTCAATATTTCCATAAAACAATATGGCAAAGGTTATGAAATTATGCAAAAAATGGGATATAAAGGAAAAGGACCAATTGGTAAGCGACATCAAGGTATTTTAGAACCTATTTGTCCACACTCACAATCCAAAGAAGATAAATTCAGGCTTGGATATCTAAAATCCAATAAAAAGAAACATAATAATCCACAACAAAAGTGGAAAAAGAAATCAGTTTCTAAAGAAGAAAATTGGCAAGAAAAGCTACATCAGGCGGCAGAAATAGTAACAAATAAACAAAAGGAGCAAGAAGAACATGAAAAGCAAGACAAGGAGATTACCATCCAAGGTTAAGAAAAATCATGTCAACAAGTTCTAGAAATACAAACAATTGCAAAATATGAACAAGATATTCCGAAAGCAGTAAAAATAGAGATGGTGGAAATCAGGGAACTTTTTGCACTAGACAACATTCCTGTATGGTATAGTGGATTAGTCCTAGATCATGATTCAGAGACAGATTCAAATGAGTATGAATGGAGTCCAGATATCTTATCTACTAAATCAAGTAAGGAACACAATAAAGACCAAGAAGCTATCACAAAAGAAGACTTGTCTATTGCAAAACAAAAGATGGAGTTAGAAAGAAAACAAGAAAAACTCAGAATTCAGAGGAAAGAGGCATATGCAAAAAGGAAAGGGAATGACAAAGACAAAGAAGTAATGTCACAAGAGGTACAAACAAGGATAGATCAAATATTTGAAAATACAAGATTTTCATCAAAAGAGAAACAAGATGTATCTAGATATGGCAAAATCATAGAAGAATTAAGAGATAGTCAAGTTGGATTGACTATTAGTCCATAAGAAGTTGAGTTTGAAAGGAGACAAAATCTAGCAAAAGAATCCTCTTTATCATGTACACAAGTATGTCAACTCCAAAATGCAAATGAGGTCAATCAAGAAGGAATTTGCAGTATTAAAGACGTGTGTGTTGACATAATCCATTCATTTAATGGACAAACATTAGTTGAAGAACCACTTGAGTGTGAACTACAAAATGCTAATTCTCAAAAATATTTAATCTATGACAGTACCTATTCTATGCCAAGTTATGATCATTATGTCATGAATGTTGAAACACCTAATGATAATAGTGATTATGATTTACCCCTTCTTCATCCTGAACTAATTGATTGGGATAATTTAGACAACCCTGAACTAAATGTCTTTTCCAATGATCATGACTTAGCCATGTACGTTAACGCTATTAAGCCCATCCCACCTAAGATATCTTCCATTGCAGAATCAAGTGATGTTTCTCATAGTCAGGAGAATGCCAAACTTTCCAATCACAAAAGTGAAATAAAACAAGGAAAGAGACCTATTGTTGAAAACCATTTTATGGCAACACTAGATCCATCAAAAGGGAAAACAAAGGATGTATTTGATGGTGAAAACCTCTTTGAGGTGCCAGAAGATGGAAAGTTTGACATTCTTCCTGCATATTTTCAAGAGAGATCTGCTATCCTGATAGAACCAATAGAAGTAGTAAACACTGATACATCAAAGGATCATAAAATACTTCATTATGCTGCCTCATTATTAGGAACAAAGAGGAAAGAATACATGGAATTCTTTAAGAAAAAGCAAATAAATTTTTCTTGGTCCTATGCAGATATGCCAGGACTTAATCCAGATCTTATCATGCATCATCTTAATGTGGATTTAAAACCAAAACCAGTTAAGAAGAAGCTAAGAAAGATGCATCCGCACATTGCTCTTCTTGTAAAAACTAAGTTGAAGAAACTATTAGAAGTGGGTTTTATAAGACCTATTGCTTATCCAGAATGGGTTTCAAGTATTGTACCAGTATCAAAACCAAATAAAAGTATAAGGGTCTATAGAGATTTCAGAGATATGAATAAAGCATGTCCAAAAGATGATTTCCCACTACCAAACATTGTTATCATAGTGGACTTATCAATAGGGCATGAGATGTTTTCATTAATAGATGGCTTCTCAGGATATAATCAAATAAGAATTGCACCTGAAGATCAAGAAAAGACAACTTTCACTTGTGCATGGGGAACATATTGTTGGAATGTTATGCCATTTGGGCTTAAGAATGTAGGAGCAACTTATCAAAGGGCTATGACAACAATTTTCCATCATATGATGCATACATTTATGGAAGATTATGTTGATGACATACTTGCAAAATCTCATACAAGACAAGAACATTTGAACATTTTAAGAAAAAATTTTGACAAGTTGGAAAAATATCAATTGAGATTAAATCCAAAGAAATGTGCATTTGGGGTAACCTCTGGAAAAATCCTTGGCTACATTATATCAGCTCATGGAATTGAAGTAGATCCTAAAAAAGTCAAAGCTATCATGGAGATGGAGTCACCTAGGAACATAAGTCAATTGCGATCTTTACAAGGAAGATTGCAATCAATCAGGAGATTTGTTTCTCAGTTAGCAGATAGATTTCTTCCATTTACTCGTCTTCTACATAAAAATGTTCCATTAAAATGGGATACAAAATGTGAAGAAGCTTTTTTGCAAATAAAAGAATATCTTATGAGTCCTCCAGTACTGATATCAACAACCAAAGGGAAACCATTGTTTCTCTATATCTCAACAACGAATGTATCATTAGGAGCCCTCCTAGACCAACATGATGATAAAGGAAAAGAAAGAGAAATTTATTATATCAGTAGAATGCTTATTGGTTATGAATTAAATTATTCCTCTATAGAAAAGACATGTCTAGCAGTTGTATTTGCAACTCAGAAGCTACGACATTATATGTTGATTCATTCTGTAAAACTAATAGCAAAGATAGATCCTCTCAAATATTTATTGAGAAAGTCAACATTAACAGTGAGACTAGCCAAATGAGTTATGATAATGAGTGAATTTGATATAGAGTATGTTGATCAGAAAGTTATCAAGGGACAAGTTATCACTAATCAATTGGCTGATGCACCTTTACAAAATAACATGCCTTTACACATCGAAGTTCCTAATGTAGATATCTTGATAGTAAGTACAAACTTTTGGGAATTGTACTTTGATGGTTCTTATACACAATATGGATCAGTTGCAAGAATCTTTTTATCACACCTCAAGGACACACAATTCCCAAATCATATAGACTGTGGTTTCTATGCACTAATAATACTGCAGAGTATGAAGCATTGGCTATTGAATGGAATGTCAAAGAACTACATGTATATGGTGATTCAAAACTTATCATCAACCAATTAAATGATGAATATCAAACAAAGGATGATAAGCTTATGCCATACAAACAGCTGGTGGAGGAGTTTAAAGGACACTTTAAAGAAATATCATTCACCCAAATTCCAAGAAATGAGAATAAAGTAGTAGATGCAATGGCTACAATAGTATCTCTCTTGCAAAATAAGGAGAATCAACAATGTTACTAATTTCTAATGGAAGATATCTAAACCCCTACCATTCAGTCCCATCATACCTACCGAATTTTCCATATATCAAGAACCAATCAATCCTCATACGACCAAACTTATTCGTATTTAAAAGAACATATCCTTCCTCTTGACTTATCTCATAATCAGAGAAGGAATTCTATTCGTCAGTCTTCTTGCTATACTATAATTCCTGATATCCTATATAAGCATGGTCTAGCTGGTACTTTATTAAGATGTCTTGAACAAGAAGAATCTGAAAAAAGTTCTTAACGAAGTTCATGCAGGTGTTTGTGGCACACACTCAAGTGGTTTAACATTGGCTAAGAAACTTCTGCATATGGGTTACTTTTGGCCTACAAGGGAGAGAGATTCATTCACATATGCTAGAAAATGCAAACAATGTCAGATCCATGGGAATCTCATTCATGCACTAGCACAAGAGATATATCCTATGATAGGATCATGGCCATTTTTGCAATGGGGCCTTGATTTGATAGGAAAAATAAATCCCTCATCTTCTAATGGACATAAGTTTATTCTGATTGCTATTGAATATTTTACTAAATGGATTAAAGCAGTGCCTTTAACAATAGTGACAAGAAAACAAATATCATCATTTATTTTAAATTATATAATCTGTCGCTATGGAGTTCCTATAACCATTATTACTGATAATGGAAGACCATTCAAAAATCAAGATGTGAAGGAGCTATGTGAACAATTTCATATCCAACATACGTTTTCTACTCCATATTATCCAAAGGTAAATGGTCAAGCTAAGGCATCAAACAAAACTCTCTTGAAATTCTTGAAGAAAACAATCAATGAAGCTGGAAAAGACTGGCACATTCAGCTAAATCCTGCTCTTTGGACATACCGAACTAGCATCCGCACTCCAACAGGGACAACTCCATATTGTTTGGTCTATGGATCAGAAGCTATATTACCTATAGAAGTAGAGATATCTTCTCTACGAGTATCCTTGCAAGGTCTTATACCAGAAGAAGAACAACGAGTCTCTTGACTCCAAGAACTAGAAATGCTTCAGGAACGTCGCCAAAATGCAACAGATCATTTGAAAGTATATCAACAAAGAATGGCAAGAAGCTATAACCATAGAGTTAAGCCACACATTTTTCAGATTGGAGATATAGTTCTAAGAGAAAATCCAAGAAATTAGCAAGATCAAGAAAATAAGGGAAAATTTGAACCAAATTGGCTAGGACCTTTTGTCATAGTAGCAGCATATGGATCAGGAGCATACACGTTATCTACCCCTGAAGGTGATTGGTTTGATGAACCTATCAATTCTATCCATCTCAAGAAATTTTGTGCTTGAGATATAAAGTCCTAAAAAAAATCAACAAAAAGCATATAAAGTCCTCAAAAAAAATCAACAAAAAGCATATAAAGTCCTGAAAAAATCAACAAAAATCATATAAAGTCCTCAAAAAAAATCAACAAAAAGCATATAAAGTCCTGAAAAAATCAACAAAAAGCATATAAAGTCTTGAAAAAATCAACAAAAACCATATAAAGTCTTTAAAAAATCAAAATATAAAAAAAAAAATGCAATAAATTTAAATAGTGAAAACTTGGTAAATAGGCGCTATCTAAGAAGTGAGTTCCTCCATCTATGAGATCGCTTTGTGTACCTATCCACTCCATCCTATCTCATATATCACTTCCATATATCCTAGCTTATCCATTCCATCTTCACATCCATTGCTCTGAACCATTTAGCAAGAACTATGCAGCTTACCAACAGTTATCAATCTTTGACATACTTGTGATAGTCATTGTCTTAGACTTTATCAAAATCAATCAATTTGCATTTGTATCCCATCATGGTTTGGATCTTGATCAATTCATACATCCATAATAAATTTTTGTTTCTGCTAGGGGCAAAATCCTAATTCCTTTTTCTAAGGTGATCTTTTGAATCTTTGAAAATCCTAAAACATTCAAAAAACTTAGAAAAACCAAAAAAGCCTAGGATTTTAAAATAGATAACGAGCAACAAAGCAACGAAGATCAAGGCATTTCATCAACAACTGAATCATGAAACTCAGGAAAGTGAAGAATCGATCAACAAGTAATAAAGGATTATCAAAAGATCATTCATCAAGATGATTATATCAGTTAATGACCATAAGAACATGTGAATGACATGCAAGATTCAGTGTTTATATCTTGATTTTATTGCTAATCATGTACTCTATGCAACTCAAGGATTTCCATGACTAGAGAAGCTATGATGGGGCATGATTATTTTCTTTGATTGTTATCTATGTTTTATCTCTTACTATGATATGAACTTGTCTTAGGATATGATTGACAAAAGATCAAGGAGGACATTCCAAGTCATGCATGAAAGGGGATAATCCTTGTCTATTCTGCAAGCAATACTCAGGTCAACTTGATCCATTATATCAAGTTGCTTGTATTAACTTGCTATATCAAAATCCATGTAAGGAATACTCAGGTCATCTTGAATATTTATGTCAAGTTGCTTGTATTATCTTATAACATTTTAAAGCTCAATGATGAAATAAAGCATTGTTACAAGATAGCATATGAAGAATGGTAGTACAATTTTTAGTTAGATCATTTCATTAGCTCATTATTCATCTGCATTATAAGAATTCATGGTCAGTTGCATTATAAGGATTTCATTTCATTAACAGATCAACGGTCATAAATAAAGATTGAGTATACTTGGACAAACAAAAACAATTTGCATTTAATCATTATAGGTGCATTCATTTTTAGAATCATTTTAATCATTATCCATTTCATTTAGTTGCATTGTATCATTGCATTAGTTTACATTCAATTAAGTGCATTTCATTCATCATGTAGTGTATCATCATTATTATGTGCATTATCATTCCATTAATGATCATTTAGTTGCATCTTTGCACTTTAGATTCATAATCATCACAAACATTACATATAAAAAAATAAAAACATTTGAATAGCATAGTGCATAATCATTCATTTCCATATAGATCATTGCATTTGCATCATTTGAGTTAGCAATCATTTTCATTTGCATCCAAGGTCATCAAAAATAAAAATAAAAAACATTTATCATTGCATCATGTAGATCATTATCATAAAGAAAGGAAAGACAATCATCATCATCATAACATCATCCATCTAATCATGACATCCATATAATCAAAGCATATAAGATCATCATCAAATAGAGTAGCATGCATATAAGAAATATCATCATCATATAGAGTCCATGTCTGCATATAGATCATCATATAAAACAATAAAAGTCTAATTATACAATAATATTAGATAAACAATACAAGTGCCTCCAAATCAAGTCATGACTATCCTGTACCACTACCACCCCACTCTATCCATCTCTATGGCTGTAGGCGAGAAGATCCTCTAGATTCCTATCTCCCATGATCACCACTCCTCTGAGGAGGTCCCATGACCCCACCATTGCTAGTATCCATCAACACGGTGGTATGATAACTACCTACTCTCTAGCTCTTTGCAAATACCTCCTTATATCGTTATCATCAGTGGAAAGTCTCCTTCCCAACCCAAATTGGTGCTCTAATAATGTTAGCCGAGAGAGTACCTAAGCCAACTTGCTGAATATGATCAAGAAGACCTTGAGTATCCTGTTGTCTCCTAACAGCTCTATCCCTCTCATCCATAAGAGTCTGTACCTGTGCTCGACATTGATCAATTTGTGCTCTAAGATTGTCAATGGTCTCTTGCTCTGGTACATCATGCTCTAGTGCATCCTACTCTGGCATATCCTTCTCTAGTGCATCTTGCTCTGACAAATCCTGCTGTGGTGCATGAACCCCAATCTCCTCCTTAGCACCACTTTGTCTAACTACTAGAATCTCAATCTGAGTAACTCTCTAAGCCTATCATTTTATAAGAGGAACATGATCCTTAGGATCCTCATCATCTCCACCATGAGCTGCAATAACCCTAGGGTCTGGCTAAATCTGACCAAAATCAATGCCTCTCCCACAACCACCATCCAGTCCAGTCACCTTGCCTCCTCCTGTCAATGACAACCCTCTCAGTGATCTCATACTTGCCCTACCATGCTCCCTCCCAATCCATCCAACATCCCTCCCACCCATAGGACGTGGTCTCCCAATCCTACTAAACGGTCCTCCACAGACTCTCAATCGACCTCCTCTCCATCTAGGTCTCCTACCACCACCACCTCCATCCCCACCCTCATCTCCATCTCCCCCAGCCTCTTGAGCAACTTTGATCTCTCATCTCTATCTCCGTCTCCTAACACCTAGATCATCTGAATCATTATCACAATCTCCTAAGCTAGGAGGAGGATATGCTAGATCAATAATATGAGGAAATGGATGAGCTAGTATGTACTGAGCATACTCTACAGTAACCCTAGGATCAAGAATGTGCAATCTCATATCATAAGCCACTCTAGGAGTAGCAAGAAACTTTGCGTGAGCAATCTCAAATGACAAGGAAGCTTCCCAATCTCATCTATCTCTGTACCACCGAACATATATTGTCACACCAGTAGGCATAGGTTGAATGATACCAAACTATCTAAGAATGCAACTAATCAACTGTCACTCAACAATGTAAGCAGTCTGACCAATGAGATATCTACTCTGCATGATAAATGGTAATGTCCATGCATCATCCATCCATGGCTCACAATCAACATATGGTCCCCAAGTAATGCTATCTAATGAATCAAGCACCCAATGCCAATATTCTATCTTACCCAGCTTATGCTGAGTAAGGATACCTACATAAAAATACACATATGGCTACCTCTCTCCATGAACTATGTGATGGATAGGCCGAGTAACAGCAATGTGCTCCTAGCACCAGATCTATAATAATATGCATCCTATAGACAAACTAGCACTCTCATCATACACCACCTGATGAAGATAAGATATAAATGTGCCAGCATGCAAACACCCCAAGCATATCGAGTACGATGTTGCATCATACTTAGGAGAATCTCACCCCATCCAACAACAAAACCTCATGATCACCTATTAGGACAAATAAATCCTCTAATCAAACTAGCAAGAATCACAGGGAGAGTCTCATAATACATCACCATATCCTCCCATTGGATCTCTCCTCTAGTGATTCTATCATCAGCAAACATAGCTCTATAAGCCTCTATCCCAACATGATCCTGAAAATCATACTGCACTAACTCACTAGTCACTGGGATGTGCAAGATCCTATAGACATCCTCGAGCGCCACACTAATCTCACCTGTGGGCAAGTGAAAAGTGGTATGCTCACTATGCCATCTCTCAGCTAATGCCATCAACAATCCTCTATTATGCATAATCTCAGGCATATATAACAGATGGCATAAACCACAGGCATCTATATGTCTAACCTCAGCCTATGTCAGCTCTGGCACTAAATGACGTACTACCGGTAATTTCTCCCGACACTAGAGAACATCAAATTTCTCCTATTTTCAAGAGAATTCAATCAATCAATCAATCAACTATCAAATCTATCAAAAAAATTTGAAGCAATCTATGCTATCAAATCTATCAAATCACATTGAAGCAATCTACACTATCAAATCTATCAACTCAAATTTAAGCAAATTAAGATATCAAATCATTTTAAAACCTATCAATCATGGTTTTCTATCAATCATTGAGTTCAATCAAAACTCTGCTAAGCTCTTGCATTAGAAACTAAATCAGTTTCTTAGAGCTAATCAATCAATCTATCAAATCAATCAAGCAATCAAATCATTTTAAAACCTATCAATCTATCTATCCAACAACATCACACAATCACTCAATCAAGTCCCTATTCATCATACATGCACATCAAACATGTTAAATCTAATCATCAAAGTGATTTTTAGCTTTTGCACTTATCAAAAACATCAATTTTGAGCATTTGCGCTATTCTATTGAGCAAAAGTGCCAAACTACAGCATATGCACTAAATCTAAATGTAAATGCACTAAACCTATGAACATATGTGCAAAACAAAGCAAAAGTGCTAACTTTGGCTGCAAAAGCATAAACAAACAATTCACAAGTGCTATCCTATGCAAAAACACTAACATCCTTAACATATGCGCTATTCTAATGAGCATATGCACTAATTTGAACAAATGCGCTAAACCTAATTGCATATGCGCTATAACTAAATGCAAAAGCGCTAATTTAAAACTGAAAAATCACAAAAAATTTAAAAAATTCAAAAACGTGCCTAAAAACATAAAAATTTACATGACAAGTTGAAAACAAAGCTCGGGATAAGATACATACCAGATACTGATACTCGACAGGTCGCCGATATCGTCGTACATGCTCCATACGATGGTTCTCCATAGGAACCACCATTTTGCCACCTCACCAAGAAAATTTTCTACACAAAGCTGACAAGGATAACAATGAAGTTAAAATTAGCCTTGGTTAATTTTATATTTACTATTTGAAGAGTAATTAATGCTATTCAATGGGGCAATTTATTTGTTTTTTACAAATGAATTTAATAGACTGAATTTTTATCAATTATCATGAGATCAATCATTCAACCCAAAGTTTTCAACAAATTCATGATTAATCTCTTGAGGGGGCACACAATCAAGATTTTTTATCTTCATCAGGCGCATTATTGAGACTTGATTTAATTCATTTTTCATGTCTTTCTATTAGTTAATATTTTATTAATTAATTCATCTATCATATTCTTCTAATTAATTAAATATCTAATATTTAATTATCTTCTCCAAACAATTAAATATCTAATATTTAATAGTTATTCTCCTATCCTATAGTCTTAAATATTAAATAATCTCTAAATTATTTAAATACCTTTGCCAACTCATCCATCATGTGGCTAAGGAAATTAATATTTCTTAAATATTAATTCATCATTTATCTTCAACCTCCAAATTTAATGAAATATTGTGTATGTACACATATTTCATAACCATCTTCTATATTCTCTCCAACACCCCCTACATCTTAGGAAGGACTTGAGTCCACTTGTCCTATCATGCTTAAATCTTCTCCAACAATCTCTAGATTCCCCTAGTCAGCAACCCAGTCAGGCTGAGATGAGTGACACTTGTCTTCTCCTTCTCCCTTTCTCTCAACCTTCACCTTTGCTCACAACCATCCAAATCTACAGATCTGATCATGACCATTGATTTGAGCCACATCATCTAATCCTCTCAAGGTCTATAAAATCAAGAGCTTTAGTTGAGAGAGAGTTAGACTTCAAGAGACTTCAAGTGCATTTTGCAAGCTAATCATATGCATCCGTGAGTTTTAATTTTGAAGAAAATAGCAATTATCATATAGCATAATCATGTAGTATTGCATATCATATTATCAGTTAACTACCAGTTATCAGTCCATTCTTCATATGCCATCTTGGAAGCTATCAGTGCATTGTTTGAGAGCACACCATCTGCAACCAAGAACAATGGAGTTAGGACACAATGAGACATAAACCATGAAGGTAATATTAATGTTTTTATTTCATATGTATTTCATGTAGTTTCATTGGTTGAGTTTGGATTTCTTGTAGCATTTCCATTTGTATTTTGTGAAACTAACTTGTTGCAGGTAGCATTCTAAGGATGAAATTCAAGTCGACACACCCATATAATAGTTCTAAATATAAATAGCACCCTTTTGAAAGAGTGCAACTCTTCATTATTTCTACCCTTTGAAAGGGACATAAACTTTCATAATTAGGTCTGCACTTCTTATTTAAATTAGATGTGCACTTCTCATTTCCAAATTATACCCCCATCAAATGAAGTTTTGTGTTTTGAAGTAACCAAGATCAAAAGGTAACAAACAAATGGTAAAATTGAAAACCATTTCAAAGTGATGCAACAATTTCATTATGATTGAAGTGATGCCATTTTGAATTGATGCAACTTCTAGGACAGTCATACACTATGTGAGGACAATCATACCCTTAGAAATGTTTGAAACAAATAAAATCTAATTATATTTGAAATGCACATAAGATGAAGCTAAGTGATTGCTCACCCATAAACTAATTAGATAAGTGATTGATCCTAAGGTAGCAAATATAAGTTCCTTAGACCCTATCAACAAGGGTAGCCATTGTCATTTGTAGGACAATCAAAGGTCTTTTCTTTTGGGGTTGTTTACTTGCCTTAACCAACCTTGTAACTCTCCAATAACCTTTATTCACTCTCATTCCCTCCCCTAATCCTCTTACTCAATGAATCCTTTGCATAAGTTTCACCATTAACCACTCCTTGCTACTACATTTTGATTGAGACACATTTTCAATCGTAAACCATTATTTGAGCACGTGCCAACATTTCTTTGAGACCCTGCAAACAATATTATAAGCAAGAACACAATAGGATACAAATATTTCCTCATTGGTATGATACAGATATCTTGGTAGGGAGCACAACATGATGCAAATATTTATAATGTAAAAGTATAAATGACTTGACATGTAAAGATAATCACAAAGTACAACTCCTCCCACATTATTACAAACTTTAGACACCTAAAATTGTCCCATCTAATTAAATAAATATTTTATTTATTTAATTACTTTATCCTAATTCTTCTATTAATTAAATAAATCTTTATTTATTTAATTAATTCATTTATCCTCTTCTAGCCTTATTTCTCATTTAAATAAATACTTTTATTTATTTAAATAGCCCTTTTCCTAAATTAAATAAATATCTTATTTATTTAATTAATCCCATTTCCTCTATTAATTAAATAAATCTTTATTTATTTAATTAATTCATTAAACCTTTTCTACCTATGGCACATGTCATTCATCTCTTAATTCCTACACTACCTACCCTCTAATCATAGCCGACCATTTATCTCTTACACCTCTCAATCTTATCCCTTCATTTCTTATAGTGTCTTCTATATAAGGAGATGCTTCCTTCATTATCAACCCTAATTAAGCCAACTACACTTTCAAATTTTCATATGTGATCAAGCCTACTTGCAACCACATATCCATTCTTTGTTGAGCTCTTGTGCACACATAAAATCTGAGAGCAAATATATCAAGCAATATCAATGGAGATAGGAAGAATGGAGATCCAAACCCTATTGGACATGTGATGGTATAATATTTGTAATTTTATTTGATTTGCATGGTCTTAGATTTTGTGTTTTTGAAGTTGGAGATCTGACATTTTTGACAAATTTTTGGCATTTCCGCATCTACACATCTTGGAACCGCGTTTTTGTTTTTTTGCTACGTTTGTGACCTCCGTAATCATGTCTCTGTTCAGCATTATTTTATCTTATTTTGTAGATTGCAGGGTTGCATCTCTATTTTCAATCTACGTTTGTGCACCTTTCAAATGCATCCATGTTCAGGAGTCGTGTCTGTGTTTGGGAGGCATGTCTGCGAAGGATTTAGGTGCATTTGTGATTTTTTTCTTCTTTTCCGTTAGGTTTAATCATGTCTATGTTACAGATCTTGCATTTTCCAAATGTTCATCCAAGTTTTGAGGCTTTATTTTGGGCTAACACCTTGTGACCTAGCTAAAAAAATTTGTGCAGCTTGTCTTGGAAGCAAATCATCTTGTTGAAGGCTCCTATTTCACAAAGTCTTTTGGATCTAAAATTTACCTAACTTGTTTGCTTGCAGGAAGGGGTAATCATTTGAAACAACCCAAACTACTAACAAATATTTGTGGCAAGATCTTGACAAGGGTTTTCTTTTGATCTTTATTGTGTGCCTTGTTTTCATAGATTACCAAACACTTCAATTGGTGCACAAAAATTGAACCAGTGTCTTTTGTGTCTTGAGCAATAGGCTCTTTTTGTTTAATCTCTAGAGGGCATGTCTCCCCATGTAGTCATTAGGACTACTAGTGAGGAGAGAACGACCCAAGTGGTAGTGAGAAAAACCCACCTCTTTCGAACCACTATAAATAACTGTATCCATGGTGAAAGCCATGGGCAACGTGTGTTGATTAGTTCATACTGACACTATGTCTCCCCATAAACCTGTTTGATCAAATTTATTTCATTAGTTGTAGGGCATAACCCCTATCAGCTAGGAGCCTTTTGTATTTACAGAGCTGAAAGTGCTACATGTATGGCCACATGAGCGGATGCCCTTACTAGCACCTTTTTTGTTTTAGAAAGCCAAAATCCTTCTAGTTGTTGGGGCAGGAGGTCAGACCTCTGGAGCAACCCACACACATACAATTCTTAGTAGAGATACAAATTTTGCCATGGGGAGTTTTCGTAGGGATTGATGCTTGGCTGTCATGGAGAAGTGAGTGTCGAGGGTGGAGCCAGTGGGGTCAAGCATCAAAGTATCCGCTCTAAATAGCGTAGCCTCAGGGGAAACCCCATGTGGGATCAACAACTATTGTCTTGGCCAACCATAAGAATTGTGCTTGTCTTCTTTTGAACATTCAAACATTCAAGATCAAACATCAAAACATTGTGTCTTTTATGTCTTCAAGTGTATTCAAAACATTGTTTACATCAAACAACACACTTTTCTTTGAATCATTTTGAGTCTAAACACTTACAAACATGTCTATGTCTAACAGAAACACATGTGTCTGATAGAAACACATCTATGTCATTTAACCACATCAGTGTCATCCTAAAGAAAATTGCATTCACAAAATCTCAGAAACGCGTCTATGCAGTGTTCAACCATGTCTATGTCATTTAACTGTGTCTGTGAAGTATACAAGCATGTTTGTGTTCAAAATTAGAAAAAATTATAGTCCAACAAATAAGAGCAGTCAATTTCAGACTTATTGAGCTTCCTAGGTTATCTCTCTGGGTTTTCATCTAGCATTCAGCCTATTTCTGGGTCTCACAAAGTCCATTATTGCTTTACATCTTGCATTACATTCACATTTGTCTAAACTTGACTCAAAAGGTCACTTGCTTGTCCTCATCTTGCTTTGTCAACACACTACATACAACAACATTTTCCTAAGTGGTCCCTCATCAAGGTCTATCACCTTTGGGTCTCATTTGGTCTTGCTTAGAGTCAAGGTCAACTTACCTCATCAAGAGAAACTATCATCTCTTTGGAAGCCACACCTACTCTACTACATACATATTTGGTCTTATAGTTTGGAAATTGCAAGTAAACTTTAGATTCATTTACATTCCATCCAACTCTTGGTCTTCCATACTCTTTCCATTTTCATCTAGTCGCACACATCTTGGTCAATACCTAGTTCATGGTTGAAACCCGTTCCCAAAAATATAGGAGAGAAGCTAAAGAGGCTCAAGAGTCCACAAACATGAATGCCTATGAGTATGAAAATGATGTCTTTTTCAATTCTGATCATACCATATTACTTGACATGGATGCCTATAGAAATATTCCAAATGTTGAGAACATAGACACTACAAACAACAATGATACACACAATGACAATATGGACAACTTTTTCATACATTAAGCAGAAGTGGAAGACTCCATTATGGATCCCCATTTCAATCGATTGGTTGACGAAATAATGAGGAGAGATAGACAATATTTCTTACAAGTGATGGCACAAAGTGGAGCCAAGATCCCTCATGATTTTGACATGTCTCAAATAATGGAAAATCAACCTTTGCAAAAACCTCACCTCAACATGGATCAAAGGAGGCCTAGTAGTGGAGGCAATGGAGAACCACATATGGTGCTTGAATCACCATCATCTTTGTTTCAAAAACCCGAGGTCCCACATACACATGGTCAAGCATATGATACTCACCTTCGCAGACCATTATGGAAGTCTTATGTAGAAAAATATACTCAATCACATGCCAATACTAACGACCAACCACCAAAGCAATTGGATATCCAAAGGCATGTTCAAAATTTGGACACAAGGAAACCCCATGTCAAATTTGGGGTCAACACACTAGAACAAACTCATGACATGCCTATAGAGTATGGTATACATGGACAAAATAAATATTCCATTCCTCATCATGACTCTATACCAAGTGGTCCATATATGCAGCATCATTATAGACCTCCTCCATATGAACATGTGTATGATCAATATCATCCATATATGCAGTATGCTCCACCCCCACTCGGTGGCTCAAGCATGTGGTATGGTGCAAGAAGTTGGTCTCCACCTAAGAACAATTTGGAGCAGCAAATTAAGGACTTACAAAAGAAAATGGATGACATAAATACACCGAAGCCAACTTACACAATGAGAGACATATGTCCCTATCCATTTGACAAAATTATTCCAATTCCTCCATTTCCTACACACTTTGTGACACCTAAGTTTGATAAGTATAGAGGAAAAGGGGATCCTAAGGCACATATAAGACAATTTTTCATAGCTTGCATTGAGGTAGCAGCAGAAGAGACATATTTGATGAGATTATTCCCATAAAGCTTAGGTGATCAAGCTATGGAATGGTTCTCCCAACTTCCACCTGGAATTAAGTCATGGGGTGACTTAGCAGAGGCATTTATCCAACATTTCTCATACAACATAGAGACTGACATATCAGTCACCACTTTATGCAACACTAAACAAAATGATGGAGAATATTTTTCATCATTTTTACAAAGATGGAGAAATCTAGCTAGCAGATGCTCTTGTGAAATTGCACAAAAAAAAATGGTAGAGATGTTCACCTAGAATATCCACAGAGAAATTGGTTATGATCTAAGGAAAGCTTCCTTGTCCACTTTCAAGGACGTCATTGAAAAAGGCTTAGGAATAGAGAAGGTCCTAATTGAATAAGGAGTAATTAAGATATTAAAAGAAAACAAAGAGGACTTTAAAGGAAAAGACAAGCCAAGATTTTGGAATAAGAAAAAAGAACACAATCAATGATGGTGTTGTTGATGCCATTACAGTGCGACCCAAAATCATTTTTTCTGGATCAAGTTCTACAAATAACCAAGTGAATACTCAAACAACTTCCAAACCATGAAGGAAATACACTCCATTGGGAGAACCACTTGAGTCAGCTTTCAAGAAGCTAGTGGCAAACAAAATAATAACAATTCCAAATATGCCTCCATATGAGCCAAAGGTCAAACCAAATTGGTAGAATGACGATGAATACTATGAATATCACAAGAGAAAGGGCCATAAAATAGGAAATTGTCATCGACTGAAGAACATCAGACAAGATCTTATTGATAGAGGTGACATTGAGATTGAAGGGCATTCATCCAATCAAGAACATGAAATGTTTAAAGAACCATTCCCAAAACATGACAAGGGAAAATCCAAAGCCAAAGATGAGAAGACCAACTATACCAGAGCATCTTATAGCTATGATTCAACTATCAATCACATTTCAATGGACAATTATGTCTCTACCATTATCATCAAAGACAAAACACCTAAAAATTCTTCCCAAAGACCCAAGGTTATCCTAAAAGGCATTGGATCTTCTTTCGAACCTACCTCTGAATGTAATGTTATAACTCGTCAAGGCAAATTCACTTTGCAAGGTGCTCTAGCTAAAAAACACTGCTTCCTTATCAACCAAACCTGACTACGATCTGGTAGAACAGTTAGGGAAGACACCCACACTTATCTCCATCCTAAAGCTTTTACGCATATCCCCACACATAAAGCCATTCTTGACAAAAATTTGAGACACTTTCATCCCCATTGATTTGAATGTGGACCAGTTTCAAGCCATGGTGGGATAACTTTCCATTCCATACTCCCTTACATTGACAGAAGCTGATGACGCCTCCGTGAGCCAGCCACATAATGCACCTTTACACATTGAATCCTTCCTACACAAATATCTAATAAAATGAGTCCTGATAAATGGAGGAGTTGGTCTCAATATATGTACTTTGAACACAATAATACAATTAGGATATTCAGACAAAGTTGTGAATGCTACAAACAAAATTACCATTAAGGCATATGATGATGAAGAGCATTCATCCAAAGGCACAATCACCTTGCCTCTCAGAGTTGGGCTAGTTACAAAGGATGTGGTTTTTCAAGTCCTAGACCTCAATCTCACATACAACATATTGCTAGGACGCCCATGGATTCATGAGATGAGGGCAGTCCCATCTACATACCACCAATGCATTAAGTTTCCTCACAATGGAGTTAAAGTAATAGTTAATGGTGATCCTAATCCATTTATATACCACAATAACTTGAGACCAAAAGATGAGACAATCATTCCAATTAATAGAGAAGCTATCCCTTCTTCTACATACATTGTGTAGTAACCCTACTCATTTGAACTTATTAGACTCATATTTTATTATTGTTTACTTTCAGTGGATACATTACCATGATGTGTTATTCAGAATTATATGACATTATTTCATGCTTTATCTGGATATGAGATGCATAATTTATTTGCAGTATTTCAGTACTTGTGATTTATGGTATTTTATGGATTATTGCTATGTACTGACACTTTACTTTATCTATGCAATGTGTAATTATATGTTGTGTGTCTGTGAGTGTATTCGATGCAAGGGGACATTATTTCATGCTTTATCTGGATATGAGATGCATAATTTATTTGCAGTATTTCAGTACTTGTGATTTATGGTATTTTATGGATTATTGCTATGTACTGACACTTTACTTTATCTATGCAATGTGTAATTATATGTTGTGTGTCTGTGAGTGTATTCGATGCAAGGGGATGATTTTCCTTCACTCATTTTGGTGAGACAGGGAACATCATGATTCTCCTTCATCGGTGTGTATGTCGTGTTTTCTATATTGTATATATGCATGTGTGGTTCGGTGATGCAGGATATTGCAGGTACAAGTACTGAGTAGGTACATGATATCATCTCCACCTGGCTTCACAAGTCTGAGCGTGCCTGATATTTTCTGATGGAAAAGGAGGAGATAGTAGTTGACCCTATTTTACTTAGTTACACTCGTGTGAGTGTCGTCAGTTGGTCATCCTGTCATTTTGTTCGGCCTTCATATTTTGTCGTTTGATCTTTTTATGAGTATTTGCTTGAGGTTTGTTCAGTTTGTGTGTTTTAGTGTATTTAATTAATTAATTAAATTTATGGAGTTATCTCATAGTTGGTATTTTTGAATTATGGATTTAATGCATTGAGATTATAAATTTAATTAATTAAAAAAAAGAAATTATTAAATTAAGTTGCAAGCTGCATGATATTGGATATATATTTTATTTAAATTTTAGTGAAAAATAAATTAGATTAATTGCATATATTGTTTCCTAGAATTTTAAATAAATAAAAAGAACAAAAGAATAAATAAATGAATAAAAGAATTCATTAAAATTATAGCATTGCTTTAATTTCTTTATTTAGAAAATTAATTAGAGTTGCATGAGAAAAGAAAAGAAAGAAAAATGATTTTTAATTATTGCATGTTAACTTATCCTTTGTTAGAAAATTAGTAAAGAAAATAAAATTGCTTTTATTACTAAATTTAGGTTTTTGAGAAAAAAGATATTCAACTTAGAATTTTAGTTTAAGAAGGGGAATAGGTCTTTATTTTAGGGATACACAGGAAACAAGTCAGGGATTTAGGTGAAGAGAAATTTATTTGGAAGCTTCTTGAAGGATTGGTTCTCTTCTACAGATTTCTTCTAGGAAAGCTATTACCAAGTTGGGTGGCTTCGTTGATTGTTTGTTTTAAAAATATATATATATATATTATTTCTTTCTTCTTTTTGGATGATGTGTGTGTTAAGATGTTTGTCAAATCTAAAATCTTGTCTGATTATTTCTTGTTCTTGGCTAAAGTCCATTCCTAAAGTTAATTTTTGGTTAATGGAAATAAGTTATTTTTGGGTGTTTGTGGATTAAATTTTGAGAAAATTGGGAAAAATTATTATGGCAAATTTTGCCAAGATTTTTATTGTGCATGAAAATTGCAAGATTTGGGAGGAATGGGATTACTAGAGAAAATATTTTCTCTTGTTTGATTTTTGTTTCGATACTTGGCCATGGTAGTCCTTTTTAATATTTGTGTATCTCTGTGGAATTATTTAGTTATTTTAGAAATAAATTTAATCATTAATTAAATTTATTGTGTTATTAAAAGTTAAGGGAAATTGTTTTATTATATTAATTTGGAGAAATTATGTATTAATTAATTTCCCTTTTAATAAATTTGATTGGAAATAAATTTTGGTTGAAAATAGAATTTACTGGTTTTTAGGTTATTGTATGTAAAAATTAAAAAAAAAAATTAAATTAAATTAAAAAAAAAAAAAAGAATTTTTTTTATTAAATAAAATAATAATAATAATAATAATAATATATATATATATATATATATATATATATATATATATATATATATATATATATATATATATATATATATATATATATATATATATATATATATATATATAGTATTTTATGTGGTTTTAATTATGTAATTTTGGAAATGAAAGATATTTCAAAATTAAATCTTCTTTTTATTATATATTTTAATGTGATAATTATATAATATTATATTTGAGGGGTTAATTTTCATGTGATTTTATTTAACTTTATTGGACAAATGACAAAATTGATTTCTTTGTATTAATATAGTTGTATTTTCTTATTTTCTAGAAAATCTTTAATTGCAAGTTATTTATGCTTTTGGCCGTTTAAAGAAAAGATTGTCTATATTAGGATCTTGTGTAAATGGTGTTTGCAGTCAAGCTTAATTTTGTTGCTATTCTGGTTGAGTTGTCATTATGTCATATGTTGATATATCTCCTTGGTCAGGTGTTGTTGTATAACCCCGTTGATGTGAGCCATTGTGTTTTGTCCAAATGGTCAATCTTGGGTTAGTGATTGTGTATCCTTCACCTATGCTTTGTCAGGATTAGATATGGCTGTCTGTTTCGCCATAGAGTTCTCGTAGAGAGAGACCTTTCATGTTAGTGTCCTATGAGAGAGAGTGGCTTTCAAGAGGGGGTCGTGCCCGAAGTGGATGATAGGATAACCTGTCGAAAGTCAGTTAGAAAGTGATAACCTAATAATATATTGGTGGGGGGGGGGGTGAGATAAATATTAATTAAGATAATGTACCTCGTGCATATGTGTAGTGCTAGTACAAGGCTCATAATGTTATGAGAAGGCCTGGAATGGAAAACTTACCACCTTGTCTTCACAAAAGGATTGGTAGGGTCTGCATGAGACTTAGTTGGAGCTGAAAGCCGGGAGAGGTTACCAGGACAGAGAGCCAGGACCTAGGAGGCCTACCATGGTAACCATCAAGCTATGTGATGACACTCTCTCCTTAGGGTCACTAGTGTTTTGTGAGTTGAGTCACGTGGATGTTTACGGAGTCTTGTAGTTCTTTTGTACTTGTCTTACTTTGCTTGCTTGAGGGTTTTCTATTATCTCCTAGCATGGTGGGGTGGTTCCATTTTAGGATCACATGGTCAGGTGGTAGTGCCACTTCCCATTGGATGTTCTGGATTGTATCTTTAGGTGAGGAAAGGCTTTGCTGGTGTTTCTTGGTTCATGTTTCATGTTCCAGCTCATGTTAGGGATCATTGTTCAATTGAGACCTTGTGGTCATTGCATCAGACTTTTATGTAACATTGATATTGTATCTTTGTAATCCGTGGTATTATTGGAAGCCATGTATTTATGGATATTGTAATATTATGTCAGTGGATTGTATGTTAATTCAGTTGCTTTGATTTTATGTATAAATAAATTATGGAAAATTTAATGCATGGAAATACTTGATTCTTTCATTATGGAATTTAGATGTATGTGTAGTTTTAATCTTAAGCATTGAATTTATCTAATTAAATGGACAATTGGATTAACCATGGTGTTAATATAATCTATGAATTAATATTCATTGGTAACCCTTAGGAAATCACGTGTTAAACTTTCATTGTGTTATTAAACGTGTAATGGTTATAATTAATGCACTTAATCTTTGAAAAAAAAAATATTTCACCCTTTAGTTGCCTAGTTGTGTTGTTTTCCTTTAGGGTTCCTGGCGGGGCATTACACATTGACCCTAAATCATTAAAACCTTCAACATCAAAGCAAGGTGAGCTTAAAGGGAAATATCAGGACAAAGACATGGGTGAATACACTTTGAATCAAACCATGTGCTTACGACAAGTTATGAGTTCACCAAAAGAATACGGACAACCACATGCTTCTAAACGGGTATCTATCATTACACTCAAATGGGATCCTACTATTTTCCAAAAGTGGGGTGAAATGGAAGAAGAAGACTTATACAAAATACTTTACAAAGACCCTAAAGATGGTACACAAGATCACATCAGCATACCATGTGAAAAATATGGCAAAGGATTCAAGATCCTACAAAAGTTTGGGTATGATGGTAAAAGTCCTCTCGACTTAAGAAAAGAAGGTATCACTCAACCTTTGCAGCTAGAATTAACATTTAAAAATTAGTGCTCGAAAGGGCTTGGTTTCATTTCTTCCAAGGTAAACACTCACAAATCAAAAGAAGCATTACAAATCATGAGGTCCAATGATCAACAAGAGAACCACTATTCCACTAACTCTAATGAATGGGAATGGGGTTCAGACAAATCTTCCAGTGACTATGACCTCACTGAGACAATCAGAGAACTAGGTGAACCCATAGAAGAAGAGGAAATTTATAGAAAATTCAAAGTTGGTCAAGAAATAACCCCTAAGGATCCCACATAGTCTTTGCCTCTAGGTTCTAGGTTGAAATCACGAAGGATGAGGACACCCATCCCCAAATGAGCTTTTAGTGATGACAATTTGGACTCATTCACAATTGAGACAAATGAGGAGAGTGCCGACGATGACCTCGACATACCAAAATATAACTGCATCTTCACCCTTAGTCCCACTGACTTTGAAAATATTGAAGGCCTCCCCCTTGTTCACCACCAACTTATTGACTGGGACCATGAAGGACCTATACAGTTAGACACATTCCAAAATGATGAAGCCTTTATTGAATATCTAGGCACACGAGATGATCTTTGGCTTGGGGACCATAAGGTAGGATACAATATAAAATTCAACAGCATGGCATATTTTGGTGAGGGTGTTGGGCCTTCCAGTCACAAAATGTAAAAATAAAAACAAATCATGGATCTTATGGTGAAAACCACATTGTGGCATTGTCTGATCCCAAAAAAGTAAAAAGAAAGGACATATCTGAAGGTGAAAACCTCTCTGAGGCACCCAAATATGGAAGACTCGACATTCTCCTAGCATCATATGAAGAAAAATCATCTATGTTAGTAGAGGAGACCATCAAAACAAACATTGGTATAGAAGAAATTCCATATAACATATTCCTGGCACAATCTCTAATAGAGACATCAAGACCAAAGTTCATAAGTTTCTTCACAGAGCGACAAATTAATTTTTCTTGGTCATATGCTGAAATGCTTGGACTGGATCTGGATTTAGTAATGCATCATTTGACAGTTAAACTGGAGGCAAAACCAATGGAACATAAATTAAGAAAGTTGCATCCACAAGTGGCATTATTAGTCAAGGTAGAGCTTGAAAAATTATTGGATGTCGGATTCATATGCCCAATTGATTATACTGAATGGATCTCCAACTTAGTACCAGTCAGTAAGCCAAATTGTAGCATCAGAATATGCATAGATTTCAGAGACATCAATAAAGCTTTTCCTAAGGATGATTTTCCATTGCCAAATATCAACTTGATCATAGATCTCACAACATGTCATGCGATGTTATCTTTGATTGATGGATTCTCTAGATACAATCAAATAAAAAATGCATCTAAGGATCAACACAAAACAACATTTACTTGTCCATGGGGAACTTTCTGCTAGAATGTCATGCCCTTTGGGCTAAATAATGCAAGTGCTAATCAAAGAGCCATGACTACTATCTTTCATGATCTCATCTACGTAACTGTAGAAGACTATGTTAATGACCTCTTGGAAAAATCAATAGACAAAGATACACATTTGGACATACTTTCAGTCATTTTTGATCAGTTAGAAAAATACAAAGTAAGATTAAACCCCAAGAAATGTGTCTTTGGAGTAACCTCTGGGAAGCTCCTGGGATTCATTATCTCAAAAAGAGGAATTGAAGCCGATCCAACAAAAGTCAAGGTGATCCTAGAGATGCAACCACTGAGAAATAACAATCAACTTCAATCTTTACAAGGAGGACTCCAATCCATATGAAGATTCATAGCACAACTTGCAGATAAATGTCATCCTTTTCAGTACTTGCTACACTAAAACATCAAATTCAAGTGGGATGATAACTATCAACAAGATTTTTAGATACTCAAAGATTATCTTCTAAATCCATCAGTTCCAAAACAACCCCTATTACTCTACATATCTGCTACATCATCAGCACTGGGGGCACTCTTAGTGCAATAATATATTGAGGGCAAAGAAAAGGCAGTCTACTACATCAGTCGTACTTTGGTAGGCTATGAGCTAAACTACACACCAATTGAGCGTGCATGTCTCACCATGGTCTTTGCTTCACAAAAATTATGACACTACATGCTAACTCATAAAACTAAGCTGGTCGCAAGGATCAATCCATTGAAGTACCTTCTCAATAAAGTGACACTTATAGGTCGACTAGCCAAATGGGTGATGCTCTTGAGTGAATTCGACATTGAATATGTGGATAGAAAAGCAATAAAAGGAAAAGCTATTGCAGATTAGTTAGCAGATGCTCCCATGATAGATGATGCTCCTCTAACTTAAGAATTTCCAGATGAATCCATCTTGACGATATCACACATGAAGCCTTGACAAATGTACTTTGACAACTCATACACACAGCATGGTGTAGGTGTTGGCATCCTCTTCATCATGCCTCAAGGGCATTCCATTCCAAAATTATATTGATTATCATTTCCTTGCACTAATAATATAGTAGAATATGAGGTATTAACAACTGGATTACGGATTGAAGTTCAGTGGAAGATCTAGGAACTTCATGTTTTTGGGGACTCTCAACTTGTAATCCATGAAGCAATTGATGACTACCAAACAAAGGATGAAAAATTAATGCCTTACAAAAATATGGTGGATGACCTGAAGCAACATTTCATGAAATTAACCTTTGAGCAGATACCAAGAGAGTAGAATTGAGCCGCAGATGCCATGGATACTATTGCCTTGCTGATTGATCTACTGCAGAATGAAACCCGCTATGAGTTCTTGGTGGATAACCTTTTTGTTGCCTCGTATGAGATCACTGCTACTGAGATGATATGTGTTGTTGGTCCTGATTCCCAATTATACGGTTCCATTTTCACATAGCTTCATAATAATACCCTTCCTCCTGACTTATCCAACAACCAACATTGCACTTTCATTTGCCAATCTTCTCAATATGCCATTTTAGCCGATATCCTATACCGTCGAGGTCTAGATGGCACTCTTCTTAGATGTTTAGGAAGGGATGAAGCTTAGATTGCATTACGCGAAGTTCATGAAGGGATATGTGGTCCACATTCTAGTGGTCCTACCTTAGCCAAGAAACTCATCAGGACTGGATACTACTGGCCCAACATGGAAAAAGATTCATATAAGTTTGTCAAGAAATGTAAGCAATGTCAAATTCATGGAGACCTTATTCATGCACTAGCACAAGAACTTAAACCGATTGTGACTCCTTGGCCCTTTTGTCAGTGGGGACTCAATCTCATAGGCAAGATTCACCCTCCTTCTTCCAATGGCCACAAATTCATCATCACTGCCACAAAGTATTTCACAAAATAGATTGAAGTTGTGCTTCTTACACAAGTCACTAGAAAACAAATTGCTACATTCATTCTCAACTACATCATTTGTCGGTACGGTATTCCTATTTCCATCATCACTAATAACGGATGTCCCTTCAAAAATCAAGAAGTTTGTGAACTTTGTGATCACTTCCATATTACCCATCGTTTCTCCATGCCCTATTACCCCCAAGGTAACAGTCAAGCTAAGGTGTCTAATAAAACCATTCTTAAAATCCTAAAAAAGATAGTCGATGATGCTGGCTGCAATTGGCATATCCAACTTAATCCCGTGCTTTGGGCTTATAGCACAAGTGTTTGCACACCTACAGGAGCCACACCTTATTCACTTGTCTATGGCACTGAAGCTATCTTTTCTATTGAGGTCAAGTTACCATCTTTAAGAGTCTCTTTGCAAAACATTATCAATGATGAAGACTATAGGGTCTCTCGCTTGCACGAACTAGAACTATTGGATGAACGAAGACAAATTGTTTTTAATCATCTCAAGGCTTATCGAAAATGAATGAGTCATAGCTACAATCATAAGGTAAAGACTTGCACATTTGAGGTAGGTGACTTAGTTTTCAAAGAAAATCCTAAAAATCAGTAAGACGGAGAGAAGAAGGGCAGATTCAAACCAAATTGGCTTGGTCCTTACATCATTACAACAAACTATGGATCTGGAGCATATCAGCTCTCAACTCCAAATGGTGAACCTTTAGAGGGTCCTATCAATAGAATGCACCTTTGCAAGTTTTACACATAGCTCTTCAGAGTATCCTATTTCAAAAAATACAAAAAAACTAAAAAAAAATACAAAAACTACAAAAATACATAAAACAAAAAAATTGTTACTTGGTGAAAACCTGGCAAACAGGCGCCTTGTGACACAAAAAAATTGAAAAATAAAAAAAGTAAAGAAAAAAGCATTTCATCCAATGGTGAAAACCACTTCGGTGGCACCCTGGGCAAGTACCATGGTGAAAACCAGGTCGCCGACACCACATGTAGAGACATTGCTCCTCCATCCTTTAGGATTCCAAATCATCCTTTCACTTTGCACACACTCACAACCTTTCCATCCATAATAAATCAGCTCCTATCTATGGCTAAGGCAAATCCTAAGTCTAGTGATGGGTGTGGAACTAAGTGCATCACACGTTCTGCGGAGTACAGTTTCATCTGGTTTTCTTCAGTCTATCCGGGCACAATCCATAATAAAGCAACATTTGCATCGCCAATCCACAATAAAGTTCTATCTTCTCCACAATAAAGTATCAGTTTCATGGATTGAGTCAGTTTCAGATGAGACACATCAACAACAATGGGCTACAACAAATCAAATCTTTCAACAGACTCAGACAATATTATGGTTCAGTGCTATCTATCCTTTTGTGAAAGTAAACATTGTGACCACAATCAAATAGACTTATACAAGTGACAAGAGACACTTAACTTGAGGACTACAGTGGATGTTGGTGTCGAGTCTTGGTTTTCTTTTGATTTTATCTTTTGGTGACATGTCTTTTAGCTTTTCTGGGATGTCTCTGACTAGAGATTTTATCTCCAAGATGTCTTTGACTAGAAAAGCAAGGATGGGCTATTGTCACCTATTTATTTTTCTTTCTTGTCTATGGATTGTCTCTTAGTAATTCTATGACTTGTCCAGGGATATGAGGACACTGTGAGTCTAGTATGAACTAGGGCATTCCTTATTTGCGACTGTCTTATGTCCATGCAAATAGGTACAATGACTTTATGGGTTGAACATATACCTTGATTGTCATAAACTATTTTTCCATAATAAAACTCAATGATGATAATGCACAAGAAGTTCTTTCACTTCCATATCTTCCATTTTTCATCCCCCTTTCTTGATTGACCTCCATCGTCCTTCTTGAGTCTGCGTAGCCTATTATCACATGACTAAGTATAATGACACACTAAAAACATTTGCATTTCATGTAGTTTGCACCTGCATTACCACATATAAGTGTAATACCTTAAAAATGGTCATCGAAACCATGGGCCCCTAATCTCGACAACATCACCAAGGTCCTAACCAAAGGCGATTAAATCAATCTTGAGCACATTATTAATTCTTTAATCATCAAATATCAAATGTCAAATCAATTACTCAATATTAATTAAATAATTATTTAATTAATTGAATCATTTCCAAGAATATCATTTTGATCAATTATCTTATTTAATTTATTAAATATCCTTGCATATTTAATTAATTAATATAAATTTGCCATTTAATCATGCAAAAGGAATTAATTTATTACAAAAGAGGAATTAATCACAAACAAAGAGTTGAATTAAAAATTGAATAAAAGAATTGAATTGAGAGAGAAATCAAACTTGAGATATTATTTCTTTTTCTAAATTTAGAACTTGAAATTAGAAAAGCAATTAAATTGAATTATTGAATTATTCTCTAAAATTGGAACTCAAAGCTTTTCAGAAAAAGAAGTTCAGTTGCATTGAAAAGACTCTTTTCTTGAATAAATTAAAGAATTATCTATTTTTATCACAAGTGCATGGAATTAATTTAATATTATTTTCAATGCAACTTGGACTTCTAATTTGAATGCATTTCAATTAAACTATAATTGGAATCTATCTCAAGGTTAACTAAACATGATTTCTCAATTATTTTCAATTAATCCTAAATTGAGCTTTTCTCTTGTGATTCTCTATAAATTTAGTCTTCAGCTCTCATTCCAATTTACCCCAAAGATTTTTGATAACACACTTGGAGATTATTATCATGCTAATTTCGCTCTAGAGTCATTGAAGATTATTGTGCTTTTTAGATTATTTGCATCTATTTTTCATCCATTATTGCTTACATCCATATTGCTTGAATCCATTATTTGCTTGAATTATTCATCCATTTTGCATCCATATATTTAAATATCATATAGATTAAATCCTTCGTCTTGGTGTACTCTAGTCACTAGTATTGCTTATAACAATCTGAGAGAAATCTTATACTTGCATCTTTTAGAAGGCAATTAGTCACTTTGTTATGGTTTTTTACTTATTGATTATTGATTACTAACCATGCATATAATGACTTAATTGAAGTGGTGTGCTTGCAGCTACATACCACTTTTTCACACACACATTTCTGGCGCCCACCGTGGGGCAGAAGACTACATGTTTTTGGCCTCCAAGACTAATTGCTTTGTTTTTTGTTATTTTCCATATTTCAGATTTTTTTGGTTTTTTTCATCCATACATCTCATACGACAATTTCTACAGGCTGAAACAACAAACTGCAGGTGTCGTACGAACATGAATCTTGTCTCGTACGAGTTGGGATCCTATATCATACGAGTTTTTATACTGTCGTATGACTCTGTATTTTCTGGTTAAAAGGCAAATTTCATGATTTTTATTGATTATTTTGACAACTGACCCTGATTGTTTATCTGTCTATCTCAAAAAATTTCACAGCCTAATCAGTTTTTGCAGAACGCTTGTCAAAGAATATGCTTGTCTCATAAAGACAATATGACTATTGATTCATTGTCTTTGCAGGTTGCCTAAGGAGAATTGAATAAACATCGTGTATTCTTTAAATTCATATTTTAGGAACCTAACTTGCTATTTGGTTAAAGAACAAATTTGTATTTTGTGTTTTTAGAAGATTTTGAGAGGTAGGAGAGTATGCTCTTGTCTTTTCTAAGACAATTAGAAATCCAAACCCTTGAGGCTTTTTCTTTGTTTGAGATTTCTACATCTTTAGCAGGCCTACCCTCCCGAGGGGTTGAAAAACTCTTAAAGCCATTACGGCTAGTGTGAGGGGAATGACCTAAGTGGGAATAGATAAATGCCAAGTACTCCAACCCACTATAAAATAAACATGATTTGATGAAAATCAAGTCAACAATAATGCTCGGGAATAGCTCTCCTCCATACCTTCAGGTATATTAAATCTTGGTTTTCAAGGCTGGGAGACCTCTTAATTGAGTTTATACCTCGACGTGCCGAACGAATCCTTGACTAAATCCAATTCAAAATTAGAAGCTACCCAGTTCACCTCCGAAAGGGAGATAAAATTTGTGCAAGAGAGATAGTAACTCTCCCAAGATACTTGTCATTTCGTGCCCCCATTAGCATTTGGAGTTGGATAATACAGCATGGAGAATCCATTGCGTGAGACTCAACAGTTGTATTCTGATTAGCTATCAGGTGTGTACCTGAGTCTACAAGCAAAGGTTTTCTTTCCTCACCAAATTCCTTAGGGTTTGCATGCTGTGATTGGAGTCACTATTTATACTACGTGTTTTCTATGTTTTCATCCCTGAAACAAAAACTAAAATACCAAAAATTGGAGAAGACAAGAAACAACTCAATGAGTCAAAATTCTGTCTGTGTTAGAAACTAGTCCATCCGAAGTCAAAACTCTGTCCGTGTTAGTAACTAGTCCATCCTAAGTCAAAACTCTGTCCGTGTCAGAAACTAGTCCATCTTAAGTCAAAACTATGTCCATGTCATAAACTAGTTTATCCTAGTCAAAAATCAGTCCATCTCAGAATTGGTCATACTCAGTTATCATACTTAGCAATTGAAAAAACTCAGAATTTCTAAGCTCTGTCTTGTGAATAGTTATACCAGTCTAATAATTTACCATGCTACACTAGATTCTGTTTCATATGAGTCTTCTGATTTATCATCCTAGACCTAATCCTATGTCGTACAAGTCATTTTAATCTGTCTTTTGGCTCTGTATCCTGTGTCGTGCGAAACAAAACTTCTCCAAGTCTTTTGTCATCTTGAACATACCCATCTGTCGTATGGTATGAGGCAGCAACTCGTACGAAACAAAACTATTGTCGTCCTATAACTGCTAAATTATCATCTAGTTCAGAAAATACTGTCGTACGAGTCTCTGGTTTTGTCAGAATAGAACAGTCAAACTTTCCTAAAAATAGTCTACAATGAACATAATACTGGTTATCAAATTTTCCTGAGCATAAAGAGATCAAAATAGTGTACCTCTACCATTTGCATTGCACAATTTGGTCGATCATCTTTCAGCTAGTTCAATCAACTACCTATCAAATTTTAGTCACTTAGATAACGTCTTATACAAGATAGATTGTTTCTGAAACCAGACTAAATCTTACACTACTCTTAGAATCAAGTTAGATAAATGTCTTAGATAGGATAGATCATTCCTAAAACTAGACTAAATCTCAGTTGTTTCTCCTAAATAATACTCTAAATAGAACAACTAGCTCTGAAATTGATCTTGACCTCTGCATCACAAACAAATTTAGGTCACACTAACCCATAAAAATGCCTATTCAAACCAGGAGTTTGCGTAAGAAAGAAGCCAAAGGAAAAGAACAACCCTTCACATATCAAGATAATCCATTCTATGTGAAGGATCGACTCACTAACGTACCATCATCATCACATGGACCAATCTTTGATGAGCTTGAATCTCCCACTATACATGAGACAGAATACAATGATGGAAACAAAAATGACTGTAATATTCCTGAAAATCATTATGATTCCTCATTATCGAGTGAGACTGACGAAGACACTGAACCTCCAAAAAAAGAAATCCTTGATTGTGAAAAGGACAAAGACTTTAGAAAAATGATGAAAGCTATCATGATCGGAGAAAAGGAAGACTACTTCTTAGAACTAGAAAAATAAGGTGCCAAACTTCCTACTGGATATGATGTTCAGAAACTTGTTACTAGAAAGGAAGACTCACCTATACTCATGGTACACAAACAATTACTAGCCTTACAGATGGAGGTCACAGAACTGAAGAATAAAGACATGTCCCCAAAACAATATTCTCTGGAAACAATATATCCCTTTCCATTTGACAAGAATCTATACATGCCTCCATTTCCTTCACGAGTGGAGATCCCAAAGTTTGACAAATATGATGGTACCTTAGATCCTCAAGATCATGTGAGAGAGTTTTGTGTCACCTGTATGGAGTTCATGCATGATAAAATGTACCTCATGCACCTCTTCCCAAGGAGTTTAGGGGGTCAAGCAATGGAATGGTTCTCAAGTCTACCCAAAGGAATAAAAATGTTTGAAGAACTAATCCAACTATTCTTACAACAATATTCATACAGCATTCAACATCCTATGACTATGATCGATCTTTGTAATACTCAATAGAAAATAGGGGAACCTCTTCTTACTTTCCTCCAATGCTGGAGAAAGATGTTCTCTAGGTATCCACGACCTATTCTAAACTCTAAGAAAATGGATATATTTGTCAATAACTTGGTCCCCGTACTGAAATATAGTATACAAATTCAAGTACACCCATCATTTAACAAAATGGTAGATAATTCCATTCGAATTGAAGATGTGCTCATAAAGAAGGGGGATATCATGCTTTGGAAAGAAACACAACTAGGATCTAGCTCTAAAGAGAAGAACAGGTATTGGAAATTTGGCAAAGACAACAACAAGAATGTTGTTAATAATGGAGTAGTAGACAATGTTAAAGTTAACTCAAATCCCACAATATTCAACTTGGCTAGTGGTACACAAGCACTTAAAGCTGTTGAGGCTACAGTAGAAAATCCACCAAAGAAAACAAAAGAATGGTTCAAACAAAAGCCTTGGCTTTGTAAACCTAATCGTGATTTTACTCCTCTCAAAGAATCATATGAATCCGCTTTCAAAACTCTATTGGAAAACAACTTGATAACACTACTAGATAACTCCAAACCATATGATCCAGATGTCAAACCAAGATGGTGGAGAGAAAATGAATATTGTGACTTCCATCAAAATAAAGGTCATAACATAAACAATTGCATGAAGCTAAAACATGAGATTCAAGATCTCATAGATGCTGGTAAAGTCATTGTTGGGAATCACCCGATCAATGCTAATCATAAAGCATTTAAAGACCCTTTACCTATTTATGAACAAGGTGATTCTTCAAAGACCAAAGGAGATGCCAAGGTAAATTATACTTATGCCAGTTAGGACAACATTATCAACATGATTGAGCCTTCCAAATCAGAATATTGCAATGTGATTATAGTCCAAGATAAACCAAATTAGTCATGATATGCAAGAGCTCTGACACATTCTTAGAAGAAAGTCACTCTCCAAGGAGCCAGTTCTTCTGACCCAGCTCAAGCAACATTGAACTCACCAGCCCAATCAAACAAACAAAAAGAAACAACCTTGGACAAATTTAAAAGGTTAACTTCATCATCATCTTCTGGATACAGTGCTATTGAACAATTGAAAAGGACAAATGCTCAAATCCCAATCTTTGAATTGTTAAAACTTTCATCTACTCATAAAGAAATCCTAGACAATGCCTTACTCACCACCAACGTTCCAAAAGATTTAGACATTGATCGGTTTCAGTCTATGGTGGGTCATATGACTTCACCTCACTAGCTGACCTTCTCCGAAGAAGATGACAACTCACTAAATCATCCACATAACCAGCCATTGCATATTGAAGCCATGATCCACAAACACTGAGTCAAATGTGTTTTGATAGATGGAGGCATGGGGTTGAATATCTGTACTTACAATCTTCTTACACAACTAGGATTCTCTGAAAATATCATTGATCCTGGCAAAAAAATAACAATAAAAGCCTATGATGAAGAAGAAAGGACTTCCAAAGGTTTGGTGTCATTACCAATTAGAGTGGAACCTATAGAAAGAGATGTCCTTTTCCAGGTACTGGATTTTCCTTTGTCATATAATATATTACTGGGCAGGCCGAGGATTCATGAAATGAAGGCAGTTCCATCAACATACCATCAATGCTTAAAGTTTCCTTATAATGGAGTTGAAGTTAGTATTTCGGCTAATACAAATGTCATCTATAATGCATTGACAAAAGGTGCAGATACTTTTGTGCCTCATAATAGGACAACCTCTCCAAATGAAGATCCAAAAACACTGATGAAAGACTTAGAAAAGAGATTGAAGATTACAAATACCGGCATGGATGGCTACAAGATAGAACCGGTACTTTCATTAGTTTCTCTCCCTCCATCACCAAAATAGTTGGGCAAACCATCAGAAGCTATGAGAACACAAACTTCAGCTCTAAATAACATATATGATGGTCTCTTTGTAGAGTCTTCTACCTCCTTGGCGGATGAAATAGAAGAGGATGTTGTTCTTAACTGGCTCTTTAAGGAAGATAGTCAAAATGAGGAGGTATGACATTGTGAGATTTCCTCAAACCAATATGGTCCTGGTTACAAAATGATTCAACATATGGGATATTTAGGTACCAATCCTCTAGGCAAACAAAAAGAAGGTATTACTAAACCAATTTAGCTACAAACAAAATCCACAAATGATAAGGCTAGATTGGGGTACAATCCAAAAAAGACATCAGATCACAAACATGTTTCTAAGTCTAAGTGCTCGAAAAGGATACCGCCTTCAACATTACATGAAGCAGATCCTAAACAAACAAAAGTAGAGTGTAGAAAAGAGAAAGAGGAATCAGCAGTCAAGAAAGAAGAGACAGTCAGTGCTCAAGCTTCGATGGTATCAGCTATGATAATATAGGAGTTTGAGGTCCGTGAGGATATAAGAGATGAAGTAGTAAGAATCAGAGAATTGTTTGCACCATTAAAAGTTCCAGTCACATATACTGGCAGGCAGCAAGTAGACAATTCAACGACTAATTCAAATGAGTATGAATGGGGTCTTAACTATCTTTTAGATACATTCACTACAGGAACTTTAGAAGAATCTAGCGGTGTCATAGATGATACTCAAGAACTGATGCACAGAAAACTAGAGAAAGAAATACAAGAAATTAGACAAAAGAGACAAGCAAATTATGAACAAGGATTGAAGGAAGGAAGAGTACTAGAGAGCTTCTCATCTATGTGCCCTTATCCTAAAACAAAACAAATTAGGTATAACACTACACAAGAAGAGTTGGAAGCTACATAACGAGAGCCAGTTATCAATCCAGAGGAAGCTAAATGGAGTAGACGACAACAAGTCATAGAAAAAGCAAGATCATGTCAATAGGTGTGTCAGATACAAATGACAAATGAACCACAACATGAAGGAGCTTGCAGCATTAAAGATGTTGGTGTTGATACCATACATACACTTACTAAATCACTTGAAGAAGACTCAGAAACTTCATCTGATGACTCTGACGATTCTGATGATAGTCTTATTCAAGACGATATCTACTCAGCCTCAAATCCTGAATCATCTGATGCAAACAATGAAAATTTATCTACTAGTCTTATTGTTGTTAAACCACAATATGAAGTCTAGTCTAGCGTAGTGAATGATGTTACAAGTATGTCTATTGGATTAGATCAATTAAATATTAATGTGAACTTTAATAATCATGATCTGAATCTTCCTGGTCTTGAGACACTTACGCAAGGTATCATTCTGGAACTTGACTTTTTGATCTGCAACTATGATGATAATACCATGAACTCTCTTGAACCTATCCAAAATTTATCCTTATTACATCCTGAATTGATTGACTATACTTTACAGATCCAACCCATGAATATACCTACTTTTGCCAGTGAGTATACATTAGCCTATTATCTCAGTGCAGTCAAACCTATAGACTCTTCCGCCAGTGAACAAAGTGAAAATATGACTGAAGCAAATATCAAGTATCTTAGTCACAAAAATAAGAAAAATAAAAATAAAAGATCTAATGGCGAAAACCACATTGTGGTGGTGTCAGAATCTAAGAAAGAGAAAATAAAGGACGTACCTAAAGGTGAAAACCTCTCTGAGGCACCTAAAGGTGAGATACTTGATGTACTGCCAAGTCATTTTTAGGAGAGGTCCTCCATATTGATTGAGCCAACTCAGCTAGTAAACATTGGGAGTCAAGAGACACCACACATCATTCATGTAGCTCAATCACTATCAGCAGAAGAATTGAAGGAGTTCACTCAACTATTCTTAGAAAAGAAAATAAACTTTGTATGGACATATTCTGATATACTAGGCTTGGATTCTGATCTCATTATGCACCATCTTTCAATTACACTAGGAGTAAAACTAGTTAAGCAAAAACTCCATAAGATGCACCCACATGTAGCACTATTAGTCAAGGCTGAACTAGAAAAAATGCTCAAAGTTGGATTCATTAGAGCTATAGATTATGCTGAATGGATTTTAAACATAGTACCTATGTCAAAGGAAGACAAATCTATCAGAGTTTGCATAGACTTCAGAGATCTTAACAAAGCATGTCCAAAGGATAACTTTACATTACCAAATATTGATATGATAGTCGAGATGACTGCTGGGTATCAAATGTACTCACTAATGGATAGATTCTCCAGATACAATCAAATCAAAATAGCTCCCAAAGATCAAGAAAAGACAACTTTCACTTGTGCATGGGGAACCTTTTGCTAGAATGTCATGACATTTGGGCTAAAGAACACAGGAGCAACCTATCAAAGAGCAATTACAACTATTTTTCATGATATGATGCATAAGAATATGGAAGATTATGCTGATGATACCTTAGTGAAGACTATGAAGAGATCAACACATATTCAAGAGTTAGGTCCTATACTCAATAGAATGGAAAAGTTCAAACTCTGATTAAATCCAAAGAAGTGTGCATTCGGAGTGACATCTAGTAAACTACTTGGCTATATCATTTCAAAGAAGGGAATTGAGGTTGATCCTGAGAAGGTCAAAGCTATAATGGAAATTCCACCTCCGAAGAACATCAGTCAAATGAGAAGTCTACAAGGATGTCTCCAATCCATCAGATGATTCATTTCTTAGCTAGCAGAAAAAGCTCAACCTTTCACAAAAGTATTGAGGAAAGGAATATTATACAACTGGGATCAGTAGTGCAAACAACATCTTCAACATATAAAAGAGTACCTATCAAATCCACCCATATTGATGCCAACAATTTAGGGTAAACCACTAATCTTATATATATCAGCAATTGATTCATCACTGGGGGCACTTCTGGCACAACAAGATGACAACAAAAAGGAACACGCTATCTATTACATTAGTAGGACATTGGTGTCTTATGAAATAAACAACAATATAATAGAAAAAGCACACTTGGCATTAGTCTTTGCATCATAAAAAGTAAGAGACTACATGCTAGCACATTCAGTCAAGCTACTGGCTAAAATTGATCCACTCAAGTATCTTCTCAATAAGGCAACACTTACAAGAAGATTGGCAAAATGGGTAATTATCCTTACAGAGTTTGACATTGAATATGTGGAACGCAAAGCCATAAAAGGATAGGTAATTTCTGATCAACTTGCTGAAGCTCCACTTGAGGATACTCAACCACTACATATAGAGTTTCTAGATGAATCAATAATGCAACTTACTCAACAACCCTGGAAGATGTTCTTTGATGGGTCCTTTACTCAAAATGGCTCAGGTGCTGGCATATTATTCATTACTCCTCAGAGGTATTCAATCCCAAAGTCTTATAAGATTCTATTCCCTTGCATGAACAACATTACAGAATATGAAGCTTTGGTGAACAGGATCAAGCTAGCTATTGAATGGAAGGTTGCAAAATTGTATATCTATGGAGATTCTCAGCTAGTGGTTAATCAAATCAATGATACATATCAGACTTGAGATGAAAAATTGATGCTTACAAGAGGATGGTTGATGATCTTAAGAAGTATTTTACTTTTGTATCATTCCAACAAATTCCTAGATCTGCAAATAGAGCAGCAGATGCTATGGCTACCTTGGCATCTATACCTAAGCTATAGGAGTCTAATTTTCACTTTTATTTCTTGGTGGAAGAGTTATATTACCCCACCTATGATTCTCCTAAGACCCAAATAGTCTATTCTTTTATTGGACATGACTCATCCCAATATAGTCACATCTATTCCTATCTACAAGACCAAATTATCCCTGGAAATCTTACCCGAAATGAGAAAAGAAACCTAACTTGAAATGCTTCATGGTATGTTATCATAGCTAATGATTTATTTAGATGAGGTTTGGATGGTACATTTCTTAGGTGTCTAGAAATTGAAGAATCTAAACGTGTGTTATTGGAAGTTCATGAAGGTATTTGTGGATCTCATTTGAATGGTCTTACTTTAGCTCAAAAACTATTATGGGCTGGCTACTACTGGCCAGACATGGAAAAAGATGCCATAAAATTTGCTAAGACCTATGAGAAATGTCAGCTACATGGAAATCTCATTGGTCAGATATATCCTACATCATCTAATGGACATAAATTCATCATAACGGCCACTGAGTATTTCACCAAGTGGGTAGAGGTGGTTCCACTCATCAAAGAAACCGGTAAACAAGTCACCTTGTTCATCCTAAACTATATCATTTGTAGGTATGGGATACCTTCATCAATTGTGACTGATAATGGAGGACAATTTAAGAATAAAGATCTAGACAAGCTTTGTGAGAAATTCAAAATAAAGCAACACTGGTCATCAGTATACTATCCTCAAGGTAATGGACAAGCTGAGGCGTCTAACAAAAACCTAATAACTATCTTGCACATAACAATGAACAAATCTGGGAAGGATTGGCATCTGCAGATCAATCCTGCACTATGGGCTTATAGATCAAGTATCAGAACACCTACTGGGGCTACACCTTTCTCTTTGGTGTATGGGTCTAAAGCAGTACTACCTATTGAAGTAGAAATACCATCTCTAAGAGTTTCTTTGCAAGGTCTTGTTACTGATGAAGATCATAGAATATCTAGATTGCAAGAACTTGAATTATTGGATGAGTGTCAGCAAGTGGCATTTGATCATCTCAGAGTGTATCAGAAGAGAATGTCCAAAGGATATAACAAGAAAGTTTGATAAAGAGAATTTCAGGTTGGTGACCTAGTTCTGAGAGAAAATCCAAAAAATCAACAGTTTCATGACAATAAAAGGAAGTTTGAACCCAATTGGCTGGGTCCCTACATTGTTACTATAGTATTCAGCTCTGGTGCCTATCAGCTCTCAAACTCAGAAGGAGAATAGCTCCATGAACCAATTAACACCATCCACTTGAAGAAATTATTCTCTTAGCATTCTCTGTGCCACCAACATGTACAATTGGAAAAAGTCCTTAAAAAAAAAAATGGAAAAATCATAAAATACAAAAAAAAAATAGAAAAAATGAAAAAGAAAAAAATATATATAAAGAGAGAAATTGCCTTGGTGAAAACCTGGTAAACATGCACCTTGGTAAAAAAAAATGAATCTCTGCCAAGTAGGTGAAAACCTGGCAAATAGGCACCTCTTGTACTCAAGTGCTCCATCTATCAACGCAACGTTGACATTTCCCGCTTTCATGCATCTTTTGCTTTCGCTTGTACATATTTTTTAGTCACTTTCGTGACATCTTGGTTCATTGGAACCCTCATGACTTGAAACTTTTCAGTGTCCTAGTCTTAGGTTACTAAATAGAGCACATTACATATCCTAAGTAGTTTTAACCAAGTCATCTTTCTGTTAGTGAAACCTAGTTGTCCACTTCGAGTCAGTCACCTGTCTCCTAACTACCAAAGAGTTTTTATCACTGAGTAAATAAGAAAAACAATATAACAGAAAACAATCACTAAATAGTTTGAGCCATGAGTGAAAATCTTCTTTGTGTGCTATTTTTTATATTGGTTTTCAATTATTATCCCTCTGAGTAACTCGAGGAAGTCTATTGTGACTAAGAGGAGCAAGGATTGGGGACATGATATTTTCTTTGTTTTTTGCTTGTAAGAATGATCCCGATGATCAAGAAACATATAAATTAGCTAGGTGTCTATGATAAGAGCCTTCACAACAAGGTGAAATTGCCTCACATACCTCAACTCCACTTATTTGTATGCTACAGGGAGGTCCATCTCATTTCTTTGTTTATTTTGAGGGAATTTCTTTATGATGCAATTAGGGTCCTTGCAAAATCTGTCCAAGGATATGAACAAAAAAAGGGTCATTGTGGACAAGATAATACATATTGCACATTGAAAAAGAAAGGAACTCTAACCTGCTTGTTGTGTTCGTTATGCTTAGTGATGAATCTTAAGTATTTTAAATCTAGTGACTAGGTTTAAGTTGCATTTTGCATATCATTTTGCACATCATTTTGCATATCATTCTACATTTTTTTGAATTTAGAGTGATTTCGATATGGTAATGACCACTTTATCTTCTGAATGAGAACTTAAAGCATCATTATTTCTTACGCTAAGTGGTATCTTTATCATCATTTCTTTGATCGAGTACTTGTGCTTTGAGATGTTTTAGTTGCATACATAACATTTAATATAGATTCATACATTTCATTATTCACTCATCTGCATTCATTTATTTGCATATGAAAAGAAACAAAAATGACATTCATGTTCGTTTGCATTACATACATTCATATTGAAAAGAAATGCATGCATATAGAATAAAGCATATAAAAGACATCTCATAAACGAATCAACACAAGTATGATGAAGTCAAATAGGATCTTGTATATATATATATATATATATAGATATATATCATGTCAAGTATAAGAGTACAAAATTATGTTGAATGACATATACAAACTCCCATCGGAGCAAGAATTGTATAGGCTACAAAAAAATGGGCGTGTCTATAAAAAAAATATATATTCGAGCTACAAAAAGAATATCTAGCTCTGAGCCTCTCCCTCATTGCCTGGTGGAGGAGGAGGAGCCTGATGATCAGGAACCTATCGAGGTGCCTGAGCTCCCTCAGAATGCGCCATGTACTATGAATAGGAGATCACCTACTACGCTACTGGAACTGCCACACTATAGGCCGCAACATAATAAGCTGCCCTGCTAGTCTGATGCAAAACCTCTTGCTGGAGGGTGTCTCACTCCTCTCTCATTGCCGTGACCTAACAATCATGCTTTGATCTTAGCTCCATAAGCTGACGATCTCACTCCGCCAGTTGAGTCTAAGCCACTATCAACTGTGACTGCAGCTCCGCAAGACATGCTCTCATCGACCTCAACCTGTAGCTCCACCCTGCTCATCTCGCCACTGTCGGACCTATCTTGGAGTTGCTCGCTCCTCCTCAGCTCCACCCAATCTCACTCCTACATTCCCTAGGGATCCACCCTCACCCGTCTGTTGTCTAACATCAGCTGGCACCCTACTGCTGCTAGCACCAGGATCACCACCACTCCACCGTGGAGCCTCAACTCTCTATGCCTATCCTGAATGACAATTCTAATGACCTCAAATGATAAAAGAAATTTTAATAGTTACTCATACGAGACAAAATCCTATCTCACATGATAAAACGTGAAACCCAACCTCACACGTGAAAAAACTTGAAAAATGAGCAAAAAAATTCAAAATTGAAAACATAAAGAGGCTTAAGATCGATCACTCACCATTGGCTCATAGTTTCGAGGTCGATTATGACATCTCTAGTGCTTGAATCGATGCTGATGAGTAGGGACCACCATTTTTCTTCGCAAAAGGCTTTTTTGAATTTTCAAACTTGGAGGGTTAAAATAATTTGAAAATGACACTTTCGTCCCATATATAGCCAAAAACCTAATTTTTCAACTTGCTCTGATGGACATGAAAATTGTACCCTTAGGTAATTTGACCGTTTTGATTCCATTTTTGGGATTGAAATTCCATTTTGATTCCGTTTTGATTCCCATTTCACAATTTTGACCACTTAGCGCTCTTTTCATCAAATGCTCATTTTTCATCCAATTGCACTCAAATTTCTACACTGAATCTCAATTCAATTTCAATTCTACACATCAACATTACAATCAACTCTACACTCAATTTTTTTCATCAATCAATGCCAAATTTTCAAAAAATCCTCAAGATCAATTTGTGCTCAAATAACTTATTTTCGCCACACAATTGCCTATAATAATCAATCCCTTGTTATTTTTTGATTTCACTCCCAAGGGGGCATACTCACGATCTTATGACTTCACATTTCACAAGTCAAGAAAATTTTTTAAATCTTCATCAAAAGTCGAGAAAAATCTTTTCAACTAAAGAAAATTAATTCTTATTGCTAAAAGGGCATCTCACCTTCATCACTTCACATCAAGTTGAGATCTCTCGATCATCTGAATTGAATCAATCGCTAGGGGCATATCAGTTTCATTGCTTCAAATCAAGCTAATATTTGTCTTTCATCTAAATTAATCTCTTAATGTTAATCAGTTTCATCGCTTTACATCATGCTGATTATTCGTTCAAACTCAATCAAAAGTTTAAAGAGTTTTTTTTATCACACTAAATCTAAGAAAGTGTTCAGTATTCATTTCTTGATCAAGATGGATAGTTCATTATTCACTCATCGTGTCTTGATCCATCAAGTTCAAGATCGATTTTCTTTTTTTCATCACTCACGACATCTAAGTTCAATCAAGTTCTAGATCAGTAAGATTTGCTTCTTGATCAATCAAGTTCAAGTTTGGTATCTTTTGTTTTCTATTGTTCCTCAGTTCAATCAAGTTCAGGATCGGTATCGCTTTAATCAGACTTTATTCAACTTTGTCACTTCGAATCAAGCTAAATACCTTGCTCTTCATCTAGTTCATGATCAATCAAGTTTAGAACTGGCATCTCCTAGACATCACACATTCTTTGAACTAATGCGCTGCTCACACATTAATTCAAAGAGGGGCAAATGTAATACCCAAAAAATGGTCATCTAAACCATGGGCCCCTAATCTCGACAACATCACCAAGGTCCTAACCAAAGGTGATTAAATCAATCTTGAGCACATTATTAATTCTTTAATCATCAAATATCACATGGCAAATCAATTACTCAATATTAATTAAATATTTATTTAATTAATTGAATCATTTCCAAGAATATCATTTTGATCAATTATCTTATTTAATTTATTAAATATCCTTGCATATTTAATTAATTAATATAAATTTGCCATTTAATCATGCAAAAGGAATTAATTTATTACAAAAAAGGAATTAATCACAAACAAAGAGTTGAATTAAAAATTGAATAAAAGAATTGAATTGAAAGAGAAATCAAACTTGAGATATTATTTCTTTTTATAAATTTAGAACTTGAAATCAGAAAAGCAATTAAATTGAGTTATTGAATTATTCTCTAAAATTGGAACTCAAAGCTTTTCAGAAAAAGAAATTCAGTTGCATTGAAAAAGACTCTTTTCTTGAATAAATTAAAGAATTATCTATTTTTATCACAAGTGCATGGAATTAATTTAATATTATTTCCAATGTAACTTGGACTTCTAATTTGAATGCATTTCAATTAAACTATAATTGGAATCTATCTCAAGGTTAACTAAACATGATTTCTCAATTATTTTCAATTAATCCTAAATTGAGCTTTTCTCTTGTGATTCTCTATAAATTCAGTCTTCATCTCTCATTCCAATTTACCCCAGATATTTTTGAGAACACACTTAGAGATTATTATCACGCTAATTTCTCTCTGGAGTCATTGAAGATTATTGCGCTTTTTAGATTATTTGCATCTATTTTCCATCCATTATTGCTTACATCCATATTGCTTGGATCCATTATTTGCTTGAATTATTCATCCATTTTGCATCCATATAGTTAAATATCATATAGATTAAATCCTTCGTCTTGGTGTAGTCTAGTCATTGGTATTGCTTATAACAATCTGAGAGCAATCTTATACTTGCATCTTTTAGAAGGCAATTAGTCACTTTGTTATGGTTTTTTACTTATTGATTATTGATTACTAACCATGCATATAATGACTTAATTGAAGTGTTGTGCTTGCAGCTACAGACCACTTTTTCACACACAGAATAAGCATTTCATACATACATATAGATATCAAAATTGCATCACATCTGACACACAACACATGTTAGCACATTTTACATTCTCATCATGTAAATAATCATTTGCATTATCATATTCATCTACATTTCATACATTCACATTTGCATTTGCATAACATATAAAACATAAAAGAACAAAAATATTGCATTTCATCATATACATATTTGCATTCATATCATAAGCATCACATAGGTACACATGCATATAGTTGCCGCAAGGATGAATCATTTCATATATATATCTCAAAAAATCATGTGTCATGATACAATGATGTCAAAATTATATGGCTATATAATCACCCAAAGGTGTCTACATCATCATACAAAATGGTACAAAATGGATACATAGGAAGCCCTCTAAGGCTATGATGAACTCCCTCCATTGGAGCTAGTTGGCCTCGATGGAGTCTAAGCCATGGAAGGACCCACCCCAGGATCATCTCTCTTGCCCCCTATATCTGGTAGTGGTGGAAGACCCATGACCCCACCACTAGATGCCTATCTCCCGTTTCTCCCTCCAAAGGTCATCGTTGTCCGTGATGGTCTCTGGAAGCTCCTAGCCCACTGACCTAGTGGTACCACTCCATAGTACAGGTCTCACCAGTAGCCTATCTCCTCCCCTACTCATAGAACATAGTCGTATCTGGCCCCTGTGTCCTTTGTTGCCTGCCTTCCTACCCTCAGTGATGTCTTAGCCTCTGTATAGTGCTAAATAGCCTGATCCCTCTGCCTATCCTTGGCAGAACTCCCTCAAGGATAATAGCTCATCCTCCTCCTCTCCCCCATCACCCTATCCTTGTGGCTACTCCTCTGGTTGCTCCTATCCCTGATATGGTGTCCTCCCTATTAGATACCTACTTAGGAATACATATGATAGCTCCACTACATCATCCTCCCACTCCTCATAGTCTAAGTAAGGCCTCCATACCACATTGTCTATCTTGTCAATAACCCTGCACCAATACTCTAGCCTCCCAATCTATGGTTGAGAAGTAATCATATCATAAAAGTGTACATAACTACACCCATTTCCATTTCCTCTAAAGTATATCAAACATGTAACTAGCAGATGCTCATATGCCCATACCTACAATAGTCTCACTCTGCATCCCAATCCTACTGATCCGTGATACACAAACTGATGCAGCTCATAATACAAGTGTACCAGCAGAGATGCCCCCCATGCAAAATTGGTGTGCTTTGTCACCAATGTCTCCAAATTCCTCCCCCATCCCACAATCAACCCTTGTGTCACCCTATCTAGATAGAGGAATCCATTGATTGCTCCTGCCAGGACCATCAGTAGCACCAATCTTGTAGTTGTCATGGTATCCCAAGCCACATGTCCAACCCTCATCTCCAGTCTTGGATCCTGAAACACTCATCTCAGCACATCCCTGCCTCCCTCTCAATCATAAGGAACTAACTCCCCATCGATCAGTATCTTCAGTATCCTGTACACATCCTCCAAGGTGACTATCATCTCAGCCATCGACAAATGAAATGTACATGTCTCTGAATGCCATCTCTCAGCTAATGTAGTTAGCAATCCCATGTTTGGTCGAAACTCAGGTACATACAAAATATATTGCAAGCCCATAGCTTGAACTACTACTCTATCCTCAAATGTTAGCTCTTCTCTTAAACTCTGAGTTGATGGGAATCCCTCTCGTGACTCCACCATAGGTAGGTCCTCCTGTAGTCAAGCAAATCAACTATGTCAATCCTATTGGTACTCCTTGTTCATCACAAAGTGCTACTTTTTATCTTAGTGCTTATATCTATCATATGGCACTCTATCCTAGTGGTACTCCCTGTTCATCACAAAGTGTTGCTTCCTATCCTAGTGGTACTCCCTATTCATCACAAAGTGTTGCTTCCTATCGTAGTGGTACTCCCTATTCATCACAAAGTGCCTTGTTCTATCCTCTCCTAGGGACTTTTCTTGAGTGTATCCTCTTGAGTAGTTTCCTGATTGGCAACGTATGTTCTATCACAGAATTGTCAATCCTAGCCCTATCTGTTATCCTGGTTTTCCCTAGAGGACCTGCTTGAGTGTATCCTCTTAGTAGCTTATCCAATCGACAACATATGTTTATCATAGAACTGTCGATTCAACCTTGATGACATAAACGTGCATTCATGATGCAAACACACTTACATACTTCACAAACGTGCCTAAAATACACAGACGCGCTCGCATCTGACACAGATGCTACTAGAATCGTAGACACACTTGGTACCAACACAAAAGTGCCTAGCCTACCCAGACACATCTGGCACCAACATAGATGCGCCTTACCATTTTTACCCTGCTTGACATTTTTCTAAGACATACCTAATGTGCATTTATTTCTCTACCTAACATGCATTTATGACAACAATTAATGCAACAAAGTACAAGGAGGTTTTGTGGTACTCACTAGCTCTCTTGCATCTACTAGCCTCTGATATTGGTGAACACGATTGAATCTATGCACCAATACCATCATTGGTGACTTCTCTTTGCTCTCTTTGTAGTATGATCTCTTGGATGTGTGGATGACAATGAGGATTTTTTCCCTAATAGTCTATCTTATAGACTATCTAACCCTAGTCTCCCTAGTCAATCTTCTTTATCCAGTGACTCTGTCACTCCATCCTATCTTGTTAGTCCATTCTAGCCTTTCTTTCTTATCGAGAGATTGTCTGCAATCTTTCCAAACATTTTCATCCAATCTCTCGAGGGGGCGTATCATTCCCATCTTGGGGCAATTGTGTATCAGTTTATCTTATCTTCTTTGAAACAATGCGACAAGCTACATTGTCTCAAAGAGGGGCAAAATGTAGACACCTAAAATTGTTCTATCTAATTAAATAAATATTTTATTTATTTAATTACTTTATCCTAATTCTTCTATTAATTAAATAAATATTTATTTATTTAATTAATTCATTTATCCTCTTCTAGCCTTATTTTTCATTTAAATAAATACTTTTATTTATTTAAATAGCCCTTTTCCTAAATTAAATAAATATCTTATTTATTTAATTGATCCCATTTCCTCTATTAATTAAATAAATCTTTATTTATTTAATTAATTCATTAAACTTTTTCTACCTATGACACATATCATTCATCTCTTAATTCCTACACTACCTACCCTCTCATTATTTTCTTATTTCCTCTACCTACCCTCTAATCATAGCCGACCATTTATCTTTTACACATCTCAATCTTATCTCTCCATTTCTTATAGTGTCTTCTATATAAGGAGATGCTTCCTTCATTATCAACCCTAATCAATTCAACTATGCTTTCAAATTTTCATATGCGTTCAAGCCTACTTGCAACCACATTTATGTTCTTTGTTGAGCTCTTGTGCACACATAAAATCTGAGAGTAAATATATCAAGAAAGATCAATGGAGATAGGAAGAATGGAGATCCAAACCCTATTGGACATGTGATGGTATAATCTTTGTGATTTCATTTTATTTGCATGGTCTTAGGTAATCTTCATATGTTATGGCAGATCTTTGTTGTTGTTACGCTACGGTTTTGTGGTTGAATCTATTTTACCAAAAAATATCAAAAAATCAATATCAAATAGATAATATACTAATCGCATACCTCATACATTTAAATCATGTCATTGATCTTCTTCTTCATCCAACTCTTTGTTTGTATCTTCTGATCCAGAATTGACATTGTAAGGATTGGTCATATCATCATCATCATCATCATCATCATCATCATGAACATTAACTCCTACATCATCATGATCTTGTTCCTCTTCTTTGACATCTTTGTTAGGCACATCATCAACTACCTATTGATCCTGATCATCATGTACATCATCTTCTAGTTCTTTTGTATCTTCTTCTTCCATGACATTATACTTTATCAGCCTTCCTCTAGGATCATGTCTAACAATAAATGACCAGCCTGGTTTATGTGGAACCCTTGAGTAGAATACCTACTCACATTGGCTTGGAAGAACATAAGGCTCATTTCTGACTCACTCAAATGACCTTGTATTAACCATTGTAAATCCATTATCATGTTCAATAATAGTTCTATTAGGATCATTTTCATTCAAACGTAGCCTGTACCATTGGATGACAAAAAGAACTATTTTGAAGGACCCAAAGTCACACTCAAGTATATCATTTAAAATCCCATAATATCAATTTTCTGAGACTTGAGGATGTATGTCGCTTCTAGATGAAACATTAGTCACTTGAAATATTGCAATTATCCCACAATCACAAGTTTTCTTTGTGTCATCCAACTTTTGATACAAAATTTATGACCATTGCACCACATAGCCTTGTGGTGTTTCACCTGCAATATATCAAACATGTAAAAATTATTGCATCACCAGTTGATAAACATATTTATTCTTGGTTGAATGTATGCAAAACACACGCACACACACACATATATATATATATCATTACAATAAAAAAAAATTAAATAATATGGGTGATTAATATATTTATATGTACCTATTTATCTCTTAAACCATATGCCAAATCAATTTCCCTTGGTGTAACATTGGAATCCCTATTACAATGAGCTTCTTTAACCAATGAAGCCACACCTTCCCATGTTAATGCGCAACTAGATTGTTGATATTGTTCAATCCATACCATCATCCAGTCAAAGATTGTTTGTGACATACAAATGTAGTGCATCCCACTCTCGAGCAACTGTATAAAATATAACAAAATTTTCAATTGATGTATATTGAAGATTAAGAATTAATTAACTACAATATATATAAAAACAAAAGGTAAAATGTATTCAGATTAATGTCCATGAACATCCAATAATTACCTTTCACTTTCCTCAATCTACCTTTCCCCATTAGGTATTCCCCTTCGAATTTGTTAATGGAGTTGGGATCCCAAATGCGATCTACATGGATCTTTGCCACAAACTTAGTAAGATCTTCAGTAATCTACACCATAGTTTGGTATACCATATATCCCTCCACCATAGAACCCTCTGGATGTTCTCTTTATCGAACCAAAGTCTTTAAAAATTTCAAGTGCCTCTCAACCATCCACATTGACCTTGTGTGTACTAGTCCACACAATTCAATCTCCTCAACTTTTTGTATGAGATAGTATTCTTGTGCATTGAAAAATGTCGAAGGTAGACACTTTTGCATTTCACACATTAGACGAGGATTTTTTATCTTCCAATATTTTATATCTTCTTTATGGATTTCTTTAGACGACAACCATCTACAAGTGATTCAAGACGCAAATATATTAACAATAATTAATAAAATAATATATAATATATTACATAACGAGTAAAACAAATGGAAAATATAATATCTATAAAACAAATTCAACAAATAACACTACTTACCTCATGTATTTTCCAAGATCATATATAACTTTCTTGACATTATTTTCAAAGTGGTCTGGGAGAGATAGAGGTAGAACGTACTACAACAATTATAAAATGATCTTTTCATTGCTTTTCCAAAACTAGTACTAAACATATTACAATGAAAAGTACATGGAATATACAAATATATAGTAAATATATGAGAACATGAATTACCTTAATGAAGGTATGCCAATCATGCATTTTCATCCCTGACCCAAATTCACTTTTCTTTTTTATGAGATTATTTATGTTCGCATCAAATCCTATGGGAAATTGAATTTTTCGTATGACCTCTTTTATAGCATTGTTGTGTTGCTCCATTAATAACCAAGGAAGTGAACTTATTTTAATTTGGTCTCTGGGCCTATTTAATTGAATGTCATTTTTCATTGCATGATTGGATTCTTGAATGTCACTACAAATTTTGACAATTTTTTCTTTGTCATGTCTTCCATCCATTATTTTCCATAATGTCTTTATTATATTATTTCCAATATGAATAGTATAAAAAAAATGCATAATTTGTAGCTACTCATAGTAGGGAAACCTACTAAATTGTCTAGGATAACTTTTTAGTCCCTTTGGAAGGTGTTAATTAGTGTCTTGGCAACCTTCATGAAGCATATAAGTTTAAAAAGTTAACAATGACAATCATCATCAATTACAACATGAGTAAACAAAACACAATACAATAAATTCTAAACATATCATATATGATAGATAAACAATTAGGTTGAATGACATTACCTTGACGATTAATTCTATTATATTCCAACTTCCATAGGTGAGGTGTCATTCTTTGCGGTTTTGATGTAGTCTCTTCTTTCCCATTCAAAATATTTTTTTAGTAGTTTGATACTTATGATTTTTGTGGAGGAAGTGCCTATACTCATCAAACACCTTCTTTCCTAAACTTGTTGAATGAGGAGATTTCATTTTTGGACCACAAACTGGACATGCAAATTTTCCCTTTGTTTGAAGACCTGGAAGATCATGTATAATTGGATTAAATATGTTAATTTTTATAATTATATATATTGAATGGATTATTTAAAAAAATGCATGATTTATACTTTAAAAAATTAAACATTATTAAAGTGCGCAAGTTGAACATTATAACATACCACAAAAATGTGTTAGCCCTGGGGCGTCATGAATTGTCCATACAAGCATTGCATGGAATTGAAATTGTCTTTGTCCTATTGGTCTAGAGACATCATACATAGTGAAACCATTCCATAACTCTAGAAACTCATCAATAAGAGGCTCGATATGTAAATTCATATCTTTAACTTGGTACTTACCTAGTTGAATGAACAAAAACATTACATAATTATTATAGCCATTTTACTAAAATATATATAATTTACTGTACATGACTATTAAATGTAAAAAATACCTGGAAAAATCATTGCCCACATTATGTGCTCCCTCTTTATTTACATCCATGTAGGAATGTTATTGTTGATAACAAAAACAGGCCACATCGAGTAATAGATCTCAACTCTCCAAATGGATTGACACCGCTCACTGCCAATGAAAGCGTGAGATTACAAGGTTCTTCTTTAAAGTGTGGTAATTTTTCCTCTATGTCTGTAAATGCAGAACCATCTACAGGCATTTGAAGAATGTCATCTTGACTTCTATTGCATGCATGGTAATCCATAAATTGTGCCATGCTTTTGCACCTAAATAATTATTGCAAACATGGAATATTGGGAATATAATGAAGAACCTTGTGAGGCATCTTTTTGTTAGTTGATCTATTTGATATCTACTGATATGACATTCAAGGCATTCTATTGCAAATTCATGTTGTTTATGATATATAATATGATCATTGGGACATGCATCTATTGTTTGATACTCCATTCCAGTATCTTTCATAATGGTAGATAATTCTCTATATGAGCGAGGTAGAATATTTGATGGTGGTAACAAAAAATCACCTATTAATCTAGAACAAAAAAATAATTTGTTAATATAAAGAATTTTAATGGTACATATTTCGCCTTTCATTTACTAGTGATGAAATAACAACAAAAATAGATGAAAAAAGATGACATATATGACATACCTTAACATACATGAGATTTTTATATTGGATAAACCATTCATAACCTTCAAGTTCACCAACAACAATACAGGGAGAGAAAAGTTGCTTGGGAGCCTTCATAAAGGGGCCCATGTGCCTTCTTAAGTATAGGTAAATCATGAACATTATCAAAGTCATCTTGATCATCATGATTAGTTGTGCCAATACTAAATGTGCCATGGATCAATGTATTTGTACCATTGTCTTCAACTGTATTTTCTAGCATATGATCATCTTCTTCCATAGGATCATTATCTTCAGCTTTGATATCCACAACTCCATGTTCCTCCACTTGGAAAACCACATTCTCTGGGTTGTGGTAGTCCATATCATGTACCCAAGGGTGCCCCACCCATATAAAAATGATCAACATAAATAAACCATGATCATGATCTCATTAACAAGTGACTTTATATATATATAAATTGTTAAAATGATATAAACACATATAATGAACAACTTACCAATGGATGATAATCATGCCCCCCTTCAATGTGACCATGTTGCCTACAATGTTTCTCAGATTAAAATTCTTCTAGTCTTTAAGCCCTTACAATTTTTGTAGGGACAATAAAATTTCCCATCACCTTTTCTTTTCAAGCTAGACCATAATCTAGCAATTGTCTCATTTTGTTCTTTGCTAATATTATCTAACATAATTTTTCTTCACAGGCAAAAAAATCAGGCTATGTAAAATTCGGTCTATAACCTTCACAAACCAAGCAAAACAATGTCGTAAGTATGGAAAACACTGTTCACACAATTTTTTATATTATTTACTTGACTAACCCTAATGGTTTTCTTTTTTTTACTTTTCACTTTTCTATTTTTTGTTGGAATTCTAACGAACATTGGGCAAGATTTTAAAAAAAACAAATTTGACACAAATTGCCTCCTAAGATCCAACAAACCAAAACAAATCCCATAGTTTGTCAAAAAATTTCATCGGAAAATGCACCCAAATGAGTTAGTGTAGAATAGTCTCAAACCCTTTTAGATCCTCATATGTAAAAGAAAAAATATCATTATACTCTTGACAGAGATTAACAAAAGTATTTTGATCTGATTGGTAACACACCTTCCCCAAATTGAGAGCTTTTCCTTCTTCCACGGCTATTGATTTGTAGTCTCCTTTCTTGGCAGCCAAGTTCATTGCTCTTCCTTTCATTTGAACATCATGGTTGAAGATCCCCTCCAAGGTGATCAACCCCTTCGGTAGCTTGTTAGAACCAAGCTACATTATTTGATCTCCATATTGGTCCTGTAGCATGCCATGCTTCTTATGGGAGAACTCTGCTTCATCTTCCAGGAAGTTCACAATCTGTTGATCAGAATCAGAGACCTGCCAATTCACTTGGTTATCAAACACTGCAGGTCTCACCACAAGTCTGATCTATTGTTCTTTCTCTACTGCAATATGGGGTGGAATGTCATGTTGGGAACCAATTTTTCCTAGTCTATCATCATGTATATTTTGATTTCTAGGAACACTAGAAATATTGAAAGCCTCAAATCCAATTAGGTCCCATTCTCTATGCTTCTAGGACTTGAGAAGGTTTGTCTTGGTGGCATTTTGAGCTTTGACTTGATTTACAACCAACTCATTGTCTCCATGCACCTTCAAAGATTTGATCCCTATCTTTGTGTATTTTGGAGACCCAAAATCAAAGCTTCATACTTAGCTACATTGTTAGTGCAACTAAATTGAAGTTTGAAAGAAAAGAAATATTTCTCCCCCTAGGAGATATTAGTAATACACTAGCCGTTGCACTATTTTTGTTCCTTGAACCATCAAAGAACATGTCCCATATCCACTGCATATCATTGTCTTCCTTTGAAAGATTGGGAATGGGGCTATCTTCTTCATGTATACAATATGTACCCAAACCGGTACCATTGACCTCATCGATGGAGTCAAATTGAAATGCATTTACCCACTCATCAAGTAGTCAATTGGGAACCTCATCCAATTAAGTTGCAAGCTCTCTTATTAAAATTTCTTCTTTCTCCTTATGGAGGGTACAATTCATGTTGATAGGAATTGGGGTATAGGTCTCTATATGATCATTAGAAATAGGTTCAAACCTAATGGTGACTTTGGTACCATATCTTGTCCTATAAAACATGTGAGACCAGTCAGAAGATAGGTATCCACCTATCTTAGCAGTGAATTCTCTAGATAAAAAAATCGCAAAGCAGGGAGGTCAATCATTGAGATGTATTGCAATACACTACAACCCAGACAGACATGCATGGTTAGATTTAAGTCCTTAATGACTCCCATAGTCTAAAGTGGTGTACCATCAAGCTACAACACCCCTCTTATTATAGGTTCATATTTGATACCTAAGCGGTCAGTTATCTCCTTTGGCATAACTAAACTACTAGCCCCACTATCTATCATGCAATTATAAAAAATTTATCTCCTATGATTAATGATAGATAAAAGGGAGGAGGCTTACTAATTTTCTTTGAATTCTCTACCTCCAAAAGGTTGCACCAAGCTTGGGGAAGTTGAAGAACTGCAACCCTGATTGGTACCTTCTACAACATCCATCCCCTTTAGGGCTTTCTCAAGTAGTTTCCTTTAAGATGGGATAGTCAAAGAATCACACATCAATAGATTGAGGCTGACCCTCTTCAACTGCTCAAAAATATTGAAGGGGATGGCAGTCTTAGTAGGGAACTTCGCAACAACAAGGTCTATTTTTGATATTATAAGGTCCTTAGGTGGCTCTCCCTACATGACCTTTTGATTCAAATCCTACTTCTTATTCAAAGAAGCCACCTTATCAGGGGGCTTTGGAATTTAAGATTGTAGGATAGGTTATGAAGCCTGAGCTACAGATGGAGTCCAAGATGCTATTGTAGAAATAGCACTAGGATCTATGGCCCTCTTCTTTGATCTCGTGTTGTTAGCCACATTATCCCCACTCATTTGGTTCATTCCACAAAAATCAGTCTCCTACCAATTCATAAAAGTTGTATCTCCCCATGTATGACTAGGATAGTTAGTGAATTGTTATTGTCCCGATGTTGTTGGTTCCTCTTGTGCTACGAGGGCCTGAAAACTCACCATTCTGACATGAGGCCTGATTGTGTGGCTGATTGCATCGGACACCCCAATCTTTCTCCTGAGCAAGATATTCTCAATTGGCACTATAGCCTTTAAGGTGCTCACAACTATTAGATTCACACTGCTTAAGGGCCTAGCATTGCTCCATTAGTTCTACCCTTGAAAATTAGGCCTCTACTGCTAATAGTTTTGATTTGATGTTTGATAAGGCCTGTTGTTATCCCGTGGCAACTGTCTCTTGACTAAGACCAATTCATTTCCATATCCCTCTAGTTTCTATTGTAATGGATTGATATTTTTTGAATTAATGTCTCAAGAGAGGCCTGTAGTTCCTTAATTTTAGAAGATAAGGGAGATGGTGCGGGTGTGAGTAGATAGCTTATGGAAGTTATTGGAATAGGAGACAAAATAGGCTATTGTCAAGGAGCCTTTGGAAATAAGGGCATTGGAGGCCTAGGAGACAACTTTCCTGCCTATATTAAGCAGTTTTCTACCCTTATAGAAGTCTCATAAGCTAATGGGAGATTACTTCCCCCCATAGATTTAATCATAGTTGCAATGTCACTGCTTAAAGCCTTAAGAAAATATAGAAAAGTATGATTTGATGAAGGCTTTACCAATGATGGGATCATATCCCATGTTTCTTGGAATCTATAATTGAAATCACCCATGAACTCATGGGGTACTCTTTTTATCATGGTCAGATGGTCCATGGACACTTTTGTCCTCAAAATGCTTGCATAGCTTTTTTCCTAACTCATCCCAATTGTGAATGGAGTTAGGAGCTAGCCCTTTATACCATTGGAGGGATTTTCCCTTGAATGAGGAGGCAAGAAGCCTCACTCCAACATTGTCCTCAGTGACATTAAACACTGTGCAGATGCTTGACACATCTTGGATATGCTATTCAAAGGAGGTAGATGTTTCTCTAGTAGCAAATGGTTTAGCCTTCAAGACTGCAACTACAATGTCTTTATTTTGACCTAGGACTAAGGGACTGCCACCATTGAAGGTGACAAAGGTATGTGCTCTTGGAACTGCCATAGAAAATAGGGGTCTTTTGATATGGATGGCAGAGCCTCTAGATTGAGAAGGTTTGATAAAAGGAGGGGTAGACTAAAGACATTAAGGGTGTAGGTGATTCTCCTTGAATTCCTCTTGTAGGTGACAATGAAATCCTACCTCTAGTTCTTGTAGATTTTGAATACAAAAGATTAGAATATTGGAAATTACCTCTAGAAGATTCTCTAGTTTGTATTCTTGGCATGTAAGTTGCAATTGGTCCTTACCAAGAGTCTGAATTTGTCCACAAAGTCACCAAGTTCTTGACTTCTTGCCTCCAAAGGTTGAATTGCTCAGGAAAAGCACTAAATCCTCAACAAGTATGTTGAAATTGGTTCCATCGAGCATGCCAAAAACTATTTTAATAAAATTTTGTACCCTTGGTGATTAGGCTTAATCACCAACCTTATGAAACATGGAAACAACCTCTCAAGTGTGGGACTTGCGTTGCTGTGAGGTTGAGTCTCTAGAGAAGGTCAGCTTCCTTTCCAATTTGATGTAGGTGTTGGAAAAACCCAATGCAAATAATCTAAGGCTATGAATTTCTAATAGGGAAAATGGAAAGAGAGAGGGGTTATAGGAAAGAAGGGAAATAAGTCTTGCACCTAGACTAAAATTTGATCTACCCCCACTTGTGACTACACAAAACATTAAGAAAACTTTCCAAAGATGCACTAATTCCTATATAAGTCTAGCTTTCTAAGACTAAGTCAAGGTTGGAATTCTTAAAAATGGAATAGGAACAAACAATATTCTCAAATGCCACCCTAAGAGGTATCAACACTATTACAGATGCTAAGAAAGCAAAAAAGATGCATTCACACAAACAGGTAAAGAAGATATACAATTTGCATGGAATGAAACTAGGTAAGGAAAGAAAATTTTATTGATGAGAGGCAAGGTGAATTTACAGTTGCATAAATCATAGACTACTGCTAGAGAAAAAGAGGAGAAGCCCCTGTAAACAGGTTACAAAATTGCCTTTATAGTTCAGGCATAACTGAGATGGTTACATTGATGAAAACCCTAACCCTAACCAGGGTTAAGTTACAAAAATATAAGAGGGGAGGAGATCATATCAATAGATCTGATGGCATGTTGTAACTAGCCGTAGGAGTGTTCTCTACCTTTGGAAGAGTGAAAACCACTTTTAGCCTTTTGATGAAGTAAACCCTGTCGACAAGCATGGGTGATAACACGTACATGGACAAAAAGTCTCTATTCTGCATTGAAGAGGGCATGGTGGCATTTGAAATTGGCTAGCAAAAGTCATCTAAGGAGTAATGGCATCTTAAATCTGATGGTTGAAAGAAAATTTGATTCGATATGTGGTGCCAAGTGAGAAAAATAAGGACCTCGACCATTGGGTCGACAACCACCCCACTGTAGAGCATTCAAAACCTAATGCTCATTGAAAAAATTAAAATTCAGTAGTTAATCTAAGAGATTCACATGAAGATGGATGCACGAGATCTCTCCACCTAGGAACCCAATAGGCCCAAAAGAAGATTAAGATGTGGTTGTCAGATCAGGCCTTTATGAAGATCCAATGAATGCAGATGTCTGACGTGGCACCCTGGGTCCATGCTTCATTAGCTGTGTTGACCACCAAATGTACTGAGTTCTTATCCCATGGCATCATAGTGGGTCTACATTTACCTCACAGGATAAGAATCCTCATTATTTTGCCTCACTTTTCTTATCTTGTGACCTTTCTTCACTGTCTCTTCAACCTCATCGGATAAGACATCTTGAGTTTTCTTTGTCGACCTTCACTATCTTTTATCCTATGAGCTTCTTTTGTTTCTCTTTTATCCTCATGGGATAAGAATTCCTTCACTTCAGTCTTATTTGTTTCTTATCCTGTGACATCTTTGATGGTTTGGTTTCACTTCGCAGAATAAGTATTCTTCATTTTTTTCTTCATTGTTTGTGTTGTTGGTGGTAAGCCAGCGTCCCTCGTAGGGATTCACGACATGGTTTAATAGCCTCTTGTGGATTCTATAAGTCTAGTGGTTTTATCGGGCATTGATAGGTAGAGATTTTGGTGAAATGACAACCCTAGATTGTAACAAGTGGTATGAGAGCTTGGTCACAAGTTTGAATCACACAGTCCACGATGAGTGACACTAGGAGGGAGATTATTGGTAGTGGGCTAGCATCCCTCATAGGGATTCACAACATGGTTTAACAACCTCCTATGGATTCTATAAGTCTAATGGTTTTATTGCGCATTAACATGTTGATCTTTTGGTGCAACAACAACCCTATCTTGTAACATGTTTATCCCATGACATCTCTTTTATCGCCTTTTATCTCTGTGGAATAAGATAAAACACATTGTCTCTTTGATAAACCCTTATCCCACGGCCTGCCACCGATGTCCTAATAAATCCATGGGATAAGCAAAAGCTTAGCTTTATTTCTTATCCCACGACATCATATTGTGTCCCCCTCAACCACACTCAACCTACTACATTTGAGAATCTTGCGACTGGTAAGAGGAAAGGGGAAACTGACCTGCTGACGACCAGGAGCCCCTCCAGCCAGTCGAACTTAAGTGAGTTGATCGACTAACCTAATCAACTCAGAAAAAGAACTGGAGAATTCTTTACACTTTTCTTATCCTGCATGGTCTCAATTATCTCCATTTATCTCTACAGGATAAGCAGTCCAAGCTTTATCTTTTTTCTCTTATCCTATGGGACCCTATCCTGTGAGATCAAAACCTTGCTAGGTTGGAACAAAAATTACCAACATTTCTTTCAAAAGTATTTTCCCTAGCTAGTTTTGATAAAAGGTGGAAAGGGGAACTATCCTAAAGCATAGCTCATAGACAATAGGATTCATGTGCCTCTTTTTGAAAAATTGGTGTTTGACTTTGATCCCCTATCATGTCATGTTCCCAATTCTCCAATTTAAATCAGGTTGTATAATTTACCCAAAGAATATTATTATTTAGAGGGACTATCCTAAATTTAAAATGGTTTAGAATAACTTATTCCAGTATATGAGGAGGTTCTTATATGCAAATCAATTATTTTTACATGCATTTATATTATCTATAACAAATAGACTTCAAGAAAAATTGCTTTCAAATCAAAGGAAGTTGTATGATATCAATTAATGGGAGTGGAAGGGAATATATATTCTTAAAGTTGCTCTCATGATGACTCATTGTAAAAGTAAATTAAACTCAAGATGGAATTGGAATTGAATGGAGAAACTCAAATCTTCTTTAGATTTTCCTTCATCTTTGTCCTTGCATGTTGCTTCTCACTTGAGTGATAACCCAAACCCTCCTCACATCACTTAGTGTAATCACTAGTAGCTAGAAAATTGGAACACAAGGAGATTAGGAATATTAATGAACTAGCAAGTGAACCATATGAATCAGAAGAGAAAAAAGATTTACAGGGTCTCTACACTTGGTGTGACTTGAAGGATGAGTTGGAGGATATTCTTGGCACCATTGATTAAAGATGTACTTAGTCGACTCCAAAATTCTAAAGGTAAATATTGAATAGGAAAAAAAAAAGTATCTAAAGACAAATAAATAAAAGTGGGAGGAGACTTCCCTATTAGGGGTCAATCCTCCATCAACCAATACTTTATAATATTTAAGGGAGGAAAGAATTCCCTTAGAGAGCAATGGAGATCCACATGGAATTTTAGGCACTTGAATGCCTCTAACAAATAAAATTTCATACTCAAGCTTTTGAAAGTGAACATTATAATATTGTGAGAATATAAATTATATCATGATGATGTGAAGAAATTTGTTGCTCATTTCAAAGTATGGGAAGGTTCCTTTGTTGATTCTATTGTTGTTGTAAGGGAAAATCAATTTAATGTGGTATCTTCGATGGGGAAAGGTAGATGTTATGTCAAAAATGCAAAACTGGTGGTTGTTAAAAACGGTAGTCATAACACAGATTTAGCTTTATCTTTGATCAATGTCTATGCTCCAACCAAGCCAATGGAAAAAATTAAACTTTGGACACAACAAATTACTCATTTCTTGTGATTTGTCCCTTTGGAGCGATTCATTATAAGTGGAGATTTCAAATCTATCTTATCACAAGGGGACAAAGAGAGGTGATCTTTGTAGGGCAAGCTAGTCCCAAATAGAATTTAAAAATTTTGTGACGGGTTGAATCTTCTTGATGTTATTTTGAAAAGTGGGTAATTAACTTAGACCAACTGAAGAATTGGCTTTACCAATATCACTAAAATATTGTATAGATTTATGCACAAGAAAAGATAGCTTCACTTTTCCCACACTATGGACTTAACTATCTCCTAAATTTTGGGTTTTGATCATTTCCAATCCTGATTATTATTAATATTGGACATTGTGCTTCCTTCTCAAGTCCCTTTTAAGTTTTAAATAATATGGTTTAGATGTGATGGTCACCTACAATTCATAAAAAAATAGTTAACTTATGCCAAGGTAGAAAAATTCTCTAAAATATTGACTATGGCAATGAAGCTTTTCTTTCTCAATGCTTGTCTAAAAGAGTGGAATATCACATCATTCGAGAATATTTTTCAAGAGAAAGAAAGGATTGAGGAGGAAATTTAAGATCTAAATAAAATGGTTTTGTTGCTTGGAATGTTTCAAGAGGAGTATCTAAAAGATAAATAACTAATGGGTAAGTATGATGAAACTCTTGTCAGGGAGGTGATCAACTAGAAATAAAAATATTAAAGACTTGGTTGGAAGATAGAAACTTATATGCCAAATATTTCCACAATTCAATCAAAGCATGAAGATATCAAAATAAATTGATTAAATAAGTTCTCAACTGGGTATTATTCACATGAAGCAAGAAGACATTTAGTAAGAGGCTAACTTACTTTGAGAACCTGCAGGTCCCCCCCCTGATGGTTTAGACTTCAAAAATCAATATTTTCCCTTGGATTAAATCCTAGAGTTGGTTATGATGTAAGAAAATTTAGATATAATGGCTCCCACTTTGAGGAAGAAGTGAGGTTAGTAGTTTTAGAAATGCACCTTTGATAAGGACCTAGATTGTTAAAATGGTTTCTCTACATGTTTTTATTTATAAAAATTTGGACATTGTTGGTTAAGATACTTGGAAAGCAATAGAGGACCCAAAAAAATCCTAGAAGATTCTCAAATGCATTATTGTTAGATAGTTTAGATAACTAAAAGACAACTGAGAGGGGGGGGGGGTGAATCAATTGTCATAGATTACAAGAATATTCAACAATTAATACTTTAATACTAGAATAGCAATTAATCCAATTAGGCATAAATAGTAATCACAGAATAAAAACCATCCACACAACACCAAGATTTCCTGATAAAAGGAAAAACCATGGTGGGAAGCCTACCCACAATCAGATAATACTTTTGCAGTAAGTATGTGAATTACAATGAATGGGCCTACACTTGTAGGAAGGCCAACAATCTAGAGCATATTGCTCATCACAAAAGGAGTCTCACTAACTATATAAAATTCCAAACTACAATCTGGAGAAGTGTTGAACTACAAAAGATAGCATCTCCTATGCCTGAGTACAGTTCTAGTTAAGCTGAATACTAGAGGACTAAATCCTCTTACATAAACCCAATTCGATCTCCAATGATCGACCAACTCCTCTGCCTAAATGATATTACATTTATTCACACATTACATTCCTTGACCATGACCTTTTACATTAACCATGATGATCTACAGTGAGATCTTACATCTATTTATACAAAACCCTCGACCATAAACAATCAGGTCAACCACAAGACAATAAACCAATTACATAATTACAAACCATGTCGGCCTTAGACCAAACAAATAATAAAAACACATAAGACATCCTAAAAATACATCAATAGGTCCTATCCACACATTACATTAAAGTTGGTTCATAACCTAGATCAACCGGGACCAAGTATAGGTCCATACGCTTCAACAATGATCTCCAAATGCCAAGTCTCTAACATGATCATCAACATCATCCTAAAACTCCATCAGAAGATGCACCAACACCACTTATGCAATTCATCAAAGATCTCCATCAAAAGCTCTGCTAGTGAAAAGCTCATCGGAACTATAAACTAATCTTCTAAGCAAGCAAGATAGCATCCAATCACCAGACCAAAACCAACTGACCAAATATGAGTATAAGTATCATGAACAATCCAATTCCATCACTAGACTATACTGGAGCCTACCAGATCATACCAGATCCAAGTTTAGCAGAAACCACTTAACCTACTCGAACCAGAAGGGTGTCGATAAAGCATCCAAACAACTAGTTTTGACATTAATGACAAAACATCAATGCAACACATAATCAATTCCACCAAATGGCTAACAATCTCCCCCTTTGGCATTGATGGCAACACTAGATGTGAAAAACATCTAAGTACCAAAAAATGCCAAACAAGTCTCCCCCTATGGAAGACAACCAACAATCACTTGCATATAGCTCTGAATATCTCTCCCTTTTTACTTTTCATATCTCTCCTTCTTTGACATTTATCATTGTGAGATTTTGCCAAGATCTAGAAGCAATGGAAAGCACAAATAAGAGAGAACAAAATAGATGATAGGAATAAACTGTATTCTATCAAGATGCAAAATATGATCAATTGGATCATTACAAGATGTTCAATGATTGCCTGTACAAGCAATGTAGATGAGCTTGCTTATATAGGCAATGCAATATGGATATATGAGCACAAAAACATGACATGTGGCTCAATAAGAAATAAGGGTAGGTAGGAAATAGGTGTGGGTAGGTAGGAAAAACAATATAATATTCCACATGAGGTGGATCACCCACTGAATGTGGAATGTAACAACAAGATCAACACCATAAAAGGTGTAAATTATCCTACACACACTATCCCAATGTGGCACAAACACCCAAGTGTCTCATACCCAAACTACTATGAAATGCATTTCCTAAGTAAACTTAAGAAGGTGTAATAATATCCAAGATGAATAATTATTTACAATAACAATCATTTTCTTTCTTTATCTTTTTCACATCAATATCTCTCCCCCTTTGACATCAACGTGAGAAATCTGACAAAAATATCAAAGCAAAAATAGAAGCCTTTAAATCTCAAAGCTTACTACTCCCCCTGAGAAGTAGCATCCCACATTAGTGCTAGAATGAATAGTATCTTAGATAATGCATGCCGGACTAATGCCAAACCGCATCAATCAAGTCTCTACTGGAGGGGAAAAAACTCCCAATTTGTCTCTCAGGTACTCAAATGATTCCTTGGATAAAGGTTTAGTGAAAATATCTGCAATCTATTTTGTAGTGTTCACATAAACCAATCTAGCTTCCTTTGCTTCCACCTTCTCCTTCAAAAAGTTATACTTGATAGATATGTGCTTTTTCTTAGAATGAAATACCAAATTCTTTCATATATCAATAGCAGTAGAGTTATCACAATGAATAACTACCGATGCATCACAATCCACCTTTATATCCTTCAACATTTGCTTCATCCATAAAACTCATGTACAGTTAGTAGCAGTAGCAACATACTCAGCTTCAGCAGTAGATAAAGAAGTACATGACTATTTCTTGTTGATCCATGAAATCAACTTCTTTCCAAGAAAGAAAGCTCCACCAAAAATACTTTTCCAGTCATCAACATCTCCAGCCCAATCAGCATCTGTATATACAAATAAAGTAAAGTTATCATCCTTAGGGTACCATAAGCCATATTCTGATGTACCTTGCAAGTATATAAAAATCATTTTTACCACTATCTCATGATTTTCTCTAGGATCACTTTGAAATCTTGAAACAATACAAATAACATTCATAATGTCAGGCCTAGTCCAAGTCAAATAAAGCAGACCTCCAATCATAGATTTGTATCTTGTAGGATTTACTAGTGTAGAAACATCTTTTCTTGTTAATTTCTCACTTGTAAACATAGGTGCACTTACCAGTTTAGAATCTCCCATACCAAATTTCTTCAACAATTCCTTAGCATATTTAGTTTGATAGATAAAAATGCCTTTGTTAGTCTGAGTAATATGCAAACCTAAGAAAAATTTCATCTCACCAATCATAGACATCTCAAATTCTATCTCCATATTCTTAGAAAATTCTATGCATAACTTATCTTCACCTCAAAAGATAATGTCATCAACAAATACTTCAACAATAAATATATCATCATCAGTGATTTTATAGTATAAATTATTGTCAGCACTGCCCTTAGTAAAACCAAGCTTCAAAATATATTTATCCAACCTTGCATACCAAGCTCTAGGTGCTTGTTTCAATCCGTATAAAGTTTTCCTTAACCTACAAACCATACTTGTATCATCTGATAGTGAAAAACCATCAGGTTGCTCAATATAAACTTTCTCATCAAGATCCCCATTCAAAAATGCACATTTAACATCCATCTGATAAACCTTGTAGTTTTTATAAGCAACATAGGCAAAAAAAACTCTTACAGCTTCAATCCTAGCTACAGGTGCAAAAGTCTCTCCATAATCAATTCCTTCCTTCTGAAAATATCCTTTACAAACCAATCTAGTCTTATTCCTTATAACTTGACCATCCTCATTCAATTTATTCCTAAAAACCCATTTATTTCCAATAACATTTTTAGTTTTAGGCCAGAGAACCAAAGTCCATGTGTTATTTTTCCCAATCTGATCTAATTCTTCTTCCATAGCTTTCAACAAATGTTCATCTTTACATGCCTCAATTAGTGATACCAGTTCAACTTGTGAAATTAAACATACCTCATTAGTTTCTAGTCTTCTTCTAGTCATCACTCCATTGCTCTTATCTCCAATGATTTGATCTTTAGAATGATTCAATCTCACATACCTAGGAGTCTTCTGACTTTCTGTTCCTCTTCCCTATTCTTTAGTTACTGTAGAGTTCTTTGATGTTGCCGGAGTAATGGGTTCAACTCTCTATTTTGGTAAAGGTGCTACCAATTCAGATATAATCATTTCCACTGTTGGTTCCTTCTCATAAACTTTGATTTGACTTTTATTTAGCTCATAGACTTTGACATTAGCACTTTCCACAATTCTCTATAATCTCTTGTTATAACATCTATATGATTTTCTTTCATTAGAATAACCAAGAAATATGCCTTCATCACATCTAGGATCAAATTTCCCAATAGTATCATCTCTCCTGATATAACATTTACTACCAAAAATTCTAAAATACTTAAATATAGGTGTATTGCCAAACCATAATTCATAAGGTATCTTACCGGTTTCTCCTTTGATATGTACTCTATTGAATGTATAAATCATTGTACTCACTGCTTCTCTCTAGTAGATATGAGGTAGATTAGGTTCCATCATAATTGTTCTAGCAGCATCCAAGATAGTTTTATTCTTCCTTTCCACAGCTCCATTTTGCTGAAGTGTCTAGGGAGCATAAAATTGTCTTCTTATACCATGTTTGTCACAAAAGTTATTAAACTCACCGGATGTGAATTCTCCACCATGATCTGATCTCAAATATTTAATCTTCAATCCTGTCTTAGTTTCCACTTTAGCCTTAAAGATTTTAAACTTTTCAAATGCTTTAGATTTTTCTCTCAAAAAAGTAACCCACATCATTCTAGAATAATCATCAATGATTAGCATGAAATATCTATCACCATGAAAACTTCTAACTCTAGCAGGGCCACACAAATCAGTATGAACAAGATCAAGAACATCATTTGTTTTATCTTTTATACTCCTAAAAGAGGTTTTGACCTGCTTACCCATTTGACATTCTTTACATACCAGATTATAGGGCTTCATAACCTTAGGTATATCCCTAACTTCCTTAATTGAACTGATCTTCACAATGCAATCAAAATTCATATGACATAACCTTTTATGTCATAGCCAACTCTCATCAATATGTGTAATCAAACATGTCTTCTCATTGGAGTTCAAATGAAATATATTACCTTTTGTTTGTGTACCGGTTGCAATCTCCAAGCAAGATTTGTTAATGATTTTGCATTTTCCATCCTTGAACTGTAATTGAAATCCCTTGTCTACCAATTGTCCTACACTCAAAATATTATACATGTTTTGTCATCTCCGAATCTAATAGACCACCATCAAATTCTTGTAAGGACAAAAAATTCCTTTTATCTCTAGTCATATGATGTGAATAACCACTATCAATTACCCATTCATCCTTGTCTTCAATTTTAGCAGCAAGTGCCTTCTCTTCAAGTACATTCTCTTCCAGTGCTGGATCATCTTCCTCGATACCTAGGAATACCCATTCCTTCCCATTTCTAGATCCACTAGTAGATTCTTCTATCGGTTCATCATCTGAATTAGTAATGCCTTCCTCATCCACTATGTAGCATGATTTGTCTCTTTTTTTCTTGTATTTGTATTTGTTCTGATATCCAGGGTTAGGCTTATATGATCTTGTAACTCTTTCTTCAAATCTTGAATTTCTTTTAGGACATCTAGATGAAAAATGACCAATCTTATTACATGCAAAACATTTAAAAGGTGCTTTTCCTTCATACTTACTTCCTATCGGTTCTTTTGGTACTCTTCTAGCAAATAGTGCTTCAAGTTTCTCAAACTCATCATCTTCTCTCTTCATATCTTCTAATTATTTTTCATATAAATCTTTCCAATCTTGCTTACCGGTTGCAGATCTATATGCATGAAAAGTAGCTTCAGTCTTCAGAGCTCCAGAAGGTCTAAATTCTTGAAGCTCAAAAGAAGATAGTTTCGCAACCAAAGTATCTCTTTTGACATATGTATTAGCCATCATTCTCAATTCATTATTAGTAGTAGCCTTCATTTTGTAAGCTAGTGGTAGGGCTCTCAGGACTTTAGAAACAATTTCATCTTTGCTCCGAGTTCCACCACAACATTGAATTCCCATAACAATCTCATTTACCCTTTCCATGAATGCAGTAATCCTTTCATCTTCTTCCATCTTCATGTTTTCATATCTCACCTAGTAACCATCAAGTTTATCAATCTTCACTATAGGCTCACCTTCATTAAGAGTCTCCAACTTATCCCATATAGCCTTTCCAAATGATTTGTTAGTTAATCTCATTATTTGCTGATCAAAAAGTGCACACAAGAGGGCTTCTCTTTCTCTACAATCATTCTCAAGCTCCTTGTCCAGCTTTGTTGGAGGAGAATTGCCAAATCCCAGATTATAGGGTGTGACACCATTCTATGTGATCTCCCAAATCTCCTTGCCAAGACATCTCAGATGAGTCTCCATCTGAATCTTCCATACTGTGTAATTTGTTACATCAAGCCTTAGAATATCCCTTCAAAACATATCTCCATAAGAACTAGATGAACTTTAAATTTTAGTCGCCATAGGATCTTCCTCAAGTGGTTAAGCTTTTTGTAGAGAGGACCAAGGCTCTGATGCCAATTGTTAGACAGTTTAGATAACTAAAAGACAACTGAGAGGGGGGGTGAATCAGTTGTCACAGATTACAAGAACATTTAGCAATTAAAACTTTAATACTGGAACCCAAAACAATAATACCAGAATAGTAGTTAATCCAATTAAGCATAAACAATAATAATAGAATAAAATCCATCCACACAACACCAAGATTTGTACGTGGAAAACCTGGTAAAGGGAAAAGCCACGGTGGGAAGCCTACCCAAAGTCAGATAATACTTTTGTAGTAAGTATGTAAATTATAATGAAGGGGCCTACACTTGTAGGAAGGCCAACAACCTAGAGCATACTGCTCATCACAAAAGGAGTCTCACTGACTACATACAAATCCATACTACAATCCAGAGAAGTGTTGAACTGCAAAAGATAGCATCTCATATGCCTGAGTATAGTTTCAGTTAAGCTCAATACTAGAGGACTAAATACTCTTACATAAACCCAATTCAATCTCCAATGATCGACCAACTCTTCTACCTAAATGATATTACATTTATTTTCACATTTTATTCCTTGACCATGACCTTTTACATTAACCATGATGATATACAATGAGATATTACATCTATTTATACAAAACCTTTGACCATAAACAAACAGGTCGACCACCATACAATAAACCAATTACATAAATACCAACCATATCAGTCTTAGACCAAACAAATAATAACAACACATAAGACATCCCGAAAATACATCAATAGGTCCTATCCACACGTTACATTAAAGACAGTCCATAACCTAGATCAACCGGGACCAAGTATAGGTCCATACACTTTAGCAATGATCTCCAAATGCCAAGTCTCTAACATGATCATCAAAAACATCCTAAAACTCCATCAGAAGCTGCACCAACACCACTTATGAAATTCATCAAAGATCTCCATCAAAAGCTCTGTCAGTCAAACCCTCATCAGAACTAGAAACTAATCTTCTAAGCAAGTAGGATAGCATCCAGTCACCAGACCAAAACCAACTGACCAAATATGAGTATAAGTATCATGAACAAGCCAATTCCATCACCAAACTATACTAGAGCCTATTGGATCATACTGGATCCAAGTTGACCAGAAACCACTTAACCTAGCGGGACCACAAGGGTGTCAGTAAAGAATCCAAACAACTAGTGCTGACATCAATGAGAAAACATCAATGCAACACATAATCAATTCCACCAAATGGCCAACAATTATTACTAACAATATTTCTCTAATTTAAAAGAAAACCACAAACTCCTTTTTTTTACTATTGTTGATCTCTCTTTGCTTTATTTTTTATAAAATAATTTTCAGGCTCATAGCAAATATGCTTAAGATAGTCTTTCTTAAAATTAATTATGGATGATCAAAGTGGTTTCAATCCTAAGCATACTATTGTTGTTGGAACCATTAGTGCACACAAAAAAATGCACTTGATTGTTTCATCAAATCAAAAGAGCATGGTAATAAATTTGGATATAGGTAAAGGATATGATAGAATGTGGTGGCAATTTCTAATGAAAGTTCTAAAGGAATTTGGTTTTGGATAGGTGTGGAAGGATTGAATATTCAATTCCATTTTACCTCCTATGTTATCTATTCTTTTATACATGAGTTCATGTAGGTTCTTCAAGCCCACAAATGTTCTAGAATAGGGTGATCTAGTTTCTCCTTTTTTTTTGGTTCTAATGGTATAGGCATTGGAGAGAAACACTAAAGTTCTTGAATAGGAGTTTACGTTGCTCATGGACTTCTTTTTATGTCCCACCAACAATTGGTAGATGACACAATCCTTTATTCTATGGCTTCTATGGAAGTAGTGATGATGATACAAAACATGTTGGACATACATGTGGTAGCTTCAGGACAACTTATTAATTGGAGATAACTAAATATTTTCTCTTCGATGCAAGGGAAGTCTTCCAAAAAAATACTATAATCTCATTTGTATTCAATATTAGGGTTATACCAATCAAGTATCTTGAGGTCACACTATCTAGAGGTGATATCATAAACAATCTCATATAGATTAAGATCAAAATCTTAGAAAGAAAGTGGCTGAGATTTTCTATAAAGATCCTCATGGTAGATATCATAAAATCTACCATTTTGATACAATATTGCATTCAACCAACTTGTGAGAATTTGCTAAGATCTAGAGGCAATGGAAAACACAAATAAGAGAGAACAAAATGTGACAAGAATAAACTATATTCATATCAATGATGAAAAAGATGATCAACTGGATCATTAAGATTATTTATTTACAATGTAGATGAGCCTTCTTATAAAGGCAAGGATAAGATACAAGAGAGCACACAATGTGACATGTGGCTCAATGAGATGCAAGGATAGGTAGGGGTAGGTAGGAGAAATAGTAAAATATTCCACATCAGGTGGATCATCCACCGAAGGTGGAATTATCACTCCATAATAAGTGGATATGATAGAGTAGTAACAAGATCACACCATAAAAGGTGGAAATTCTCCTACATACACACTCCCAATGTAACACATCTCCCTAAGTGTCTCATATGAAAACTACAATGTGGTTCATGTACCTAAGTAAACTTAAGTAAAGTGTAATTATATCCAAGATGAATAAATAATTACACCAACACCCCCCCTTAAGTGAAACTTAGGGGAATTCACTTAAGTCTACAATGCAACTAAGCAATGCAAGATGGGTCCCAGCTATGAGGCCATGTTAGGTACCCATGTATAAATGCATGCAAACCAATGCAATCTCTCATAAAGCAGGGAAAGAGAGAAAAACCCAACAGGAAAAAACCTTCCCCCAAAAGAGAGATGAGAACTATACAAGAAAACTCTCAGAGAAGTATGTGAAGAACAAATCTCAATGTGAGGAAAAATTGCCCCCCATATGAGAGAAGAAGAGAAGCTAGGTAGCCTATTGGTATTTTGGTATGGTTTTGTCATTGATGTCAACACCTACTAAACACTTATCAACTCTGGCACTTTGGAGATCTAGCAGCATTCACCGACAGACAAGTAACTATTGCACAGTTACTAGTATATGGTTCACCGGCAGGATATAATGATCACTGACACTTGGAATGACATGGAAGACACCTAGAAATGTCGAAGACATCATGGGGACACCTTGTTTTTAAGAATTAATCATTGGTATATTCATACTTGCATATTTGCTTTTACCAGCAAATAGGTCTGGGGTTATCTAGGGTTACACCGGCAGGTTTAACTCTTCTAGGTCAGCATGGCACGCTATGGAGATAATTAATTAATGTTGTAAATGCATTAAGCTAACATGCTCAATCAGTTATTGCATCGGATATTGTATTATTTGTAAAATGATTTTATTGTAATATCTTGTAGAGCCGAACTACTATAATTGGTCTTAGGTTATGGTATAAATGCAAGTTCAAATGTGGAATGAGAAGAAGGTTGTGTGTGAAGGTATATGCGAGATTAAGCAGAGCTATACACGAAGACATCATTTGAAGGTAAAGCTAGGGTTTTGTGAAAGCATATCAGCATTACACCGGTACTAAATCCAACATATGAAGATGCTATTTTAAGCAGTACATTCTTATTGGATTTAACCATCGAATTGTAGTCAGTGTGACTCCCATTTGTGTTTGAGTAGTGAGCTCTAAGCGGTTGGCCTTTCTGCATGTGCAGACCCCATTTATGTATAGTTACTATCTACAGTAGTATCATTTGATTGTGGGTAAGGTTTCCCACTGTGGTTTTTCCCCTTACAGGGTTTCCACATACAAATATTGGTGTTATGTGTTGTGGATGATTTTGTCTTTTGGTTTCATACATCATTCTTTACCGGTATTGCATTTATCAGTTAATTTGTTTTACCGGTATCATAGACTGTTTCACCAGTATTAAACTGTAATTTGTTTAAGTAGTTTTTGGCTTAATATCTTAAGAGGACTGATTCACCCCCCCTCTCAGTTGTCCCTGGGACCTAACAATTGGTATCAGAGTTGAGTCCTCTTTTTGCAGAAGCTTAACAGCCTGAGGAGATCCAATGTCTAGCAACTATTTTAGGAAGAACAGTCCTAAACTTGATGGAACTAACTATGGAATATGGAAGATCAGAATGGAGACACATCTGAATTGTATTGGAAAAGATATCTGGGAGGTTACAAAGAATGGGTATACTGCTCCTACTACAAGTCAACCAAATCCTCCAATGTGACTGAAGATGAAGAAAATGATTGCAAGGCAAGAGAAGCACTTCTGAGCACATTATCAGATCAACAAATCATGGGACTATCAGATAGGTCTACTGCTAAAGCTATATGGGATCATTTGGAAACACTGAATGAAAGAGATTCCACAGTCAAAATTAGAAAACTTGAAAGCTTCTGGGTCAGGTATGAAAGTCTGAAAATGGAAGAAGATGAAAGAATTTTTGCTTTTATGGAAAGAGTAAATGAATTTTTTTTGGGTATTAAATGTTGTGGAGGAACTTTAAGTGAAGATGAAATTGTTTCAAAAGTTTTAAGAGGTTTGCCACTGGCATACAAAATGAAGGTTACTACAATAAATGAACTTAGAACAATGCATAACACATCAGTAACTAGGGATACATTGATTGGAAAAATATCAGCCTTTGAGATTGAGGAATTTGGTCCTGCTACTACTATAAAGACAGATCTAGCTTTCAAAGCATCAACATCATCTGCATCATCATTTGACAAATCTGATTGGAAAGCCTTTTATGCAAGAGAACTTGAAGAAACTAGGAGAGAAAATGAAGAACTTGAAGAACTTGAAGCACTATTTGCAAGAAAAATGCCTAAAGGTCCAGTTGGAAGTAAGTAAGAAGGTAAAGCACCCTTTAAATGTTTTAACTACAATAAGATTGGTCATATGGCTTCAAGATGCCCTGATAGACATGCTAGGTTAAGAGAAGAAGCTAGAAGAACATACAAGCCTAATCTTGAATATCAAAAATATAGATTCAAGAAAAATAAGGACAAATCTTGTTATGTTGCTGATGAAGGAGTAACTGATGATTCTGATGAGGATCTGATAGACAATGGATGGGTTTTTGTTTCTATAACAGAAGATCAACCGGCACCTATGGTGCAACCGGTAGAATAGGCCTTGGCAGCAAAAGTTGAAGTGAAGGATGAGTGGATCATTGACTCAAGATGCTCACATCACATGACTGGTGACAAAAGTAAATTTTTGAACTTTCAAGAATATAATGGAGGTCTAGTAAGATTTGGTGATGACAAAGCCTATTCAATTAAAGGTAAGGGTTCAATATCTCTTGATGGTAAGCATAACACTGAAAATGTTTACTATGTTGAAGGTTTAAAGCATAATCTTTTGAGTGTTGGTCAATTAGTAGAAAAAGGATTTCAGTTACAATTCAAAAATGGTAAATGCAAAATTATGAATAGAACTGGTTTAGAAATTGCAACCAGTAATCAGACCAGAGGTAATATCTTTCATTTGAACAATAGTGAAAAGACATGTTTGATTGCACACATTCATGAAAGTTGGTTATGGCACAAGAGACTCTATCATGTAAATTTTGATTGCATGGTAAAAATCAGTACTACTAAGGCAGTTAGAGATTTACCTAAAATTGTCAAACCTCACAACACAGTGTGTAAGGAATGTCAATTTGGAAAACAAGTTAGAGCTAGTTTTAAAAGTATTCTAGAGAAATCAAACAATGCTCTTGATTTAATTCACACTGATTTATGTGGTCCAGCTAGAACTAAAAGCTTGCAAGGTGATAGATATTTCATGCTAATCATAGATGACTATTCTAGAATGTGTTGGGTTACTTTTCTCAGAGAAAAATCAGAAGCACTTGGAAAGTTTAAACTATTCAAAGCAATGATTGAAAATGAAACCGGTAAGAAAATCAAATGTTTAAGATCAGACCAAGGAGGTGAATTCACATCTAAGTAATTCAATGCATTCTGTGAAGTGAATGGAATCAGAAGACAACTATCAGCACCTCAGACACCACAGCAGAATGGAATTGTTGAAAGGAAAAATAGAACTATCTTGGATGCAGCAAGAAGTATGTTATCTAAAGAAAACCTACCACATGTATATTGGAGAGAGGTAGTAAGTACAATGGTTTATACATTCAACAAATTCCACATCAAAGGTGAAACCGGTAAGACCCCTCATGAACTATGGTTTGGTATTATTCCTACTCTTAAATATTTTAGAATTTTTGGAAGCAAATGCTACATTAGAAGAGATGAGTATATTGGAAAATTTGATACTAGAAGTGATGAAGGAATATTTCTTGGTTATTCAACTAAGAGCAAAGCATATAGATGTTTTAACAAAAGATTGCAGAAAATTATTGAAAGCACAAATGTAAAGATTGATGAACAATTCAGAGGAACTTCAAGGTATATGGATTATGAACCAGCAATAGAAATTATATCAAATGAATCTACACTGAATCCATTGGCACAAAATGAAGATCCAATTACACCGGTATCTTCTGAAAATTCCACAATAACTGAGGAACAACAACAAACAAAGACACCCTGGTATGTAAGATTGAATCATTCTGAAGATCAAATAATTGGAAATAAATATAGAGGAGTTATGACAAGAGGAAGATTTGAAAATGAAGAGGTATGTCTTATTTCTCAAACTGAACCATCATCAATTAATGAGGCATGTGAAGATAAATTTTGGATTAAAGCTATGGAAGAAGAATTAGAGCAAATTGAGAAGAATAACACTTGGACATTAGTTCCCTAGCCTAAAGATAAAAATGTTATTGGAACCAAATGGGTCTTTAGAAATAAACTCAATGAAGATGGTAAAATAATCAGAAATAAAGCAAGACTAGTGTGTAAGGGATATTCTCAAAAAGAAGGAATTGATTACAATGAAACCTTAGCACCAGTAGCTAGAATTGAGGCAGTGAGATTATTTTTGGCTTTTGCACCTCATAAAAACTACAAAGTATATCAGATGGATATTAAATGTGCATTTTTTAATGGAATTCTTGAAGAAGAGGTTTACATTGAACAACCTGATGGATTTTCTTTAACAAAAGACAAAGATATGGTTTGTAGGTTAAGGAAAGCTTTGTATGGGTTGAAGCAAGCTCCACGAGCTTGGTATGCAAGATTAGATAAGTATCTTTTAGAGATTGGTTTTTCTAAAGGTAATGTAGATAGTAATTTATACTATAAAGTAACGGATAATGACATCTTGGTTATAGAAGTTTTTGTTGATGATATAATCTTTGGAGGAGAAGATAGATTATGTAAAGATTTTTCTATCAAAATGCAGCAAGAATTTGAAATGTCTATGATAGGAGAAGTAAAATTCTTTTTAGGATTGTAGATCTCTCGGACTGACAGTGGTATATTCTTGAGTCAATCAAAGTACTTAAAAGAGATACTAAAGAAATTTGGGATGGGAAACTCTAAACTGGTAAGTACACCTATGACTACAAATGACAAATTATCAATAAGAGATGAATCAACACCTATTAATCCAACTAGGTACAAATCTATGATAGGAGGTTTATTGTATTTAACACAAACAAGACTAGATATTATGAATGCAGTATGTATTGTTTCAAGATTTCAAAGTAATCCTAGGGAAAATCATGAATCAACAGTAAAAAGGATTTTCTGGTACTTACAAGGCACTACAAATCTTGGATTATGGTATCCTAGAGATGAAAATTTTAATCTATGTGCATACACAAATGCAAATTGGGCAAGAGATGTAGATGACAGGAAAAGCACCACTGGCAGAGCATTTTTCCTTGGAAGCAGATTAATTTCTTGGTTAAGAAAGAAATAGAGTTGCACATCTTTATCAACAACAAAATCAGAATATGTTGCAGCAAGAACAAACTATACATAGGTATTATGGCTTAAACAAATGTTAAAGGACATAAAGGTAAATTGCAAGGAACCTATAAGTATCTATTGTGATAACACTGTAGCAATTGATATATCCAAAACTCCAATACTACATTCTAAGACTAAACATGTTTCTATCAAACTAAACTTTTTGAAAGAAAATGTTGAAGCAAAACAAGTCAAACTGGTTTATGTAAACACTAAAGAGTAGATTGCAGATATTTTTACTAAACCTTTGTCTAAGGAGACTTTTGAAAATCTAAGAGAACAGCTTGGGGTCATACCCCCACCGGTAGATACTTAGAGAGTTGATGTCTGTCATCAACAGACAAAATTAATAGAGATATATTCTTAATCTGGATTGGATGAGGAAGCTACTTCTCAGGGGGAGTAGATGGTATATTGAAAATAGTTGGTATTTTGTATGTAAAACAAACAAGTGATATTCTACATATAAATGGTATTTTGTTGTAACTTTGGCATTTGATGTCAAAGGGGGAGAGATTGGTATGTAAAAACACAAAAACACAAAAAGATACATGTTACTCCTAGGGGGAGAGATTGTTTATTTTGATTTTTGAACTCAGTAAAGGAGATTGTTGGTTTTTGGTATTTGGCATTTCTATTTTGGCACCTTGATGGTTTTTCCATCTTGTGTTGCCATCAATGCCAAAGGGGGAGATTGTTGGTATTTTGGTATGGTTTTGTCATTGATGTCAACACCTACTAAACACTTATCAATTCTAGCACTTTGGAGATCTAGCAGCTTTCACCGACAGACAAGTAACTATTGCATAGTTATTGGTATATGGTTCACCGGTAGGATATAATGATCACCGGCACTTGGAATGACATGGAAGACACCTAGAAATGTTGAAGACATCATGGGGACACCTTGTTTTTAAGAATTAATCATTGGTATATTCATACTTGCATATTTTCTTTTACCGACAAATAGGTCCAGGGTTATCTAGGGTTACACCGGCAGGTTTAACTCTTCCAGATCAGCATGGCACGCTATGGAGATAATTAATTAATGTTGCAAATGCATTGAGCTAACATGTTCAGTCAGTTATTGCATCAGATATTGTATTATTTGTAAAAAGATTTTATTGTAATATCTTGTAGAGCCGACCTACTATAATTGGTCTTAGGTTATGGTATAAATGTAAGATCTTAAATGTAAGATTGAATGTGGAATGCGAAGAAGGTTGTGTGTGAAGGTATATGTGAGATTAAGCAGAGTTATACATGAAGACATCACTTGAAGGTAAAACTAGGGTTTTGTGAAAGCATATCAGCATTACACCAGTATTGAATCTAGCATATGAAGATGCTATTTTAAGTAGTACATTCTTATTGGATTTAACCATCCAATTGTAGTCAGTGTGACTCCCATTTGTGTTTGAGCAGTGAGCTCTAGGCAGTTGGCCTTTTTGCATGTGCAGACCCCATTTATGTACACTTACTATCTACAGTAGTATCATCTGATTGTGGGTAAGGTTTCCCACCATGGTTTTTCCCCTTACAGGGTTTCCACGTACAAATATTGGTGTTATGTGTTGTGGATGATTTTGTCTTTTGGTTTCATGCATCATTCTTTACCAGTATTGCATTTATCAGTTAATTTGTTTCACAGGTATCATAAACTGTTTCACCAGTATTAAACTGTAATTTGTTTAAGTAGTTTTTGGCTTAATATCTTAAGACAATTGATTCACCCCCCCCCTCTCAGTTGTCCCCAGTACCTAACATAGCCCCCCCTCAATATAGAATCTGCACCAATGGTAGAAGCTTGACAATATGAATGAAGAAACTGCTCCATGAATGTTGAACAATGTTCCTCCCCTTAGGAAGAAACAAAACCAAAGGTGTATCCATGAAGTCTCCCCAATCATGAAGGGAAGATGTAGGAAAAAAACTCATGATGAATGAAGTCTCTGAAAACTTCTCAAGTGTCCCCATGTTGATGCTGAAGGTTACCCCCTCCAAAGGTGGTGAACTGCACCACACTGCTGAGAAAGGCACTCCAAGATCTAGTGGAGATGAATTTAGAACAAGTCCTAAAGACTCACATGTCTCCTCTAAAGATAAAGAGACCTCCTCCAACTGTTGTACATAAGTATCCACAATCATGTCAACCTCAAAAGAATGTTCATGTAGAGAATGAACAAGAGGGTCAGAGTGTTCCCTCACAACATTTGAAGGAGGATCATCTTCATCAAAGAGAATATGAATATCATCAATGATGTCTCCCAAATCTATAATGTCTATCAAGTAGTCATCCCAATCAACTAAAGCTAGAAGATGATATATCTTGCTGCACTGAATCACAAGGAAAAACTGTCACATCATCTTCATCATCAAGTGCAATAGGTGATGTGATATCAATAGGAGGAGATGAAAAACAAGGCTCAAGAATGGGGTCACATGTGAGAATCCCCAAGTTCAGGTACCCAAAGTTCTCCCTGAAATTTGAATCATTACAAGAAGTGTGATCATCATCATGTGAAGAATCATCATATGTAAAATCATCCTCATCAACAAAATCTGAAAAGGAATATAACCAAGATGCATGATCCACCACCCCAATCGCAATGATAGCTCTAGTCTCCAAGTCTCTAATGAAAACTAACTCAGGTGCGAACTCCACAATTTTCTTTGTTGCCCCATGTGTGATTTGATAAATGGAAAAATGATTGTTTGTCAGATAGGGTACACACAACATATCATTGAAGGAGTTATCCCCAATGGCAATAGATCATTTCCCAATTACATCCATGTATGTATGATTGCCCATCAAAATCTATGACATGGTGAAGGGATCAAATGTAGAAAACATAGACTGCGAAGATGCCATATGATGAGAATCCCCTAAATCTAGAAGCCATCTCCCTGAATCATGACTTGTAGTAGCACAAAGAGTCCATGAATGCTTTCCATTTCCCTTTTGAGTGTGAGGAAGTGGAAGGTGATGAATCTCCCTTCTTGTAGGTATTAGGCAAATCAATGTTGTAATTTTTGAGGATATCTATGAGCTCATCAATCTTCTTATAATGATAAAGCTACTCCTCATGACCAACCTTTTTACAATAGGCACAAGTAGGTCTCTCCTTCTTTGGTGAATTGTCCTTCTTGGAAGAGGATGAATCTCCTTGTTGTGGAGAAGGTGGTGCTTTGTCCTTAGGCTTTGATTTTTCTTTCTTCATGTCTGAGTTGTCCTCTCCTTGATTTCCTTTGTTCCCTTGATTTGCCACTAATTCTTGAGACTTAGAAGCCTTAAGAATGCCCATGATTATCAAATTAGTTTGTTCCATCATCAAAATTTTGGCAAAAGCATCAAATGTAGGCATTGTGTATCTTGAACCCATTGTCATCCTATGCGTTTGGAAACTAGAAACAAATGCTGCATATTCTTGTGGAAGCTTGCCCATAGAATGGAAGATCAATTGAGTATCCTTCTTATCAATGCCATAATCTTTTAGTTGTGCCCTGAACCCTTTTGCCTTAGTGACATAGTCTTGTATTGTTTCAAAGTTCTTGGGATCTAACATGGTGAGATCACTATCAATTTGATATCCCCTAATATCAACAACTTGACCATACAAGTCTTGAAACTTTTGCCAAGCATCCTTAATTAAGGTACATTTCTCATTATGAAAGATGAGATCCTTTGATACATACTTTCTTAAGGTATAAATTGCCATGATGTTCTTAGTGAGCCAATCCAAGTGACCATTGGGATCAGCCTTAGGATAAGCGGGAGCAACAATAGTTCCATCAATGTAATGAGTTAGTCCTTTTTCCATAAGTTTACTCCTTGCATCAATTTTTCAAGTAGCATAATTATGAGGAGTTAAGAGAGTAAAATTAGGAGAACCCATAGAAGCAAAAGGAAAGAACACAAGAACAAAAGCACAAGAGACACGCCCCCCCCCCCAAAAAAAAAATGATGATTTTGGCACTTTATATGTAGTGTGTGTACAATAGGCCACTTGAAAACAATGACAAAGTGGACTTCTAATTTTATTTTACCAATTCCCTAATAGGCTAAGAAATACAATGCAAAAGACTAGAAAGATATATCTATGCAATACAAGTGCCAAATTGGCCAAAAAGGACCATATATTGAAAGTACAATTTCCACTTAAAATATCTACAAACTGATAGAAGATTATTAAATTAGAAGAAAAATCATGCACTTTCAAAAAAAATGGCACCCAAAAGGAGTTCATATGAGCCCAAACAGAGTCTTTGAAGTTGCAAAATTGAGGATTACTTAGCTATAGTGATGAAGATTTGCATTTTTTGAAAAATATGTGCATCAAAATGGAAAACCACCTATACCACTATGAAGAGTGTGAAATTACACCCCAAATAAATAAAAAATGCACTGAAAAAGGAGGTACTGAGCCCAATATATCACCATTTGAAAATCGCCTATCAGACTGAAAATACAAATGGAGAAGGGGGAAAAATTCTCTTGGATATGCTGATGTCAGAAAAGAATATTATCTAATTTGAATATATAGCTGATGCTAATAAAATATTCCTTCTTTTTCTATAAAAATTTAAAAGGTTTTCAAAAAAATATTTAAAAGAATTAAGTGGGGGAAAGGCCCACGTGGGGCCTCCTCACTCCATACTCCATATCCCAATCATGTTGGTACATACTTAGCATCATAAAATAAGGAGATTTCAGCTAATGTAAGAAAAGTATGTATCCTTATAAGTTTTTTGTAGAAATGAAATGATTTGCAATATAATTCTATAAACTCACCAACGTGGGTAGACCAACCCAGCGAATGAAATAAGGTGTGAAGCTTAAAAAAACTTCAACCTTTCCACCTTGCAATGCACCAAATAATGAAGAAACAAGAGATAAAATCATAATGTGGTGGAGAAATGCACTAGTAGAATGCACCAATTGGAGGAATTGCCAACATGAAAAGCAGCCCAATAGGATAGTGCCAATGGAATGGTGCTAAAAGCGTTCATCGGTGATGAAATAGACAACCACAATGCTCACTGTCAGAGGTAGATCGCTGCCACTAGATCTGAATTATAAGTGGTCCAATGGAATTAATTATAACACTCCATAGGAACCAAAACATGGGCAAACAACGATCAACATAAAATGATGGTCAATCAAAATGAAGTCCGATCAAAATAAGTCGATCCAGATAACTATTGATCTCAGCAATCAAAAACACTTACGAAGGAGTCAACCCAATAACTAATGTTGCAAGAGATGAAACAAAAATTGGGTAGACAAATTTGATCTCTACACCAAGCTGACACCAGTGTATATAATGCAGACTTTATATTGACCACCGATGAATGAGAACATAGGTAGACAAGAATGCACCAACCCAATGTGATTGGATCACATTGAACCAATATATGCAAAGTACATGCTACTAAAAAGTCATATCCACCAAAATATTTTCCCAACAAAATAATATTTTGTCCAGATCTGAGAAAAAGTGTAGAAATAAAATAAAGACAGAAAATATATTCTCTAAGATGTTGTTGGGGAGGGGGCCTAATGGCCCTCCAACTAAAAACAAAATTGCTACAAAAGCAATTTTAACCAAATATAGGAAAAATTGAAGTCAAAATTCATGGAAATGGCCACCCGAATTCAATGGTGAGGTCAGATCTAGTCTAGGACACCTCCAAAAGATGTTGCTCCTTAGATCTGCCTCTTGACCTCCTTCAAAATCTCTACAAAGGCTATACAAAGGTGCTCCAATTGCTCTGATACCATGTGAGAATTTGCCAATATCTAAATGCAATGGAAAGAACAAATAAGAGAGAACAAAATGTGACAAGAATAAACTGTATTCCTATCATTGATGAAAAAGATGATCAATTGGATCATTAAGATTATTTATTTACAATGTAGATGAGCTTGCCTATAAAGGCAAGTCTAAGAGAAAAGAGAACACACATTGATGACATGTGGCTCAATGAGATGAAAGGGTAGGTAGGGGTAGGTAGGAGAAATAGTAAAATATTCCACATGAGGTGGGTCACCCACCGAAGGTGGAATTATCACTCCACAATAAGTAAATATGATAGAGTAGTAACAAGATCACACCATTAAAGGTGGAAATTCTCCTACATACACACTCCCAATGTAGCACATCTCCCTAAGTGTCTCATATGCAAACTACAATGTGGTGCATGTACCTAAGTAACCTTAAGTAAAGTGTAATTATATCCAAGATGAATAAATAATTACACCAACACAACTAATAGGGCAAGCAAAATTTTGGAAGGAATTATTAAGAATTTTTTGTGGGATAGATTAAATGAAACAAAAAAGATACCCCTCAAAAGCTGTTTATAAAGAGAACATGGAAGTAAAATTTATTTTGATCATATTGATAAAAAAATACCTTTGATCATATTTTATGAACTTAGAAAAAGTTTAAAATAAAATATTACAGGCTAACCTCACTCCTATTTTATAAAAGAATAAAATCATATTGTTTTAGTAACTGTTATTTGATTCAAAATAAAAATCTAAAAGCCCGAGTCTCTTCCAAAAAAAACCTAAGTTTGGACAGTTATATTTAAGTTGTTTCCAGTAGTAGTCATGAAAAATAAATCAAAATTTTAGAAAAGCAAGCAAAGAGTAATGTTTTTTACTTACCCATCATCTATATTCGTGGACCAACCTAAGCAAGAATAGATATGTTGAAGGGCATGCTTCCACCTATCAACCTCTTCACTTTGGTATTTCACTTAAGGGGCATAAAATTTAGGCATGGACAAATCTATTGAAGGGCATGCTTCAACCACTCCTTTTCTTCTCTTGGGTACCAATCCGAATGACCATAATGTTTGAGAAATATGTTCTTATAGTGGTGCAGTCACGGTGATGAGGATCCTCAATGAGGACAATCTAGACTGTGCAACAATTATGAAACAAAACTAAGAAACATAAGAGAGAGAAAGAATGCCAAACTAGGTGTGGATCATATTATTAAATCAATTACAACTATTGGTAATATGCAGGCTTACATGTAGGCGAAATACCTTATTATAGAATTACATCCATATGCATCAATCCAGGACCACTCATCAGATCTCAATGGCAATATAAAGAGAAAAATATCAACTATCACCATCCTAAGTTTAGATAAAACAATATATAGCATCCAAAAACATCAGGGTTGGCCAAGAAAGATCTCATTCCCCAAGGCAAAAAAATGAAACGTGCAAATAGGTCGGCCCCAAAATATTAAATGAAATCCTCTAGAAAAGAATCACCATGAAGTGCGGACCAATAGGAAGGTAAGAAAAGCATCGAAGATCATCAAACAAGGGATCAATTAGCTCCACACATCAAGGAATTGATCCGCAAGACTCGAGAATGCCAACTACTCGTTAAGCTCAAACAGGTCCAGAAAAAGAAAATTGCCAGCCAATCCAGTAGCGATAACTTGCCGGAAAGATCCAAATGAGACGCGGTTCAAGAACAAGGTATAAATGGAATGCAAGACAAATCTATCTCTATACAAGAAATGATCAATGCCAAGGAATTCGGCAAAATCTCAGAAACTGACCTACTAAAATGAACAAAGAACAAAACTGAAAAATGAAATATTTTAGGGTTGATGCAATATTGCCAAGAACCAAGGATGCTCCTGCATCAGACATCTAGGGTTAAAGAAAAGTGAGTCGCTCACTTTGATGGGGCTAAAGGAAAACCAATATGGTCCACCTCAACTTGATAAATCCAAGAAGAATATTCAACTGGTCGGTCTCTCCACTTCACAAGATATTCTCTGTACTACCTGCTACACGTGCTCTTAGTGACTCTGCTATCCAAAATTTATTCAATCTTATCTAGTTTCTTCTCAAGGAACTACTTCTCCAAATCTAGTTCATTGTCATCATAGGGTTCAATTCCATGATACTGATAAAGATTTGCAATGTTGAATATTGGTGATATATCCAAGGTCTTCGATAGCTCCATCTCATATGCATTACCTAAATCAAATTTCCTCAAGATATTTCAAGGTCCAAACTTCTTCATCTTCAACTTATTATAAGTTCCATCTAGAAATATCCCTTTTCTCAAATACACCATCACTTCATCTCCTACTTCAAATACCTTATGTCTCCTTTTCTCACCTACCTTCTCCTTATACTTTTGGTACATATCATCGAAATGTTGTTTCACTTGACTATGCAATGACTTCATATGATCAGCAAAAGCTTCTGCTTCAGCACTCTTTTTTTCTTCACGACTGATATCTCTCAATTCTGATACTCCTTTAGGATTCACTTCGGTAACGATCTCAAATGGTGTCTTTTCTGTACTCTGGTTCACTGAATTATTGTATGCAAATTTTGCTTGTGCAAGGATCAAATCCCAACTTTTGATTTTATCATCAGTCAAACATCTCAGCAAATTTCCCAAACTCCTATTCACTACCTCTATATGTCCATCTATATGTGGTTGAAATGTAGAACTGAACTTCAAATCCATCTTCATCTTCTTCCAAAGTCTCCTCCAAAAGTAACCAACAAACTTAGTATCTATGTTTGAAACAATACTCCTAGGTATCCCATGTAATTGCACAACTTCCTTGAAAAATAGGTTTGCTACATGTACGGTATCAGTTGTCTTCTTACAAGGTATGAAATGTGTCATGTTTGAAAATTTATCCACTACCACAAATATAGAATCATTTCCTCTCTAAGTTTTAGGTAACCCCAATATGAAATCCATGCTCAAGTCTTCCAAAGGTTTCTCTAGTACTGCCAAAGGTTTATACAATCCCACATTCTGACTACTCCCTTTTTTAACTTGACAAATTCTACAACTCTGAACAAATTTGCTTATATCCTTATGAATCTGAGGCCAAAAGTAATTTTCACTCACCAAAGGCGTTGTCTTATCAATACCAAAATGTCCTACGAATCCTCTATTATGCTTTTCTTTAATCAAAATTTCTCTCATAGAACTTCGGGGTATACACAAATCACTTCCTCTAAACAACATCTCATCCTGAAGGAAATAATCCAACCATCTTCTCTGGTCTGTCACAATAGGTTCTTTACAAGCTCTCCAAGGTTCTGCAAAATTTGGGTCTACCTCATGTAGGGTCTTTAATTCATCAAATCCCAATATTTTGATTCTCATCTCTGCCATCAAATTCCTTCTTCTACTCAAGGAATTAGAAACCTTATTTGACTTCCCACTTTAGTGTTTCAAAACAAAAGTGTAACTCTACATAAAATCAACCCATCTCTTATGTCTCTGATTCAACTTACTTTGACTGCTCAAATAATACAATGCTTGATGGTCCGTATACAACACAAACTCCTTAGGCAACAAGTAATGTCTCTACTTCTTCAAGACTTGAATTATGACACATAATTCATGATTTTACATTGAATATCTTCTCCTTGCATCATTCAATTTTTCATTGAAATAAGCAATAGGTCTTCCTTCTTGGGTTAATATTGCTCCAATCGCACTTCCACTTGCATCACAATCTACTTGAAATACCTTGCTTAAATATAGTAAGGCTAACACAGGTTCTTCTTTCACTTTCTACTTCAATAATTCAAAACTTTTATTTGCTCCAGAGGTCCACCTAAAATCCTTCTCATCTCCTCTCATTGTCTTAATCATAGGGTTGCAAATTGCACTGAAATTTCTAATGAATTTATGGTAGAAACTAGCCAATCCATGAAATGATCTTACCTCTCCAATACTTTCTGATGTAGGCCATTCAACAATTGCTCTCACTTTCTTAGGGTCCATCTTCAATCCATCTACAGATATCACAAAACCCAAATACACAAGTTCCTCCTCCATGAAACTACACTTCTTCATATTTATCAACAACTTCTCTTCTCTCAACCTCTGCAAAACTTGTCTCACATGCAACAAATGCTCCTTTTTTGTCTTACTGAAAATCAAGATGTCATCCAAATACACAATCACAAACTAACCCAAGAATTTATTCAATACCTCATGAAAGTACTCGGTGCATTAGTTAGTCCAAAAGACATTACCAACCACTCATATAGTCCTTCATTTTTCTTAAATGTTGTCTTCCATTCATCCCCTTTTGTGGTTCTAATTTGATGATATCCACTCTTCAAATCTATCTTTGTATAATATCTGGCTCCACTCAAATAGTCCATTATATCATCCATCCTAGGCAAAGGAAATCGGCACTTCACTGTAATCCAGTTTATGGCTTTAGAATTGGTACACATCCTCCATTCTCCATCCTTCTTAGGTTCCAACACAACAGGCATCACACAAGGGCTCAAATTTTCTCTAATCAAGCCTTTCCTTAGTACTCCTACACTTGTCTATTCAGCTCTTCATTTTTTGTCAGTGTCATCCGATGTGCTGCCTTGTTAGGTAAACTAGCTCCAGGAATCAAATCCATGCAATGACTGATGCTTCTCACAAGGGGTAATCCATCAACTACATTATTTGAAATGGTGTCTTTATACACTATCAGCAACTCCTTTATCTAATATGGTTGTCCTTCCTTTGATTTCAAATTAGACTCCTTAGAAATAATTGCATAACACAAATTCTCACTTCTCAAACCATTCATAAATTTCCTTCTATCAACCAAACAGGTTCTAACATTTGTGCAAATCTCACTCTTTATTGGTTCCTCCAAAGGCAACAAAGTTTTCTTTCTCCCATCATGCACAACTTGTCTATCATACTATCAAGCTCTTCCTAATAGAATATGGCATACATCCATAGGCATAATATCATATAGAACTTCATCATGATATGCTCCCATTTTTAATTTAACCAAACATTATTCACTTACCAATACCTTGTGATCATCCCAAATCCATTCTATCTAGTAGAGTTTAGGGTGCTTCAACCTCTGCACCTACAACTTATTCACCATCTCCTCTGAGGATAAATTATCTTAACTTCCACTATCTATTATGAATTTATAACAATTACCTTCCACCTTTCACCTTGTTCGAAACAAATTCTTCCTCAGCAACAGTTCCTGATTTATCTCATTCTGACATAGGGTTCTCCTTATCATCAAAGCTTCTCCATCTTTCGATCTGTTCAGGGATCCAAAAGGTTCTTCCTTAGCAAAAGCAATTCTTCCACCATTCACAGTCCTCTTATTTGAATTTTCTTGTCTACATTCAAAAGCTCAATGTCCTTTTATACCATATTTAAAACAAGTTCCAGTAAACTTCATCTTCTCATCTCTCTTGAAACCCTCATCCCGGTAACCACCTTGTCCACCATTTCAGTAGTAATTCCTATCATCTCTCTGGTATGAATTGTCATCACCTTTTTCTTTTGTCTAACCTTTGTTCTACTCTACAAAAGATCTTCCACCTCCAGTAAAGGTTTTTCCTCTCTGAATCTTCCACCTCTTCCTCTCTATTTTTTCTCATGTCTCTTATTCAACCTCTATTAAGCTTTTAGGGCATATTGATAAGCCTCTTCCACACTCTGAAACTTTACCAAACTGATCTCATGTTGTATAGACATCTACAACCCATTAACATACCTTGAAATCTATTCAACTTCATCCTCTGAATGTCTAGATCTGATGTTCAACTTGTATAACTCTTCGGTATACTCTTTCATGCTAGATTTTTTTTGTTTCAGATTCTGCAACTTCAAGAACAAACTAACTTGGTAATCTATTGGTAAAAACTTTGCCTTCAGCTTACTCACCATTCTATCCTAAGATTTGATTTTCTCTTTTCCTTTCCTCTGTCTATCAGTTTGCAAATGTTCCCACCATAATAGTGCATGTCCTTTCAACTTAGTGCAAGAAAATTTCACCTTCTTCTCTTCATCGGTACCCTCAAAATCAAAGTATTTCTCCATTTTAGTAATCGAGTCTATCAACTCATCCAAATCCAAATTTACCACTATACTATAGTGGGTTAAAATGTGGTTTAGTGTTCACACTAGTCAAAGCTCTTATCAACCTCTCATCATCTTGTGCCAATTCCAATTGACTTCCATTTTCCAGTTCAACATTTTGCTCTTCTTCATCATCACTCACATCTTCAATATGTCAACCTCTTCTCTAGGCGATTTCAACAGCTTCCAAGCGAGCCACAATTTATCTCAACATATCCATCACCATTGGATCTACATCTCTCTAATCTCCACCTCTCATATTTTCTTTTTTTGCCATCAAAGAAAGTCCTCTGTAGTTGTAGGCCCGATCTACAATCTACCACCCTATCAATAGGATTTAACCTTCGCTCTGATATCACTTGGTGTAGTCACAATGAGGAGGATCCTCAACGAGGACAATACAAACCATGCAGCAATTATGAAACAAAACTAAGCAACACATGAGAGAGAAAGAATGTCAAATTAGGAATGGATCATATTATTAAATCAATTACAACTGTTGGCAATATGCGGGCTTATATGTAGGTGAAATGCCTTATTACAAAATTACATCCATATGATCAATCCGAGACCATGTAGTGGATCTCAATGGAAATATAATGAGAAAACTATCAACTACCACCATCCTAAGATTAGATACAAAAATATATAGCATTTGGAAACACCTGGGTTAGCCAAGAAAGATCTCATTCCCCAAGGTGGAAAATGAAACGTACAAATAGGTTGGCCCCAAAATATGAAATGAAATCCTCTAGAAAAGAATCACCATGAAGCACAGACCAATAGGAAGGTCAAAAAATAATCAAATATCATCAAACAAGGGATCAGTTAGCTTTGCATGTCAAGGAATTTCTCTGCAAGACTCGGGAACACCAACTAGCTGTTAAGCTCAAACAAGTCCAAAAATAGAAAACTGCCAGCCAATCTGGTAGCGATAACCTGCCAAAAAGATATCCAAATGAGATGTGGTTCAAGAACAAGGTAGAAGAAATAGAATGCAAGCCAAATATAGCTCAGCACAAGAAATGATCAATGCTAAGGAATCTAGTAAAATCTCAAAATTTGAACTACTAAAATGAACAAAGAAAAAAAATGAAAAATAAAATATTTTTGGGTTGATGCAAGATTGCCAAGAACCAAGGATGCTCCTTCATCATATAGGGACTCAAATAATTTTCATCTAATATGACTTGGTTCCACATGATAAAACAAAGGAATCATAAAGCCAAGTCATCTCAACATTGCGGCGACTTCCTTGAGACACCATGTTGAATTTGCATAACCTCTTGAAAATATAGGAATGCATATAGAACTTCTCTCAATTGTTGCTTCCAAGCTCAACCCAATCATTTACCCCTTTCTAATTTCTCATTGTCTAAGAAGACATTGAGTCCTATTGTGCAAAAGGCATGAAAGAGATGATCGACGAGAGTCTTTCTGACATCTTCTCCCCTAAAGTTGAGAAACAAATGATACCTCTTATTGCTTTTTGGGTAAGTTTAACTATGGGAGACATGTATTGTTCCATCCTAGAGAAGGATCTGAAAAGATGGAGGGTTTAGAAAAGATAGAAATAAAATAGAGGATTCAACCCAAAATCTCAGATTTGTTACTCAAACAACACAAATGTTTTAACTCCAATCACACATTGTCGTGCCATTATCAAATGAATGAATCAAGAAATTTGAATGACATCCACAAGACCCAATGGTCTAAGGGGCCAAGATGTACGATGTTAGCCTAGTTTCAAGTTATTTTCCATGTTGGTTCTTTTGTTATGAATCTTGAGTAAGAAACTCATTGTTTTGTGAAGCCTTGACTCTTCAAAAAGCTCATTTAGATTGACCACCTTTAATTCATTATCAAATTGGCTACAGATATCTTCATATGCTACACATTCCTTAATAAAATGACATTTTGTTTCTAATGTCCTCTTTCTGCAAAAAAGATGTGTCCTTTCTTCCCAATCTTCTTTGGGCACTTTCCATCTACCTATTTCACATCTCAAATGGTGATGTCCTTAACTGTGCATTAAATGTTTTCCATTGATCATAAATCTCAAGTAAAAAATTTCAACATGCTCCCAAGTAGGGTTGTATTCTTTAAAATAGTACAATTTTTTCCTACCTAGCTATCTTGTCCACATGGCATTCCTAAATTTTTCTAACACCCACTTTTTAATCTCCTCTTTTTTGCTAGGAAAGTCATGTAAAATTATGTCCCACTTGCTCATCCACTTGTTATCGACTCGACAAAATAATGACTGAATTGGAATGATGACTTTTAAAACTGGTTTATAGGGAGATTATGTTTTACAATTATGATTGTCAGTCAGTATTGAAAAGATAGCATGTCATGCAATTTCCCTCACCAATCTCATCCCCCATTGGGGTTAAATTTTTTGTCAAACATATTGGACAAGACAGTCTATTTGACTTCCAAGCTCTTTGGAATGAATTTGCACCTTGAACGAACAAAATTTGTTGTGGCCTTGCGTGTATGCTAAGGTCACTTTGGATGATGAGGTGGACTTCTCATTGGGTGGCAAAGGATTTTTGTGTGGAATAGGGGAAGAGCACTTGTTATGGTCTATGTTTCAATTGGAACTAGTACAAGAATTTTTTGAAAAATCTTCGCAACCCCAATTTTTTCTTTTACTTTTTAATTCAAATCCCTTGATTTTTTTATATTATTCTTAAATCTTTATAATATTAACTTTTTTTAAGCTTCAGTTATTTTATTTTATTTTTAAATCTTTTATGATATTGTTTGATATTAAGTTTTTTTAGTGTTCTTTTAATTTATTTTATATATCATAAACAATTGTGAAGATATACGTAATTTTTCATATATATGTATCATAGATATACATGTAATATAGATATTAATATTAAATTATATTATAGTATAATGTAAAGAATATTTAATATTTTTGTCGCATTCTTTTTGTAAAGTGGAAAATTGGGAGCTTAGCAAATCCACCATGGAGAAAGGAGGATCCACTAAGCTCAATTTTCACTTGAGGGAGACTTTACATTCAAAAGAGGGGGTATTAATCTAGATCCAATCCTAAATGATGCAAGGACTAAATACTAAGTAGATTCATTGTAATTGGAATGTAATTGACCCTTTTTTGTAAGTTGATTAATTAAATTAAGACTAAGTGTTGAAAATGAAGACAATGTATGAGAAAACAACAAGCTACAAATTCAGGATTCAATCATGCACTTGGATCTAAGAAGCTCAAGATGATTTGGAGCTCCTTAGCAAAATATACCAAAAGTGTAGGGACCATGTGTCCAGATCAAGTTGCCCTCCTATTGGTCCTTTGAACTTTCCACACATCAAAAAGGGTTTTTTCCTCTATGCAAATAAAGCTTAAATCCAAAAGTACAGCAGGGCACCTACTTCCTGCACATAGAAGGAAAGAGAAATGTGTTCGGAATAGGGGTTTGCCTTTAGGTCAAGCCCTAGTTTTGGAATTAACCAGGTGGTTGAAATAATGTAATTGAAATGATTGAAAGTAGAAATCCTCCTCTTTGAGGGGATGTTGAATTGCATGAAAATGAAACTCTTATACCTCCTTGTGAAGTTTTGCTTGCCTCCACATGAAATTATGATTTCATGAAGTAGAATGATGATCTCCTCTTCAATTCTTGAAATATTGACTCTATTGCTACTCCAAAGCTTGAAGGAAGACTAAAAATGCCCAATTTCTCTTGAATTCTTGAATGCTTGATCTCACGAATTCTTGGATGCTTGATAAATTTTCCTTGGATGCCAAATGAGGGGAAATCCCTCTTGTATACTTTCCCATAGGATTAATTGACTGATTTTTTGACTTGACCCAACATAGAGGGGATTCCCCACTACAAATTTGAGATAGTTCAGGGAGAGGGGTCCAAGATAGGTCCCCATTAAGGGGGTCCAGGGAACCATGCCCTAGTCCTATCCTAATTTGGGATAGGATCAAGGTATAGGCAGGGTGCATCAATGAATTACATGAGATTTTTCATATGTGTGAGCATAATCAGGTCTTCAATCAAGCTAAGGGGCACAAACACTAAGGTGAAGACCCAAATGCAGTCAAAAATTACAAGGGGTGCAATTTTAAGATGTTGCATTTAGCCCCCACTTTAGCGAGAGTATAAGCTTACGCAAATATTGCCGATAAAGTACAAGGAATCAGATTGAAAGACTTTCACCACGTCAAAGACGCAAGATTCACCAAGCTCCCAATAGACTTTAGGATATTATGACTTCAATGATAAGGTAAAAGGGAAGATCATGAGAGAGAAAGAGAGAACCATGACTACAACTAGTAAGGTTCTCTTACTATCAGTCATGAAAAGAAAAAGAAAGCACCAAAAATTACAAAGCAAAGACAAAGTTCGCTAAGTAACTTTGAGTACCAAAAGAGAGAATCATGAGCGGAGTGTATGCCCCCATGTTAAAGTGATTGCACATGCCTTGCTGAGACAAATTGCTTTAAGGTAGGATACACCCAAGAAACATAAGCACATTATCACAATAATCTATCCCCTGAGAGAGGACAAATTAAAGGATAATGAACACAAAACACAAAACATGAGGTGGTTTCACCTAAATTTGGAGTCAGTATGCTTTTTATGATAACTCTTGTATATCATCTATATATATGTGTGCATAGAATCGTCCTCATCCACCAAAGAAAGGAAACCACCATGGAAGAAGGGAAAACATGTGTCTTTTGAGTCAATATGGGAGAGACCAAAAGAGATCTCAACACTTTGCATCATCCTCATGTAGACAACACTACGAACAACAAATAGAAGAATAGGGGAAACAAATAAAAGAATGTTGCAAATAAGAAAAAGAGGAGAGAGAGAGAATCTATGATGCTAATGAAGCTAATCAAGCATGTCATCCTCCCCCTGATCTTGTTGATCATTATTTTATGAAGGTGGATAACATGCAAGAGGAGCCACATCAAGCATAGTGGATGGAGCTATCACAAGTTCCAAACAAGGACCATGCTCTACTGACAAGTCACTTTGTGTGTTACTAGTCCATTTAAGATTAATGCTTTTGAAAATTTTGTAGATAAATCATTGTCAACATCAACATATTCATATTCATCATCAAAAATATTAGGATCAACATTTTCATCATTAACAACATTCTCACCTAATAGAAGCTCTAATAGGAATAGAACTTAAACCATTATTTGTTTTAAGAATTTTTGCATCTTGGAGAATTATCTTGAACATTTTTTTTGGGAGAAAATGGAATCATGTCAACAGTTGGTGTTTTAGGAGAAGAAATGTTTCGAGAAGAAACTTCACGAGCTCTAGCACAATGTCTCCATCGACGTTCTCTGGCACAATGGTTTCATCTAGTTTTGGTTGAAGGTTGAGGAGGTTTAGGTTCATTAGGTATAGGCTTTGTTTCTTCTTTTAGGGAAGGATGAATGGGTTGAGGTATTTTAGGTTGGACAATAGGAGAGGTTGGTTGCTTCTCTCTATAAGATGAAGGAGGAGGAACCACACCATATAAAGGAGGAATGAGAGGTGTAGGAAGGAGATCGGGTCCATCATGAGGAGCGGGGATAGATCTAGCCTTAGGAGGAATAGATTGATGTTTATAAAGAAGAGTTTTTATACCTTTGGGAGGAAGAGTAGACACATCAATAGGAGAAGGAATATATTTTTCCTTAGGAAGAAGAATATCTCTTTTCTTAGGAGAAAGGATACTCTTCTCTTTAGGAGAAGGAATAGATGCCTCTTTGGGAAGAAGATTATTTCTTTCATTAGGAGGAAGAATAATCTTATCCTCAACAAGGAGTATGTGATCATCAAGAGGAATGCTAAGTGTCAGACTTCTAGGTTTACTCAAGGATAAAATGATTTTATTTTTCTAGTTTTGATATGACCTAAAGAGAGCATCACTTCTAGGTTGAAGAGGATAGAATCATTCAGACCAAAAGTAATCAAGACAAACATCTCCATGCCTCATTCTAGGTTCAAATATGATAATTAACAGTTATGATTTTATCATTACGAGAAAATTTCAAAGACTTTTGAATAGTAGAAGCAATCTCTTTCATGGAAGAGAGCCAAGGAAGTCAAAACTTCACACAAAATTGATTGGATGCAGGAATGATAGAAAATTTAACATTTAAGCATTTAGAGCCAACATCAATAGGAAGTGTTATAGAACCAATAGTAGGACAAGAGAAGCCATCAAAAACTTTAACCATCACATTAGTATCATCATATATCACTTGATGCAATTGCAAAGTATATATAAATTCTTCAGTTATCACATTAACCAGACAAGCAAGATCAATAAGCACTCCTCTAGCAGGTATGCCTTTGATTTTTGCACCTATGTATAATGGGCCATTAGGTGCTTTAATGGTCTCACTAGGATCAAATGTTATACACAAGTCCTTAGGAGGTTCTTGTTGATCTACAAGGTTCACCACATTGTTAGATTCAAGGCCACCATCATTAGGAGAGAAAACAAGATGATCAGTCTCAATCACATTAGTGTAATGGGATGGTAAAGGATCAGTGAAAATGTGAAGGTTTTGATAAGGAGGAACTATGGATTTTTTTCCTTTATCATTCACACCTGCAACAGATATGGTATTGTTACGAATCAATTCCTTAAGCTTACTTCTCAATGAAAAATATTTTTCATTATCATGACCAGGCTGATGATGGTATTAACAAAAGGATTTAGCATCAAAGTAAGGTGAAGTTGTCTTAGATGGATCAATTGGCTTGATTTGGGGAATTTTTGACACATTTATTTGTATTAACTGAGACATAATGCTATGCAAAGATTCATTCAAAGGAATAAATTCTTTTTCTCTTTTAAATTATTTAGACAAAGGAGGCACACTTGTAGCACCTACTAGTTGATTGTTGTTGTTGTTGCCATTGAAATTGATGAATCCTTTGTTTGGTTTGAACTTTGTAAATAGTTGTTGAGCACTATCACCCTTATCACTCAAAGCCATGGAAGAAGATGATTATTCCAATTGACTCACAGTCAGTTGATAATGGTGAAGTATTGCACACAACTGCAAAAATGAAGTAAACTCAGTTAAGAGAAGTTTGTCTCTAATATCTTTTTGTAAATTAGCAATAAAAATATTTTTAATATCTTGATCAAGCACAGGAAAAGAAATTTGAGAATACAAATGGTTATATCTACTAATAAAATCAGTTACTTTTTCTTTAACACCTTGTTTACAATGCATCAAATCAATCAAAGTAACTTTAGGATCAATGTTATTGTTAAATTGTTGAATAAAAGCATTAGTCAATTGTTGAAAAGAAGTAATAGAATAAGGAGGAAAAGAACAATACTGTTGCAAATCTCTATCCCTTAATTTTCTAGTAAACAATTTTGCTAAAAACCTTTGATCATGAGCAAAGTCACTACATAAAGTTTGGAATGTTTTAACATGAGTTAAGAGATCACCTTTTCCATTATAAATTTCTAATTGAGGGACTTCTATATTTTAGGAGGGACGGATCTAACAATGACACTGGATAATGGGCTCACTACATCAAATGTGGGCACATTATACTTGGATTGATTCATAGAAGCTATTTGTTGTTGTAAAGAAGACGTTGTTTGGACAAGACTATTGATTGTAGCTTCGGTAGAAGGATTGAAATTAGACATGTTGGATTGAGAGAGAGGAGTAATATTGCTGAATGAAGGAAGGGATTGAAAATAAGGAGCTGGGACACTATGATAAGTAGGTAATGGAGAAGTTTGGTTAGCACATGGAAGATTCATAAGAGGAATGAAGGAATTGTGATTGAAGGAGTTTTCCCCTTGACTAACATTTATAGGTGGTGAGTGTGATTAGGTAACAAGGGGAACACTCGTGGTAGGAGGAATGAAAGAAGAGGTATTTCCCCATGAATAACATTTGTAGGTATGAAATTTTGTGTAGAGGTAGCCATGATGTTTGGTGTGAAGGTAGGAACACTAGTCATAGGAGTTGTTAAAGGAATGGACTGATTAACATGACTAGGAGGCTGTGTATAACATGGATTTTCAGCAACACTCTTCATAGGCATGATATTAGGGTAAAAGTACAAACCTGTGTCACACTTTTACAAAGGAAAAGGTTAACACAACAATAACTATTCAATTTCATCGCCATAAAAGTGTCATTTGTATTTTGAATTTGAAGATGATGTAAATTGATTAAATGTGTAAAATTTGTTGAAGTTTAAGTCTACTATTTTTCAAAAAAAATTTGTCAATAATTTATATGTTTTTTTTAGCTTTAAAGTCCATTTTTTTTATTGCTGAAAAACACTAAAAATCAGGGGGTTTAGTTCCCACCACAAAAGAAAATGTAAATCAACTTTTTTTTTTCCGATTTTGATATCCATTATAGATCACATATTTATACAATGCATGAAAAAAAATAAAAATTTGATGCATATTTTCTTTGTTATAGCATTTGGAAGTCGAATACACTAGAATTTGACAGTTTTTGTCTCCCACCACAACTTGTCCATTCAATTTATGATAATCAAAAAACTAAAAAATACCCTTTTGGATAAGACTCTCTTCTAGTGAACCATATTTTTTCAATTTTGTTTGAAGTGATTCGATATTTTTTTTGTTTTTCAAAGCAACCTGTTATTGAACAAAAGTATACCTAGTTGTAGTATTTTTAATTTTTTATATATTAAATGTAATCAAAATATTATAAAAATTATATGAGTAAAATCTTGACTTCGATCTCTACAAAAGGGTATTTTTACCTTTTCTAATAAGTTTAATTTACCTATTGAATTTTGTTGCAGAAGTGACAAGTTTCAAAAAATCATTGTAGACGTATAAAAATGACCACATTCCTAAATGAATATTTTATGTTCATTTCTCTATTTGATTAAATCTAATTTAATTAAATTATCCACATTCTTCTATTTTATTAAGTAAATTACTCAATTTATTTAAATAAAATTCACTATACCATTTAATGAATAAATCATTTTATTCAATTAAATCCGTCCTATCCACTTTTAATTAAATTCAAATTTAATTAAATAGTTATCCTAAATTGAATGAATTAAATTATTTCAATTAAATCCTATTATCCCCCCATCCACTTGCAAAATCCCAAACCCCTTCCTAATCCCTTCTAGAATCTTCTAATCGCTTCTAATTAACCTAACCCTCCTCTAAACTTTGTCACATCCCTAAGCAAAGGGTAGTCACTTCTCAAAAACCTTAAAGTCTTTGATAACCATTAAAGGTTTTCAACCTTCAACCACCAAAACCCTTAAAGTCTTTGAAAACCATTGAAGGCTTCCAACCTTCAACTACTTAATCCCCAAAGTCTCCAATAACCATTAATGGTTAATTCAAACCCTCCCACATGGTTAAAACATTTGTTTTGACTCAACCTCTACCCAACCCAAAGGTCTCATCAGGCCATTAATGCTTTGACCATGATTATCTCTTAATCATTTGCACAAAGGTTTATTCTTAGATTAACTCTTAATCCAGTGGGTAAACCTAATTTAGACTTGACCCTTAGCCTTTAGATAACCATGAGGTCTTCTCAGGCCTTTAATGCCTCCAACCTCTTCTCTCAACCCAATCCTATGTTGACACTTGTCACTATTTTATTGGTGCCAATTGTGCACATGGATCCCCAACTTTCAAACTTGGCCCTTGATTAAACCATTCAATCTTGACCATCCATTGCCCTATTTGTGCTATAAATAGAGCTCTCATTCCTCCATTCTTAACAATCATCCTTCAAATTTGGAGCATCACACTTATGCTCAAATATATTCAAGCTTTCATTTCATATATGCTCATCATTTAGCCTCTCTTTAAATCAGGAAGTAGACTAAATATGCATGTTTAGAGTAATTTATTTATCATTTTAGCTCAATCATAGACTAAATATAGTATGCTAGGATAGTATTCATACTAACCCCATCATCTTATCATCTAGTATATTGCATTTTTAGCATCATACATAGCTTAACATCCATCTCATACTAAATTTAGCAAAAGCATCTCTCATTCTCGCATTTGCCATCCCTAAACCATTTTGCTCAGTGATCTGAGAGCAAAAACATTGGTTTGAGGGACATTGTGAGATAGAGAACCATGGGACCCCCCTTGGGAAGCTGAGTAACACTACGTTACTCCATAGCTTGCATCAAGAAGTCCTGTGTGTGTGTGTGGCCTAGTATATAACAAGATTTTCACATATTAAGTTTTATTCGCCCACTTTTCCACCATACAATCATCATTTTTGTTGATGTGGCTGCCACTTGGCATTCCACATAGACTGTTTCAGTCAGAATCATTCTGGCCGAAACTGCTTTCAGTTGGAACTGAGAGGGCCTACACGACCGGTCGCTTGAACCACATATAAAAAAAATAAAATTTTCCCATTAAAAAATCCAAAACAATCAAGTGCGAAAAATAATAAGAGTTATTTTTGCAAAAAATCATTTTTTTTTCTCAAATAAAGTGGCATTTTGGAGCGAGTAGGAAGATTATGAAGGGGCGAAGATTTTAATTTTTTTTCGGAAGGCATCTACCCTTTCCAAGTATGTTATTTTAAATTATTTTTTCAATCATGCTTAATTTACAATATTAGATTTTTTTTTGAAAATTAAATATTTTTTAGATTAAATTTAAAACTTTATTTTATTATTCGTTAATTACACTTCAATCATTTATTTTCAATTGTGTTATCTTAAATTATTTTTTCAATTATAGTCATTAAATCATGTTATTAATGTTATGAAATCATTTAATAAGTGGGATATGTGAGAGGAATTCAATCTGGGCGAAAATTCGCACTTTTCGCATTTTAGGGTTTCTGAGGATAAGCGGCGTTGCGTGAGGAGGCTCTCTGTGAACCTTTGCCGCCATGTGATCCTTTCAGGAATCATTCTGGCCATGTCTCGCAGTGGGTATTTTGAAATGGCATTGGGTGGATTTGTTATCAAAGGCTCATTCAGAGTGGCGCTGGGGGCATCCGGGCAGTCTATGATCTTCATATTTTAAGGGTTTCTTTGGGCTGTGACAGAATTTTCTGAGGCATGCTAAGTCTCATGGGATTTAAGGGTCTGGAAAAAATCCTTAGCTAAACCATAGCCCTCGGAGAAACCCTACTCGCATGGCTTAGCCAAAATTTGTTGCCCCTGCTATGGGGACTAAACCCATAGATAGAAGTTCCTCACCAAAGAAGGTTTGGTCTCCAATGCCGTGTATTTTTGCGACTGACGCTCCTTTGGATAAGAAAGCAAGGGATCTACATTCCTTGGCAGTTATTCTTTAGGTTTGGGGAGATAATGTTTTGATTTCTGACCTCCATCATGAAATTCATTCTCTCTAGTTTGGCACGCTATACTTTCAGGTTCTCTCTGCAAACACTTTCCTTGTCATTTTTTATTTTGTGGAGGCTAAACAGAAGGCTTTGGAAAATTCATATTTGTGGGTAGGGCATAATTTAATTTTTGTAGAAGATTGGAAACCTTTTTTTTTTGTATCGCAAGATACTTTTAAAAATAAACCCACTTGGTTTTCATTACCTGGCCTCCCCTATGAATTTTTGGATTTAGATATTTTGCAAAACATTGGGGATTCATTTGGGAAATTCATACATTCACATTTAGTTTTTGAGGATGGGGTTTTTTTTGTGAAAATTTGTGTTTTGATTGCTTCATCTGATGTGATTCCTTCTAATTGTAATTTGAAGTCTATTGATGGTATTTGGTGTCAGAGTATTATCTGTGATTTTGAAGTGTTTTCTAAGGCTTCGGTAATAATGGATGTCGGTCTTTTTATTTCTCTTCGGGGTATATCTTTTGCAGATAAGGTCTCATGGCCTGGGATTAATGTTTCAAAATCTAAATCTATTCCTCTCACTTTTAAAGTTGATGAGGTTTGTCGACCTACTCCCCCTCCTCTGTACGATGATGGCAATAACCCTGCAGTTTTACAAGAGGATGGGGAAGGTGCGATAATTCTAGGTTTCCCTTTGTCTATAAAGGATGGCCCGCTCATAAATTCTTTGATAGATGTTGGTTCGATGGCTAATTGTATGGAATCTTTCCTTCCTAATGATGATTTAATTTCTAAAGTTCAAAAAGTGATATTTGATCACAACATTACATTAAATTCAGATGCTACAGAGAAAATAGTTGATGCAATTGATCAAGATTTGGTTAAATTAAACTCCTCTTTGGTTATCCCCCCAACTAGTAATCCTTTTGATATCTTGTCTGATAAAACTTAGGATGTTGAAGTGGCTTTGGGTTTATCTAGGGAGGGAGTTGGGAATGTAGGTTTGGATCCTATGATTAATAAACCCATACTCTAGTTTTCGTTATCCCCTACTTTACCTTCTCCTTCTCCTGCGAAGAGGGGTAGGAAACCGAAGACCTTTTACACACAATTAGAAATTGATGCTGGCATTCAATCTACACTCTTGAGTCCAAAGTCAGGGTCTAGTTAAAAAATAAATTAGTCCACCTTTTACTTGGTCTGTGGCTTCTAAGCATTGCCTAAAGTCTGAGCTGGAGAATGTTGATCTAGCAATTGAGAAGAGGGGAGAGATTGCCTCCCCTCAAGGGAAATGAAGTTTGTATCTTGGAATGTTAGGGGCTTAAATGCCCCTAACAAAAGACATCTCATTAAATCTCAGTTGGATTTAATGAGGTGTGATGTGTTACTTTTGCAAGAATCTAAGTTAAATTGCCAAGGTGTTGATCTGTTGTTTTCCAGATGGAAGCCTTGGAATTATTGTGTATCCCCCTTGATGGGGGCTTCTAGGGGTTTGGCCTTCCTTTGGAAGGATATGGCTATTGATCTAAATTTGGTTGCTTTTGCTCCCTGCTGGATGTTGGCTTTGGTTAGAAGTCATGTTTCAAATATTAAACTCTAGTTGTTTAATGTTTATGGTCCAATGTCAATGGGGGGTAAGAAAGCTCTTTGGGATTCCTTATCCCTCACACCATCCCCTCTTCATGGTCAACTTGTGGTTTTTGGAGGAGATTTTAATTCCATCTGCTTTGATGATGAGAAGTGTGGGGGAATTCTTCCTAATAAGCATATATTGGCAGATTTTTCTACTTTCATTTTAAATAATGACCTGGTGGACTGTAAAAATTTGAATGGACCATTTACCTGGACAAATAGGAGGAAATATTTCTCACATATTGTTGAGAGACTAGATCATTTTCTAGTGTCATACAATTGGATTTCCTCTAATGTGGATGTGGTTGCTTCAGTCTTGCCTTATGTTGGCTTAGATCATTTTCCGATTGTGTTATCCATCTTTGATGACAAAGCCCCTGGCCATTCTTCTTTTAAGCTTGAACCAATGTGGTTTCATGATCCTTCCTTTTTATTGCTTTTACAATCTTGGTGGTCTGCGGCTCCGTATGTTCATGGTTCTAGGATGTTTCGGTTTGCTAAAAATCTTTCTTATCTTAAAGTAGAAATCAAGAAATGGAATGTTTTGCAGTTCAAAAACATTTTTTCTGAGAAGGCTAAGATTCAAGAAGAGCTTGAATCTCTTAATGATAGGGTTATGAATGGTGGCATGGATTCTGCTACTTTTCAGAAGCATAAGTCTTTGAATTCTCAGTTAGAAGAAATCCTTTCTAGAGAAGAAATCTACTAGCGACAAAAATACAAAGATTTATGGTTGAGTGATGGGGATCGAAATACCAAATTCTTTCATGCCTCAACCAAGTTGAAACACCAATGTTTCAGGATCTCTTCTATTCAGAACTCTAATGGGTTTGTTGTAACTAAAGAGTCGGATATTGTTAATGAGGGTGTTCAGTTTTTTAAGTCTTTGCTTTAAGGAGAGTTATCTATTTTTAGTGATAATTTCGCCTCTTCCATTCCTAAAATTATAACGGATGAGGATAATGCAATGCTCATGGCTCCATTCTCCATTCAATAAGTCAAAGATGTTGTCCTCTCAATGTCACCAAAGAAGGCTCCTAGTCCTGATAGTTTTACTGCTCTCTTCTTTCAAAAATGCTGGTCTTTTCTTGGGGAGGATCTTCATTTGGTTTTAGAAGAAGATAGATGTAATAGGACTATGTTAAGGGAGCTTAACTCAACTTTAATTGCTCTTATTCTGAAATGTGAGAACCCTAAGTCTTTTGTGGACTTTCACCCAATTGCATTATGCAACACCTTATATAAAATTATTACTAAGGCTTTTTCATTAAGACGTGCAAAGCTCATTCCTAAAATCATCTCAGTTGAGTAGGGGGGCTTTGTCCCTGGTAGGGAGACGATAGAAGGGGCTATTGTGGCCCATGAGATTCTTCATTACATCTCTTAGTTATTTATTCCACCTATGATTCTCAAATTGGATATGATGAAGGCCTATGATAGGGTAAATTGGCAAGCACTATTGTCTATGCTCATGAAATTTGGGTTTGGAATTAAATGGGTCAAATGGGTTTAGGCTTGTATTAGCATAGCTAGGTTCTCAATAATTTTGAACGGTTCTCCATCTGGTTTTTTTGCCTCGTCTAGAGGCCTTAGGAAAGGGGATCCATTATCACCCTTTTTGTTTATCATTCTGGCTGAAGCCTTTAGTAGAGCCATTTCATGTGCCAAGGAGAGTGGCCTGTGGAAGGGGATTTCCATCCCTCATATGACTGCGTGCCATACTCATTGCTTATTTACGGATGATACTTTACTATTTGGCATAGCTACTATGGGGGAAGCTCAGGTCATTAACAAGATCATTTTGGATTATTCTTTGTTCTCTGGGCAAAAGGTTAATTAGACCAAATCAAAAGTTTTCTTCCTTAATGTCTCCCCTCTGGTGCAGACCAGATTGTCTCAGTTTTGGGGCTTTTCTGTGGGTCAATTTCCTTTCAAGTATTTAGGGTTGCTATTTTATACTGGCTCAGAGAAGCATAATTTTGGGGAATGGGTTTCAAGGGCTATCTCATCCAGGATTCTTTCTTGGTCTCACAAGTGGTTAACTTTTTCTGGTAAAATTGTGCTTATTTGAGTTGTTTTAAATGCAATTCCTATCTATCTGTTATCCATTTTAAAGGCTCCAAAAAAATCTATGGTTTCTCTTCAATCAATTGTAATATCTTTTTATGGAATAATAATGTTAATAAGAAAAATAGGATCTCCCTGTTGGCTTGGGATAGGGTTTGTGCTCCTAGGGAAAAAGGAGGTGCTGAGATTAAGGACCTAGGTAAGCAGAACTTGGCTCTTGGTGCTAAGTTGGTTTGGAAATTTTATAAGCAGCCTACCTCTAAATGGGCATCCATTTTATCTGCAAAGTACCTGAATAATTGTTCTAGGGAGGCTATCTTCACTGCTTCTTCTCTTCCCAAGAGGTTTGTGATCTGGAATTTTATGATTGAGTGTAGATCTGTCATTTTTCCAAGATTGTCCTGGCTTATTTATAACGGTTTTAAGGCTAGTTTTTGGGATGAAGTTTGGAATGGCTTCCCTATATTGTCTAGTCTTAGGGATTGGTCACCCCTTATGTCCATCCTTAAAGCCTCCTGGGGCTTTTTTGTGGCGGATTATTTTTTTGTAGACTCCTCGGGTTCCCTGCCTATGACAAAATGGAAATCAATTGATTCTCTTCCAGTGGATCAGGATATTAAAACTGCATTTGTGGATGAGCTTAAGAAATGCCCATTACTCTTCTCAGAGAAGGATGATGAGCTCATTTGGACTTATTCAAAATTAGGGGAATATTCGGTCAAGGAAGGATATATTTTTTTGTCTTTAGATGTTAAAAGGGATGATTTGCCATTTAAGCTATTTTGGCATACTGCCTGTTTGCCTAAAGCAGGGGCGTTTGCTTGGCTGGTTGTTCAGGATAGAATTCTTACTGGCATGAGATTAGATAGGTTGGGTATTACTGTGGTTTTTCCTTGTGTCATGTGTGGTGGGTCCCTTGAATCCGTGGATCATCTCTTCCTGCATTGTCCCTTTGCTAATCATTGTTGGAATTGGCTTTTTAACAAGTTAAACTGGAGGTCTACTCTTAGTAAGGACCTTAGATCTCACTTTATGAGTTGGCCCCTATTATATCCATTTGGATTTTATGCTTGCCTTTGGATAATTGCTCCTTCTGTTCTAATTTGGAAAATTTGGCTTGAGAGGAACAATAGGATTTTTAAGAAACTTTCCTCCCCTCTGCATGATGTGCTCTTTGGCATAGAGAAGTTGATTTTTGAGACTATCTTGGCTTTCATCTATGTAAGGCCTTCCCCAAACCAAGGTTTGATTTATTTAGTTGACCATGTTTGACCTATTAATAAATGCTTTATAATTCAATAGAATGGACTGTGTTAGACAGATAGATTGGTGAGAAAGCTAATTGAACCAAGTTTTAGAGTTATTGCACCTTATGGTGTGCATTTTGATATTTTATGAATTTGAAATCCTAAAAGATTCAATGACTGGATAATCTTGATTTAACGTATGTCAACTATGTCTGAATGTAGAACGTATATGATTTTCGTGATTTGATAACATTGATGAATGTTGATGCTTCACTTATATGCTTTATGATAAAGAACTCTATATGATCCTAAAATAGGATAAATATGAGAGGAGGTATATCATTATTGGATTTGCAGGACTTACTATGATGATAGAAATAGGAATGCATGTTTTAATGTATGGATCAAAATTATGTGAATGATGATAATTGTTATGTGGAGTTATTTGGATGAAGGATGTATTGATTGATAAATGTATATTGTATGAGGGCTTGTAGTGCATTATTATTCATGTGTTTTATGTTATATGAGATTATTTGGAAGTACTAATGTGTAAATTGAGATGCGCAGGAAATTTACCATGTGACCATGGAAATTACGGAGAATCAAACCTAGACTTATGTATGTTCGTAAGCCAGGGGTTGTCTATTTGGAAAGACAACACCCCGTTTGTGTTGTATTTTATTCGTATCAGTATATGTTGCATGAGTGTTAAGTGTTAATTAAATTTAATGTGTGAAAACCACGAGAGACAATTTCATGTTTTATTTTTGTAAAAGTGTTTTATTGGTGTCACTTGACACATGTGTGGATTTAAATTTATATGTTTTATTTTGTCTCTTGGTGGGAAAGTGTTTAATTATAGTTAAACTTAAATAAAATATGTGTTGTCATAAATACTTTGGGAATATAATATTTGGGGTGGTCAACTTATGTTTGACCCGAAAATAAACTTCAGAGGGGTTTAAAATGGGTTAAATGAACACCTAGGGGTAGTTTAATAGGGTTTCCTAAAGCCCATAAGGTATACCTAGGGGTTAGGGGTAATTTTAGGCAAGTTTCTACTTTATAATGATCTTTTTAACGCTTTAAAAATTGGTTTTTTTGAGTTGAGCGAAAATTGAAAATTGAAGTTAAATCAAATCAAGATTTTTCCTTTTGGAAGGAGAGTCTTTTTGCATTTTGCTTTCTTTCTTCTTTTTGTTTTTTTTTAGAATCCTGTGAGAACTCAGAGAGTGAGCTTCTTAAGGAAGATTTTTGGGAATAGCAGGGTAATCACCCACTCTCCATTTTTGGAGACAGAAGAAAATTTGTAAGGAAAATAATGTTATGGAATAGAGAAATTGAATAAGGGTAGAAGGAAAAAGATTTGTGGATTGGGCAGCTCTTCTTCAGATATCATAATAACCTTTGGGCAGATTAAGGTTGGTTTCAATTTTTACTTTTAATATCTTTTTCTTGTTCATGTCTGGAAGTTGTTGGTGTAAGAAATCTGTATTCTTGAAAATTTATGTTTGAAAATCTTTTGGTATTTTGTTTTGTGAATTGATTTGTTTTGGGAGTTTTCTCAAGATCTCTTACTCTTGGGAGAGAAGAGGATCTTGAGGGTGGTAGCAGTGACAGCCCTCAAGTGAGAGACTCTCTTTTGAGAGCGATCACAAGGGATCTTTGTGTGACCCTTGCTGCATGGCCTGTTTGTGCAATGGGGGTCATAAGGAGGGTTATAAGGCTAGAATGCCTTTGGGGGGCATAAGGATTAAGGGGTTGAGATTCTTGATATTTTTACTGTGCCATGAGGTGGCTTCTTGTTTATTTCATACTTGCAGTTCTCCTCAGGGTATTTGGTCCACTACCACCCTTTGAAAATGTTCATCACCAAAGTGTGGTGCTGTGAAAGCCAGGTTGGGAATGTGTCTAGAATATCTGTATGCATTGCTTTCTATGTGTTTGCCTGTTTGTTACCCATCTAGGATTTGGTTCTCCGAGCTCAGGGGTGGCTACCAATTAGCCTAGGCTGGGAGGTGAGCACTCCGTGGTCATATTTGTGTTTTCCATTATGCAGGAAATTCAAAGGAAAGAGAATAGGAACCATGAAAGAGATACAGAAGATTGTTATTGAAGATACTTGAATTCAGTTGCAGCTGTTTGTTTAAAGTTGTTATAGAAATATGTCTCATTCATAGAAAAAAGAGAAGCAAGTTGTAAATTTTGAAAGTAGACCTGAAGTTTTATTGTTGTGACTATTCAGAGAAAACATTTAGTAAATTGGTAGAATATCTTAGAGATGTTTTAAAAAAAAAATAGCTTATTATTTCTACTTCTGGTATATTTGAAAAAGAAAAGTTAATTTGTGTTGCATGCAAAGCTTCTTGTATTATGGAAAGAAATAAAAGAATTGTTTTCATTTAGATTTTACCTGTATTTTTTTAATTGAGACAAATTAGAAGTTTATTTATACTGAAAGCTTTTAAGTATTTTAAATGGAAAAAGTTGTTTTATGTGAATATTTTATTAGAAAAAAATAATAAATGAATTTCTTTATTTCCAGAAAAAGTATGATGTATCTTTGAATAATACTCTAAATTGTATTTTAGTTAGCATTGATTTAAAAGCTTATTTTATAGATGTATTTAAATAAATAAATATATATATATATTTATATTTATATTTTTGATTAAACTTAATGTTTTTCCCTTTATTATATTAGTTTAAAATTTTGCATGTAAAATTCTCTTTTAAAAAAAATATATATATATATAAATTTTATATTGAATTAAATTTCATCTTTTTAGCTATGATTATAAAATTTATGTAAATATAAATATATACATATATATATATATAAATATATATATTTATATACATATATATATATATATATATTTATTTATATATTATATTTAAAAAAAAAAAAAATTTAAAAAAAATGATATGGGTCCCCGCAGACTCCACTGTGTGTACGCACAGTGGACGGCCGCGCGGTGCCCACTATGTGCACCCACAGTGGAGCCCCTTGCGGCTCCCACTGTGTGGGCACATAGTGGACGGCCACGGCCGCCACTGTGTGGCCACACAGTGGGGAGCCGCCAGCGGCGCCCACTGTGTGGGCACACAGTGGTGCCGCGGTGCCCACTATGCGCTCACACAGTGGCACGCGGCCCAAAATGCCTCCCAACTCCCGTGACCTGCAACAACAAGAACGTGGCCACCCGTAGGGTCTTCGGCCCAACAAGAAAATTTAACTGTTTAAAAAAAATTGGGTTAAACCCTAGCCCGAAAGGGGCTAGGGCAGTTTAGCTTTTAAAATAAAAAAATAAATAAGTTATTTGGTTTAGAAAATGTTTATATAAGAAATTAGAACCCTAATTAGGGTTGGGCAACATTATGAAACAATATTTAGGAAGATATAATGGTTTTTAAATTTGGAATTAAAATATTTGTCATTTATGCAAATTATATAATAAATATATATGTATCCATATATATATATGGGTATATGTATATGTATATATACGAATTTTTGAGCATTTTGAATAAGTAATTAAATTATAAATATATAAATATATGCTTATTCAAATATGAATATATGTATATATTTATATAATCCTGATTTTAATTTGGGATAAATTATAAAGAGAAATTTAAAAAAAGAATTTTGAAAGGACTATATAGTCATATTGGAAGATAAATTAAAATACCTCTCCTATTTCCTTTAGTTTGATTAATTTAATAAACCTATTGTCTAAGTATCTCTTGGAGATAGAATTTAACCAGTAGGTTTTCTGCAATTAAAATTTAACAATTTATCGATGCTTAGTTCGTTTCAGAATTAGCTCGAATTTAATAATGAAAATTTCATTAACGCTTGTCGCAAGAGTGAACTTGTTAATTAAATAAGTATCTTTTAAAAAAAAATTTGTTCCATTTTTGCCCTAAATTTTGGGCATGACAATCTATAAAGGCTCTAGTCTTCATAATACTTAGACACCTTGGGACAATTGGGTGACCAAAAATTGGGCAACCTTGCAAACACTCCCTTTGAGTGGTGCAATTTCTCAACCACGACCTTTAGTAAATAGAAAGGAAGTGGTTTGGTTGCCACCTTCGGCTTCAAAAGTTAAATTGAACTTTGATGGAGCCTCTCATGGTAACCCTAGTAAATCTACCATTGGGATTGTGGTCTCTGATGACAGGGCTGGTATCATAAAAGCTCAATGTCAATGTATTGCCTATGGGACTAACAATGTGGCTGAACTTCATGCTCTTTCCACGGATCATGATTTGCTTCTTTCATTACATTTTTTGGATGTTGTTATTGAGGGTGATTCTCATGTAGTTTTTTACATGGTTATGAATCACTCTTCCCACTCTTGGCATTTAAAGTATTGGTTGAATAGGATTCTTGATCAACTTGAGTTGTTTAATTCCTTCACTATTGTTCACTATTTTAGAGAAGCTAATAAGGTGGAAAACTTCTTGGCTAATAAAGCATTGGATGAGGATATCCAAGACTTGGTTGAGGTGGCCTCTAGTTCTTTACCTCCTCACCTGGTTTAACTGGTACTAGGTTATTTGCAGAAGCACGGCCTTGTGCCTTGTCTGGTGATTACATTCAAACATGCAGTTTAATGTGGTGGTGTTTGACTCTTGGACATTGCTTCATTATGTTTGCATTACTATGTGTAATCTCAGGGTGGGTTTGGGTTTTTTCTTTTCTAAGTGGTTGGAATTTGTGGTGTGTGGGAGTCTCTTATTATCATAGTATACTCTTTGTTTTCACTCTATGTTTGTTTATTCTTACTCATTTGCAAATAGATTGACCTTGTACCTCACTGGATGATTATATTTAGGCATGCAGCATTATGATTGCATTACTATGTAGTCTCAGTCTCCGTACAGGTTTGCCTTTATTGCAAGATTAGCTGGGGATTTGTGGTGTGCGGGGATAATTATATTACGCATGATTGAAATCTTCCCTATGATGACCATTATTGCTATATGTCATTTGCATATTCCTTAATGACTACACATATTTCATGTGTTTACCTCATGCTCATCATGCTCCTCCGGTTGGCATACTTTCAGTTTTATGGCATCCTTTACCTTCCTTTCCAAGTGGTGGTAGATTTTTGAGTTTTCTTGACTCATTTGGGAGATCTTGCTCATGTGGATATCTTGGTTTATTGCTTGGTATGTTTTTGATTTATGGCTATGTGCATCATGTGGATATTGTCATCATCTTTTATAAAGGTGGCGGCTTCTCGTTGCTATTTTGCATGTATCTTTTTTTGGACTTGCTTGAGGTAATAGTTATTGTGCCGACCTTTCATGGTTGTGTTGCTTTCTTATGATGACATTGAGCTCTTTATACTCCTGTGCTTTCTCTTGGCTTTGCATTATTTTTCTTGATGGAATCGGTGGGTTACCGCATTTTGATGTCTCACAAACACTATGATTTCCAAGACTCTTATGTTTTGGATGATGAAAAGCTTGGGTGTCTATTTCAAGTTTATTCGCTAGATTTTTCTTTGGCTTTTTGCAAGGTTTTGGGAAAGCAATGGCTAGCGGAAAGAATAGGTTGTTTCCTTGTTGATATTGCATCTCGGTTTCTCACTATCTGTATGGATGTGCTTCTGGATTCTGCTATGGTTAGGGCAATTTTTGATGCATATTTCAACTCCCATTTCTACACTACTGATGATTTGGACATTGCATTATCTAATTACCATTTTGAATTTGGTGATTTTGAATATGCTGGTTTTATTTCTCGTTCTCAATTACTATCTTCTGGTTGGCATGGGGAACTTCTTTCAATTTTAAGGAATGGTTTGATATCTAACTCATATGATGATACATTATTTGCTATGGTAGATCTATTAGATCATGTATCACCAGATTGTTTGGTTGCAGCTGTCAATATATTTGTAGGAATCCACTTTCTCTTAGAATCAATGCACACCATTCGGTCTTCGCCAATGTCGGTTTTACCTATTCAAATGGTGCCTCCTTCTTCTCCTCCATTGGAAGACTCTAGCACATGGTTCTTGAATTCCTTGGCATAAAGACTCTTGGTTTTGCATTATAATATAGGTATTACAGAGTAATAGAGAGCAAAAAGATTTTGGTCCATGGGTTTTTGAGCAGGGCTATGGTTTAATCTATCTACTTCCTTTATTAGCAAGCAGAGAAGTTTATTTTTTGAGAATTTTTCGATGGGTCTGTTAAAGTGCCATATGGCCTCTATGTAAAGTTGCTATTATAGGTGACCGCATTTTCTAAGCAGTAGATTGTATAAACTTTTAGGATTTTGTTATAGGTTTATTTTATGAGCTGTGACCAGAGGTTTTCTTTCCAGGGTTCTTTCCTCCGGTATGCTCTTTGAATCTTGTGTAAAAATTAAAAAAAATATATATTAATAAATTTTAGTGGAGTATTCCACTTTTATCTAAAAAAAAAAATGTTATGAAATCATGTTCATTGTACATTGCATAGTCAAATGTAGAATCCAAGTAAACTTAATTTCTTACTCTTTAGATCAATGCTCTTATTTCTTGAATGTTGTTTTTTCATTTTCTAAATTTTTAAAATTGGAGTTTAAGACAAATGATCTAAAGGGATGAAATTTACACATGTTTCATTTATTCAAATTAAAAAGTTTAAGAAAACAAAATTATTTATAAATTTCATTAATCACATTTTGTTTGTTAAGAACAAGGAAAAGTAACTGCAGACACTTAAAAATAATTATTTTAATTATTTTTAATTCCTCACATAATTAATTAATTAATTATGTTAATTCAAATTCCTCTCAATATTAATTAAATATAATTAATATTGTCACTATAGCATATGATTGATTTATTTAATAAATCAATCCCTTTCTTTATTCTTCTAAAAAAAATCAAATCCTCACAAATCTTCCTCTTTAGCTAATTAATTTCAATTAATTAGTTAACCTACATGATTCTTACAAATCATCTTCTTAATTCATTCTTCTAGAAACTCCCTAAACTCACTTAACATTATTCTTCTAATTTTTTATTCCCTCCACTCATTCTCTCTGCTAGTCAAATTCTCCTACAAATATTAATCCCACCTAACATTTCCTCTAATCCCCCTCCTAATGAGTCGTTAATGGTTAATCATCATGATTAGCCACAAAGTCAACTCTTTGTCCTTTTCATCCAGCCACTAGCTTTAAATGCTCTTTTCCTAGGTGAATGTAAGATTTTTGAAATCACACATTCCTCTGGGCATCCCTTCTCCCAAGGAATTTTTAATTCTTTTTTATTCCTCCAATCCCCATGATATCCTTTTTTGGAGAATTTTTAATTCCTTCAATGTATCTTTTGGAGTGTGGAGATACGAAATGCCTTTAAGGCATATTTCTTGGTCTCCACACCCTCTCTTGGACCTTGTGTGAGCTCACAAGTAAATCTTAGCCCTTCATCTCGAATTCATCCTAGCCATCCATTTTCCTCTCCTCTTCCTATAAAATAGGGCTCCATCCCTTCATTCAAAACATCTTGAAATCCAGTAAGCTTATGCTGCCCTTTTGAGCCCAGGAAATCATCTTGGCAACTTGATCATCTCATCCTTATCATTTTTCAAATCCATTCCATTTGTGCACAACATTGGAGAGCCATCTACATCCAGCAATCAAAGGAGCACATGAAGTGGAGCATTATCAAGGGGCACCTTCACTTCATCAAGCTCAATCTGAAGGAGAAGGTAAAATGGCAAGGTGAAATGGTCTTTTAATGATATTTTAGCATTCTGCATGTTTATTTCATTATGTTTTGATCATTTGACTTTCAAATCTATTTTCCCCTCTTCATTTTGGCATGCCCAGTGGGACCCACGTCCCTAAGAACTAATTTTTTTTTTTTAGGTTTTTGTGAGTTGTGAGATGCAAGTTCCAAAATAGCACGACTGCAGAAAAAAAATCGTTTTTGCAGGTTCCAGAATAGCAGCTCTATATTTCTGTGCAACAGCTTCTTTTCTATTTCTATTTCAGTTTCAACATGATAGCTCTGTGATTAGTGGGAGCATTGTTGTGGGAATTTGAATTCCTATTATCCGATCTATTATTTGCTTTGTTATTTGCTATGTTTAATTATAATCTGTGTGAAAGTAGGAGAGTATGCTCTTGTCTCTATAGACAATCATAAATCTAGACCTTTCACTTTTCTATTCTGTTTAGCGTGACTGTATGCTCTAACCATAGGAAAGTGTGAAAATAGGAGAGTATGCTCTTGTCTATCTAGACAATCAGAAATCCAGACCTTTGACACTTTTCTATCTGTTTAGTGCTACTGTCTACTCTGTTAATCTGTCTGAAATTTTTAGGCGCTAACTGTAGTCTGCATTGTTTATTTTATTTTTTCATTTCCTGTTATCTACTCTGTTTAAATATAATCTTTCTGACTGCGAGAAAGTGTGAAAGTAGGAGATTATGCTCTTGTCTATCTAGACAATCAGAAATCCAGACCTTTGACAATTTTTTTATTCTGTTAAATTTAGGGTTTCTACTCTATTAAATCTAGGGTTTTTGTCTGCTCTATTTTTTTTCCATATCTTCTTTATCTTGACTTCGTTTTCCTCCAAACTCCACCAGATTCTCTGCATTGCCATTTTCCACATTTTCTTCCTTAGGGGCCTTATCCCAAAAATCCACTTTTTCAAACCTAAATCCCATATTTCTCTATTTTTAGGGTTTGCCATAACTTCTTCCCTTTTTATCCAATCATCTCCAAATTTTTCCCATATTATCCATCTCCAACTTTTGCTTCTTTGCCCTTCTTTGACAAATTTTCCCATTCCTTCATCTCTCCTCCAAAATCCCCATTTTTTGCTTGCCTATCCCTTGGAAAGTGGCAAAAACCTAGTCAAACCCCATTTACCCATCAAAGATTCCTTCAAATCCACATTTGTCATTAGTAGAAAAGTTTTTATTCATGTTTTTCTATTCATTCCCAAAAAATCAAAAAAATTAATATTTTTGTCATTTTGTTGTTTTTTGCAGGACGCTTATTGAAGACTCTATTTTTCCAAACTAATCAAATTGTTTTGTAGGATGCTTGTTGAAGAATCCATTTTTTTCAAACTACTAATCAAGTTGTTTTGCAGGTTGCCTAGCTGATCCAACCAAATCTTGTGCATTTATTTAAACTAGGCACCTAGATATTAATTAAAATGGAATGAACCATTGTCTTATGTGTCTTTAAGAAAAGCATAAAGGTAGGAAAGTATGCTCTCATCTTACTAGATGATTAGAAATCCAGACCCTCCAACCTTTTCTTGTTTGATTGTGTGTTTACCTCTAGCGGGCCTGCCCTCCCAACTTGCTCTTTGAGAAGGTAAGAGGGGAATGACCCAAATGAGTACACCTAGACCTGGGGTTCCCAACTCACTATAATAAATAGGCCATTGACTACGAAAGGGTTAATGGTTGGGGCTATATGAGAGTTCACTTTCACATTGGGTGCTTAGTAGGATCCTAGAGATGTCAATCATGCTTGCGTGACTACTAGGTTCTTGGTGCTTCGTTGGGCTATAGGCCTCAATTGCGCTTGCGCAACTTTGAAGGGTAGCTCCTAACGGGAAGACTTACTAAACACCTTGTTCATAGTGGCCAAAAACCTTCTAGTCATTGATGCAGGAGGTCGGACCTCTGAAGTGGCCCATATTCTTACGGCCCTTAGTAGAGACACAAAGTTCGCCATGAGGAGTTTTCATGGGAATTGATGCTTGGCTGCCCTGAGAAGTGAGTGTCATGGAGGGGAGCCAGTGGGGTCAAGCATCTAAGTGTCTGCTCTAGGTAAGCGTAGATGGGAAACCAATTGGGATTCAATGACTATTGTCCTTGCCAACCTTAAGAATGTTGTATATGAGCATGAGTGTCTTTGATATACTATGCATTTGATCACTGTGTTTGCTTTGTTTGATACATACTTACCAAGAGTAGACTAAAAACACATCACTATCCCCAAACACTTTGCAAAAATATTTGTCAAGACACAAACAATTGTCCAAGTCATTACCCACACAAAGTCCAAAATTGCATCAAAGCTCTATCCATCTCATATTTCATAAGCCTAAGAGAGAAGCTAAGAGTCCATCATCTCCATCAACATTCAAGTTTGTCCTTTGAAACACCTACTATCCTCCAAATTAGGGTGGTCGTATCCCTTCATACAACTTGCCATTTGAATCGATCCTTCATGTTCATACCAAAGACAACCTAGTCATCAAATTTCTTCTAAACCATCACTACTATACCTCCTCCATCAATCATCCTCAAATTTCTTAAATCCTTTCATCATAAATTTCTTAAATCCTTTCATCTTCAATTTTCTCAAATCCTTTCATCACAAATTTCTTAAATCCTTTCATTCTCAATTTTCTTAAATCCTTTCATCACAAATTTCTTAAGTCCTTTCATCCTCAAATTTCTGAAATCCTTTCATCACAAATTTCTTAAATCCTTTCATCACAAATTTCTTAAGTCCTTTCATCACATTTTTCCTAAGTTTTTTCATCACAAATATCGTGTATGGTCGCAACTCGATCCCAAAAGAAAAAGATGGCTGAACAACAATATGGCATGCCAAACATTGATGTCCTATATGAAGATCCCACGCAAGATCATACACAAAGTGGGCAACCTAGCGATCAAGATCAAAGTCAAAATCTTGACATGGTTAACCAAGATGAACTTTTTCCAAAAGTGCAAACTTTCCTAGCGGATTCTTATAACCAAGAGACGATGGAAAAGTTTATTAAACACAATCCTACTGCACTTCTGAAAACTCTCCTTGAACATGGAGCTCAACTTCTGCCTGAATTTAATAGATCTGCTCTCACCCAACAACCACAAGGAGACCTCACTCCCACACAAACTGCTGCACCTACTATTCAAACTCAATCAATTGCAACCCCATCAATCATCCAGGCTCAATCAATGCCACCCATGGTACCTCCCACCGTGGTCTCCATCTCACCTTCTTCCTCCTTACCATCCATACCACTATCAAATCCGATCTCATCCATTCTCCAACAAACTTCTATACCACCTCCTTCTATTCAACCATAAATTTCTATTCCACAAACTTCCCTTCCTCCCAACAATGTCACAAATTTTATCTGGGCCATATTCAATCCCATCACAACAGTTGGCAAACCGCAACCAACTATCCCTCAAACCCCAATGACATTGGTCATCACATCCCATGTCCCCACCTCCTCATAATATCAATATATTGGTGGTGGTTCACCTTCTTTGGTTCATCCAATTCATCAATATCAAAGTCCACAACAAGACCTCATCAAGGAAATTCAAGACATGAAAAATATCATCAAGGACATGAAACAAAGGACTAATAAAAGAAAAACTTACTCATTTGAAGAGTTTTGCCCTTGTCCTTATGACCCATCTATATCAGTTGCACCATATCCCTCAGGATTTGAGATTTCTAAATTCACCAAGTATGAAGGCAAAGGAGACCCCCACGATCATGTTTGAGAATTCCACATCTTATGCCAAGAAGTCTTCTCCTATAGTGACCTTTATCTTCGCAGACTCTTTCCCAAGAGTCTCATGGGAGATGCCTTGGCATGGTTCTCATCTTTACCACGAGGTTCCATTGTCTCTTTTCCAGACTTGGCAGAAAAAATTGTGGCCCACTATGCATACAACATGGGTAATGATGTTTCTATGATGGACCTATGTAATACAAAACAAAGGCCTGGAGAAACCTTCACCAATTTCCTACAAAGATGGCGACATCTTATGAAGAAATTCCAGTGGGACATGCCAGAACAACATCAAATTGAATTATTCCAAAAGAACTTGGTGCTTGAACTTTCAAGACCTTTAATATCTCAATGTATCAAATCCTTCCAAAAATTGACAGATAAGGGCCTCGCCCTCGAACGTGTCTTGTTGGAGGAAGGAACCTTGAAACATTACTAGAAATCAACACAAAGTTCTTCCTCTTATTATAACGACAAGCCAAAATTCTAGTCCAAAAACAAAAATGTGGTCAATGATGGTATAACTGATGCAAAGCGGGTCCAAACCGTGGCCGCTCCCCCAAAATCCACCACCGATAATCATCAATTCAATAATCGAGACAATCCAAATCAATCCAAAAAACCTCACAACAATGTCTCAATCCAGGGATGACCACCCTAATCGAATAATAGGACTCCAAGAGATTTCACTCTTCTGGCTGAGCCTATTGAAGTGGTGTTTCAAAAACTTGTTCAAGTAGGTGTAGTGGTTTTTCCAATCACTTTCCCATTTGACCCCAATCAACCTAAACCGAGATGGTATAATGAAAATGAGTATTGTGAATACCATCGTATCAAGGGACATGATACACGAAAGTGTATGAAACTGAAGATCTACATACAAGATCTCATTAATAGAGGTGAGATTGAAGTAGAAAATGCAAAACTTGGTAATAACAATGACAAACTCAAAATGTACTAGGAACCCTTCCCGAATCATGATAAAGGAAAAGGCTCATCATCTAATGCAATGGGTTATGACTACGCTAATCACATAACCAGTTTTGATTTTTAAGTAGGTCGCATTGAACCCACAGACAATCATGTCAATGTCATAACCATCCAAGGAGTCAATTCTCCTTCTTCCCAAAGCAGACCAAATCCTGCTAGGATAGTCATTCAAGGCACCAGGCCTTCCACTTCCCATTTCCAGAATGACTGCAATGCAACTACACATTGAGGAAGGGTCACCATCCAAGGAGTCCCTCCCCCACCAAACCCCCCACCCATGTCTTCCACCCATCGATATGACCTCCTTGATCAACTTGGGAAGACACCCATGCAGATCTCCATTTTGGAACTTCTCAAGACCTCCCCGGTCCATAAAGAAATTTTGGAACAAGCCCTTCTCCAATCACATGTTCTAGATAGCATCAACACCACCCAATTTCAAGCCCTCATTGGAAACCTTGTTTCCCAGCAACACATTGTATTTAACTCCAAAGATGCTCCCGCAGGTGAAGACCATAACAAACCTTTGCACATCGAAGCTCTCATCCACAAGCACAAGGTCAAATGTATCCTGATAGATGGTGGATCTGGGCTTAATCTGTGTACATACAAATTAATAAAACAATTGGGACTTTCTGAGGATCTGATAGACACATCAGGAAGGATCACAATAAAGGCATATGATGATGCAAAAAGAATTTCAAAGGGCATGATCACCTTACCTCTTCAAGTGGGCCCCATTACAATTGAAACCCCTTGCCAAGTACTAGATCTTGATCTCCCCTACAACATTCTCCTCGGGAGGCCATGGATTCATTACTTGTAGGATGTACCTTCCACCTATCACCAATGCATCAAATTCCCCTATAATGGAAGAGTGATCACTATCAAAGGTGATCCCCAACCTTTTCAATATTGCAAACTATTAGAGGGGAAGCATCCGTATCATTGCCCACTAAAATAGACCCTCACTAACGCCTCCATCTGACACATCAAATGTTGCCTCCACATCATCCCAACCAGATAATCGATTCAAGATCTTGGACAATGGCTGTGGAGAATACAAATTGGAGGACGTCTTATTAATTGGCAACCTCCCTCTCTCTCCTAAGTCATTTGGCAAACCAAAAGAGATAAAAAAGGACCCAAAACTAGTCATGCAATGCCAAAACACTACCTTCTAGCAATGGGGCCCACTTGATAACGAGAGCTTCAAAGAAGATATCTCTTCATGGCTATACTGGGAAGAAGATGAAGATCCAACAAGAATATCCAAAGAAATGTACCCAAAAGCATCTGCCATAGTTGAAAAAATGGGTTACAAAGGACATAGCTTGGGACTAGAGGAGAAAGGAAGAAAAACACCCATAAATCCTATCTCCTACAGATACAATAGAGGCTTGGGGTACACCCTGGTGCCTAAGATTACTATTGCTGGTGCCCCTTCTAGTTCTTCTTCGGATGTCAAAAGTGCTGACGATGAGGAATTCCATGAAACGCCTTATGAATATGAGAAAGATATCTTCTTGGACGCTTACATCAATAACATCACCCCCGTAACCCCTCCCACTTCACATGAGCTACATCTTGTCCATCTTGAACTCATTGATTGGGGCTAATGAGACAAACCCACTTTAGATATCTGCGTCGACGATAATGCTCTCATTACTCTCCTAACAATGCAAAATATGGAAGATTGTAGTAGAATCAAGGGTATTCAACTACATGAAAAGGGATACTTTGGTAATCAAGTCAATGCCCTTAGCCACAAAAAGGATAATAAAAGAAAAAGATATGACTCCCTAGGTGAAAACCTCCCTGAGGTGCCTTTGGATGAACAAGAAATAAAAACAAAGGGCGTATCTGAAAGTGAAAACCTGGAAAAGGCACTTGATGATGAGGGATTTGACCTCCCTACCATTGGTTACCTTCCACAGGACAAATCAAATTTGTTGATAGAAGAAACAAACAACATCAACATGGGCATCGAGGTCATTCCGAAAAATGTGCTCATTGCCAAATCCCTCACAAAAATCAAGAAACAAGACTTCATCAACTTCCTGACAAAGGTAAAAATCAATTTTGCATGGTCCTATTCCGATATGCCAGGGTTGGACCCTACCTTGGTGGTTCACAATCTTGCCGTCCGCCCAGATGTAAAACCTATAAAACAAAAATTACGTAAAATGCACCCACATATTGCACTCCTGGTCAAGGCAAAAGTCCAAAAGTTGTTACACGCAGAATTTATCAAACTAATAGATTATGCTGAATGGGTCTCCAACATTGTACCTATCAGCAAACCTGCTAGGGGCATCCGCATCTACACAGATTTCTGAGATCTAAATATAGCTTGTCCTAAAGATGATTTCCCGCTCCCCAATATAGACATGATTGTGGACCTTACAGCAGGAAATGAAATGTTATCGCTAATGGATGGGTTTTCTGGATACAACCAAATTAGGATGGTAGATGAGGATCAGCATAAAACTGCATTCACAACACCATGGGGTACCTTCTATTACCAAGTCATGCCTTTTGGCCTTAAAAATGCTGGAGCTACGTATCAACGAGCAATGACAACAATTTTTCATGACCTCTTGCACAAAATTATGGAGGACTACGTGGATGCTTTGCTAGGAAAATCCAAGACAAGATAAGAACACACCCCCATTCTAAAAACATATCTTTGAAAGATTGGAAAAATACAAGTTGTGCCTAAATCCCAAAAAGTGTGTGTTTGGCACACATCGGGAAAACTATTGGGATTCATTGTTTCCCACAGAGGCATCAAGGTTGATCTTGCAAAGGTAAAAGCTATTATGGAAATGTCTCTGCCAAAAACTCTCAAACAACTGCGCAGTCTCTAGGGAAAACTCCAGTTTGTCAGGCATTTCATTTTACAGCTAGCAAACAAGTGCCATCCATTTGCACACCTGTTGCGTAAAGACACAAAATTTAAATGGGATTGCCTATGTCAAAAGGCCTTTGAGAAATTAAAAGAATATCTAGCATCACCTCCCGTATTGATGCCTCCTGCTCCTGGAAAACCCCTTATTTTGTATATATGTGCTACTATAGTGGCATTGGGGGCATTATTGGCACAAACAAATGATCAAGGTAAGGAACACGCCATTTACTACATCAGTCAGACGTTGGTAGGATATGAACTCAATTACACCCCCATTGAAATAGCATGTTTGGCATTAGTGTTCATCACACAGAAACTATGACACTATATGCTAAATAATAAGACAAAATTAATTGCTAAAATTGATCCACTTAAATATCTCTTGTCCAAAGTTTCTCTCACTGACAAAACCACCAAATGGGTCATGCTCTTAAGCAAGTTTGACATTGAATATGTGGACAGAAAGGCAATCAAGGGACAAGTCATTGTAGATCAGTTGGCTGAAGCTCCACTTGCAAGTGACCATCCTCTTCTCACAAAATTACCAGATGAGTTCATTATGACTATTACCACATCCTCCACATGGAAATTGTATTTTGATGGCTCCTACACTCAAAATAGATCGGGGGCAGGAATATTATTGGTCACAACTCAAGGAGATGGTATCCCCAAATCATACAAGATAGCCTTTGCATGTACCAATAACATAGCAGAATATGAAGCCCTCATCATAGGTTTACGCTTGGCTATCCACTAGAAAATAAAGGAATTACAAGTCTATGGTGATTCCCAACTCATCATAAAATAAGTCAATGATGAATACCAGACAAAAGATGATAAAATCCTTCCCTACCATACCATTGTTGAAGATCTTAAGCAATATTTCATGGAAATCAAGTTTGACCAAATCCCACAAACAAACAACAGGGTTGTAGATGCAATGGCCACCATTGGATTCCTCCTTCAAATGCCAGCACACAGTCAAAAGTGCGAGTTCTTGGTCGAGCAATTGTTTATACTAGCATACAACCTACCAAAGTTTGAAATGGTGTGTGTTCTCATTGGTCTCAAGTCCCCTTGGTACCAAGAAACCTTTGCTTTCCTCAAAGACAACACCATTCCCCCACACCTCACCAAAACCCAATAGCAAACCTTCATCCGCCGATGTGCCCGTTACACCATCCTTGCAGACACCTTGTTTAGAAGGCATTTTGATGGTTCCCTCCTAAGGTGTTTAGATAAACAAGAAGCAGAATGGGCATTACGCGAAGTACACGAGGGTATCTATGGGGCACACTCAAGTGGACTCACATTGGTTAAAAAAATTTTGAGAACAGGATACTATTGGCCTAAAATGGAAGAAGATGCATACAATTATGGTGACAAGATTCATGCACCGTCACAAGAATTGCAGCCATTCATTACACCATGGCCCTTCTCGCAGTGGGGGCTTGATCTCATTGGGAAAATCCACCCTTCATCTTTCAACGGACATAAATTCATTATCACCACCACCAAATACTTCACCAAGTGTGTAGAGGCTATCCCTCTTACTTTCACCACTAGCAAGCAAATATCCAAATTCATCTTGAACTACCTAATCTGTTGATATGGCATCCCAAAAGTTATCATCACAGATAATGGCAAACAATTTAAGAACTAGGATGTCAAAGAACTCTACCAAAAATTCAACATCCAACACCACTTCTCTACTCCATATTACCCCCAAGGCAATGGCCAAGCCGAGGCTTCTAATAAAACCCTAATAAAAATCCTCAAAAAGATAGTCAATGAAGTGGGTCATGATTGGCACCTCCAAATCCATCCTGCATTGTGGGCCTACTGCACCTCCATCCACACCCCCATAGGTGCCACTCCTTATTCCCTAGTATTTGGTTCTGAAGCCATCCTTCCCCTTGAGATTGAGATCCCGTGTCTAAGGGCATCACTGCAAAACATCCTACCAGAGGAAGAATACAGAATTGCCTGCTTACAAGAGCTAGAATTGTTAGATGAAAGGTGCCTCAAGGCCTTGAATCATCTCTAGGTATATCAAAATCATTTGCGCATGAGTTATCATAAAAAAGTCAAAACTCGAGAATTCCAAGTTGGTGATCTTGTCCTCATGGAGAATCAGAAAAATCTACAAGAAAGAGAAAAGAAAGGCAAGTTCGAGCCTAATTGGCTTGGACCATATGTAATCATAGCAAAATATGGATCAGGAGCTTATCAGTTGGCTACTCCTGAAGGTGATCCTTTGGATGATCCAATGAATATCATGCACCTCAAAAGATTTTATGCTTAGTCCTCAGAAAGTCTTAAATGGTCTTAAAAAAAAAATCAAATTTAAAAAAAAAAAAATTAGAAAAAGAAAGAAAAACAATTCGTCCATTAGTGAAAACCACTTGGTGGCGCTATGGACAAGTACCTTGGTGAAAACCTCTGTGCAGATGCCAAGGTAAATAACCGAATCCACTGTCTATCATGTCGATACTAAAAATCCTCTACCATCCAACCCACCCATGCGCAACATTCCTTCTTTTCCGCCTCCCAATAAAACATGTGTATGATGATGAGTCTTCACCCGAGTCATGAACAAGGAATGTCCCATTGAAACTGAGATTTTATGCTCTTTGAAACCTGTGTAAAAATTTAAAAAATTATATATTAATTAATTTTAATGGAGTATTCCACTTTTATCTTAAAAAAAAAATGTTATGAAATCATGTTCATTGTACATTGCATAGTCAAATGTAGAATCCAAGTAAACTTAATTTCTTACTCTTTAGATCAATGCTCTTATTTCTTGAATGTTGTTTTTTCATTTTCTAAATTTTAAAAATTGGAGTTTAAGACAAATGATCTAAAGGGATGAAATTTACACATGTTTCATTTATTCAATTTAAAAAGTTTAAGAAAACAAAATTATTTATACATTTCATTAATCACATTTTGTTTGTTAAGAACAAGGAAAAGTAACTGTAGACAATTAAAATAATCATTTTAATTATTTTTAATTCCTCGCATAATTAGTTAATTAATTATGTTAATTCAAATTCCTCTCAATATTAATTAAATATAATTAATATTGTCACTATAGCATATGATTGATTTATTTAATAAATCAATCCCTTTCTTTATTCTTCTAAAAAAAATCAAATCCTCACAAATCTTCCTCTTAGCTAATTAATTTCAATTAATTAGTTAACCTACATGATTCCTACAAATCATCTTTTTAATTCATTCTTCTAGAAACTCCCTAAACTCACTTAACATTATTCTTCTAATTTTTTATTCCCTCCACTCATTCTCTCTCCTAGTCAAATTCTCCTACAAATATTAATCCCACCTAACGTTTCCTCTAATCCCCCTCCTAATGAGTCATTAATGGTTAATCATCATGATTAGCCACAAAGTCAACTCTTTGTCCTTTTCATCCAGCCACTAGCTTTAAATGCTCTTTTCCTAGGTGAATGTAAGATTTTCGAAATCACACATTCCTCTAGGCATCCCCTCTCCCAAGGAATTTTTAATTCTTTTTTATTCCTCCAATCCCCATGATATCCTTTTTTGGAGAATTTTTAATTCGTCTAATGCATCTTGTGGAGTGTGGAGATATGAAATGCCTTTAAGACATATTTCTTAGTCTCCACACCCTCTCTTGGACCTTATGTGAGCTCACAATTAAATCTTAGCCCTTCATCTCAAATTCATCCTAGCCATCCATTTTCCTCTCCTCTTCCTATAAAATAGGGCTCCATCCCTTCATTCAAAACATCTTGAAATCCAGTAAGCTTATGCTGCCCTTTTGAGCTCAGGAAATCATCTTGGCAACTTGATCATCTCATCCTTATCATTTTTCAAATCCATTCCATTTGTGCACAACATTGGAGAGCCATCCACATCTAGCAATCAAAGGAGCACATGAAGTGGAGCATTATCAAGGGGCGCCTTCACTTCATCAAGCTCAATTCGAAGGAGAAAGTAAAATGGCAAGGTGAAATGGTCTTTTAATGATATTTTAGCATTCTGCATGTTTATTTCATTATGTTTTGATCATTTGACCTTCAAATCTATTTTCCCCTCTTCAGTAACTATATATAACTTATTTACTATATGAGTAGATTAATTCTTATAAATTTACATACTTAAAATCTAACTAAATATTGAATTTGTAAAATATATTTAAACACTTTAATGAAATTGAGTATATATTCAACACTATTTAGTACTGAATTATATTATATTTTATTTCCTAATACTTGACTCAAATTCTCTATATATTAGCTAAGTGATTTCAAGCAATTAATGTTATTAAATCTCATTCATATGTACATCACATATAGACAAATGTTTCTAATTGAAGTAAACTTAATTTCCTATTCTTTATCAATGCTCTTAAATTTCTTGAGCCTTATTTTTTAATTTTTTAAATTATAAAAATTGGACATCAAGTCAAATGATCTAAGTGGATGAAATTTACACATGTTAAGTTTAAGAATGCAAAATTGTTTATACATTTCACTAATTACATTTTTTTGTTAAGAACTGAGGAAAAGTAACTATATATAACCTTTTTAGTTCAAAGCACTAAATTTTGAAGATCTACATATTTGCATGTTTTTGTTTTTAGGTTCAAAGCATGAAATTTTGAAGATCTGAATATTTTTTGCAATGGGAAATAAGAGGACTAGATCAAGGTTGTATGATCATAAAAGGGATGATAAGATGAAAGGTCATACAAAACATAGTCAATAACAATTTGTTGATGTTCAAAATCAATATCATGATGTTCAAGAAACATCTACTCAGGTAGGAGATAAAATTTTTTTTCTAGTATGGAAAATTTGATGGAAATGGATGAAGATAATCTTTTCAATAAAATTTCATTTGAAGATATGATACCTAAAAGCACATTAAAATTGCATTGTAAGAAATTGTGGGATGATTATTTTAAAAATAAGTCTATTATTGGAAGAGCACAATTATTTGTTAAGTTATTTAGGAAAAGGGAAATGAAACCTATTTTGGAGTTGTTGGGTGTTGGTAATAAGAAAAGTTCTCTTGATACATTATTAAAAGAAACTATAATTGAATATTTACAAGAAGTATTTAATTGTATTGACAACACAAGTCGAGGTGTTGATTTAAGTGTTGTACATAGAGCATTGATGACTATGATTACTAGTAAGAAATTGATGTTGGAATTATATACTCAGATGAGAATAATTGATGTTGTCATTGATGGCAACCAACTGGTAGACATGGTTCATAGGTTACATTGGCAATAGACTTCACCTACCAGAACCGACAATCACTATAAAGTTTATTCACACCGGCAGCAGATCATACCGGCATCTAGAGCTGACATGAAATTAATATTGTTTATGTGAAATGTTTTGTAATGTAATATTATATTTGTATAGCCGACATGATGCGTAGTAAATAATCATATATGTATGAGATCTTGTAGGTCATTTTGAAATGAAATTATGTATGTAAGCGATATATGTTAGCGAACAATTGTATATGCACTTTGATGTATTTATTTTGAGAGTGAATAAGTAGCAGAGTAGAGTGAAGCAAGGTTTATGGTAGAGGTATCAAACGAAGCTTAAACTGGTACTAAATCCAACATTGCATATGTTATTTTGATGCAGTACATTGTTATTGGATTTAACCATCCAATTGTGTAGTCAGTGGGACTCCATTTTGTGTTGAGCTGTGAGCTCTAGGCTGTTGGTCTTCCTGCATGTGTAGGCCCCTATTGTACAAGTAATATTTATTCATATTGGTCAGTGAGTAAATATTGTGGGTCACAAATCCCATCGAGGTTTTTCCCCTATTGGGTTTCCTCGCCAAAAATATCTATGTTATGGTGTGCATTGATGTTTATTCTTTTGTTTCTCTTTACTACATTATTATTTGCTCTAATTAATTAAAAAAGTAGGTTTTCAGGACCTGAAACCTTTAACATAGGAGATTAAGATAAGGCACCAAAAAGTTCAGTGCTTAAGAACCACATAAAAAAAGACTAGCCAAAAGGCTAGTGAACCGAAAGGACAACATAACAAAAAAACAACAAAGAAACTAAGAAGGCGCTACATAGTTATTTTCTTCAACAAGTCCTCCACCTTTACCACCAACTAGTCATAGGTTGCCTCGATAGCTTTAAGGTCTTCCAGATCCTTGTTGGGTTTCTTATCCTTCTTTTTGCCTCTAGTATAGGTTCTAGGGCCTTGATCTTCCCCTATTCCTTCAGTTTCTGGATCAATGTCCAGGATTTCCTTTTCTTCATCCAGTTTGCTGATGAGAGTGTGGGTGTTGTTAGCTGAAATCTTTAGGATGCTTAGGCTCTATTCAGCAATGTTCTTTAGACACTCCTCAATTTTACCAATTTTGCTAACAGTATTCGAGAGAGTTTGGTTGTTAGTGTCAGCAAGATTTTTCCTTTCTAGCAAATCCTTCTCAATTTTTTCAAACCTGGGGTTGAAAGCATCTCTTATGTTTTCGGCTTTGGAAATGGTGCTTTTTAGGTCCTCAATGTAGTTGGCCATGGTCTTCCCTTCCCTAGTATTGATGGTTTCTAGAATCAAGACTCTATTGCAGAGTTTTTTGTTTTCGTCCATAGCTTTCTTGTAACCATTAATAAGCCACTCCATAGTTTCCATGAAACCTTGCAAACCCTCGGGGGGAGGGCTAGAGGGGGGGCAGCTTTTCCAAGGGTTACCTGTTCCTCTTTAGGGGTGTGCCAGGTGGTAGTAGTATCTATATCCCTAAGAGTCTCTTCCATGGTCTCCTTTTCTAGATTCTGATCAGCTTCCAGGGCCCTTACCTGCTTGTGGACTTCCGGTTCCTTGACAATCTCCTCTTTCTTCTTGTGCTTTTTCCTGGTCTGGGTATGAGCTTTTGTTTTCTTCTTCAGCAACCCTTGAGGTTTCTCCTCCTCAGAATCATCTGATTCCTCCTCTTCTGAAGAAATGCTAATCATGGGTTTGCCTTTAGGCTTTTTGCCCTTAGAGGATGAAGGTCTAGTTTTGATGTATTTCCTCTTCTTCCCACTTTCATACTCTGAGACATCCATGCTATCCTTGGTGTCAGTTGAAGGGTCACTATCAGACTCCTCTTCCTTTGAGAAGGTAGAATCAGACCCCTCATCCTCAGAATCCATAGAGGGCTGCATCCGAGCAATTTGATTGGCCTTGAGATGGTCATATATTAGGGCCATTAGGCCTTGATGCATTGCTGTATCACCCAGTGGGTTCTCTTTGTAGACCTTAAGGGATGCATTCATCGAATAGAGAAAAAAATAAGGGAAGTTAACCTTATCATTGTGCCTAAAGTGATTCAGCAAAACAAAGTGATAACCATAAACATTTGTGAACCTACCATCTAGAGTGATATAATGCATTAAAACAAAGAGGACCTCTCGCCAGGGTTTGGCAAAATCCCTAGGCGGGTAGTAGGTTTTGCTCAACTTTACCAAGCATTTTTTCTCTTTCTTAGTATCCAAGTATCTTTCAATAGCTTCTCTACTAACCTTCCTATCTTTGTAGAAGTTGCACCCTTTTCTTGTGAGGCCCATGGCTTGAGCAATTAAATCTTCATCAATTTCAACCATTTGGTCTCCCATTTTCAGCATGCCCTTCTTCCAGGTTTTGCAGAAAAACTGGTGACCATGCCATCTCGACCATGGAGTCTCTCCATGAATTTCAAGAAACCACCCTTCTACAAAATACTACAAACCTCCTCCTTCTGTTTCCATTCTTTATAGCTACTTGGTTCATATCGCCTCCTGTTACCACCCATGTTGTCTCTATTCAAAGCCAAATTTTGAAACTTGCAGAGCAAATTAACTAGAGAGCTTTTCAAAACTATCAAAGTTACCTAGAAAGCATGGGAACTGATGGCATTGGTATTGTAATGGATGAGTCTCTCATTATTATAATAACTTGAAGTACTCAAGTTAGTCTTTTTCATAATTATCCTGCCCATCAAGAATCTTTGGAGTACTTCTATATCGCTCATTACATATGATTTGCCTAACATCTTCGGGGAGTCCTTGTTCTCCCATCCACGTGGTCATTTCCTCTTTATTAACTGCCTCATTGGCATCCTAGTCAGTAGAGCCATTGGCCTCCTGGTAAATGTGGGAAATGTAGCTTTTTTTAGAGGTGCTAATAAGGTCTATTGCAGAGATGATTATGTTGTAGATCAACCATGAAGGTTTTGAAATCCCCTTAAGACAATTTATAATATTATTTGAGTCCCCTTCAATCCATAGGTAGGGGCAATTCCATTTTTTAGCTAGGAGGATGCCTTGAAGAGCTGTCGTTGCTTCAACTTTATGGTTAGTTTGGGTTCCAATAGGGACAACAACCATTTCCTTGCAAATTCTTCTGTCATCTCTTAGAACAACTCCATAGCCTGAAAGACCTGGGTTACCTTTAGTAGCACTGTCAAAATTAACTTTGAACCAACCATGAGGGGGGATTTTCCATTTAGTTTCAAGCCTTTTATTGTGGTTGAGGTTAGGACTATCGGTGATCTTCATATTCCACACCCTTAAGATATTTGATTCCAAATAGTTGTTCAAAAAACAAGGACCCTCAATGATCCCTATATTTTCCTAAATCACCCATTGAATTTTCTAGAACACAATATCTTGATTGAGGGATACATCCCTGAAGATTCAATTACTTCTTTCTTTCCATAGTCCCCACAAGATGTGAGGAAGAGAAAATTGCCACAAAGATCTCAAAAAAGAGTTAGTCCATTTAATATTCTAGGAGGAGAATAGATCACTGATGGTATTATGAAACACCTAGGCAATACTAAAACTCTTAAGAGATCTTTCCCAAACTGAGGCAGAGAAGGAGCAGTGGATGGCAAGGTGGTCCATAGACTCTTCTTCCTGAAGGCACAGAGCACATCTATTAGGGAAAGCAAAGCCTTTTCTTTTAAGGTTGTCAAGGGTCAAGATTTTATTATGGAGGATGGTCCAAAAGAAGAAATTGATCTTGGGGGTAAGGCCTTTAATCTAGAATTTAGAACAATTGGGATTACCTAAAGGAATGGGGGACATAACACAATACATAGAGGAAATAGTTAGGAAACCTTTGGGATCATGTTTCCAAATCAGGGAGCCATCCTCTTTGTTCAACCATACCACAAACAAGTGGATCTTGAGCTTAGAAAGGCTTGGATGGATGCTTGCAATATTCTGCCATTTGTTACTAGCCTAGTACTCAGCAACTAAGGAGCCAAAAGTTCTTATACAAGAGGGAGCATGAGGGGCCCATTTATTAATTTCTATCAAAGGTTTATCAAAAAGCTAGGGATCCTCCCAGAATTTAACTTTCCTACCATTACCAACTTTCCATATCACTCCTTTGGCTATACTTTCTTTGCATTTAGAGGCATGATTTTATATGTGGGATCCATTAATGCTAAGATCCGAAATGATAAAAGAAGAAAGAGAGGAGGACTGAAGAGAGTACTTACTTTGCCAAATTTTTCACCATTCAGTATCTACATGAAATATTCTCCAAACTTGTTTGGATAGAAGAGCTTCATTTAGGGTTCGAATCCTCCTCAAGCCTAGACCTCCATGGCTCTTCAGTTTACAAACCTGGTCCCAAGCCACCAAGGACATTCTTTTCTTGTCCTCAACCCCAGACCAAAGGAATCTTCTTTGAATTTTCTTGATTGCATCAACATACTTTACTGGAATTTTGAAAAGGCTAAGAGCATAAATCGGAATACTTTGAAGAGAAGCTTTGAGAAGTTGGAGCTTTCCAGCCTGACTTAGAAGGGCTCCTTTCCAACCAGCTAACATTTTCTAGAATTTGTCCACTAGAGAACTCTAGAAGGAATCTGAAGGAGCAATGCCCATTGGGAGACCAAGGTAGGTAGCATTATTATTTGTTTACTGGTATATTAATTTGAGTTATAAAGTTGATAACAAGTTTAAATATTTCATCTACCGGTTAGACACTGATTCAACCCCCTCTCCCAGTATCTTTGGGACTGTCCTAGCATCTAATAATTGGTATCAGAGCTTCATCCTCTATTTGCAGAAGCCTAACAGCTTGAGGAAGATTCTGAAACTGGTACTGATAGAAAGTTTGAGACAATAATTGGAAGCAACTCTTGAAGATTTTGATGCAAAAAAATTGAAGAATATCAAATTTGAAGATGAACTTAGAACTTCTCAAGAATTAATCAAAGCACTTCAAGAAATCCTGGTGATAGCAAAGAATAAGAGAAAAGAATTACATGTACAATTGCAAAATCAAGATGATGAAGAAAAGGAAACTCTCAAAGATATTGCAAAAAAATTGAGACAAGAGAACAGTAACATGAAGAATAAGATGAAAGATTTAACCATGAGACTATGCAAGGATATTGAAGATAGAAAGAGGAATGAGGAAGATTTGGCTAGAAGACTTAATGAAAGATCAGATGAATCTCTAAGGCTTAGTTATGAAAATAATATGCTTAAAACAGATTTGATTCACATGCAACATGACAAAGAGGAACTTATGAGACAAGTTAGAAATTTGGAAAGTGAGTTGGTCACTGCAAATGAATACAAAGACAAATTCAAGAATAGTTTAGACAAGCTTGATGATATGCTGAAAAGTCAGAAACCTAATGGAGAAACAGTTGGACTTGGATTTGAACATGGAGAAAGTTCTGGGACTGCAAACAATTATGATCACAGCAAACCGGTAAGGCAACCTAATACTTATAAATTCAATGGAAAATGTTTTAATTGCAACAAATTTGGTCATAGAGAAAATCAATGCAGCTTTAGGAATAATCAGAATACAAACTCATCCACCAGTCAATGTTCCAAATGCAATAAAAATGGTCATAACTTAGATAATTGTAGAATGAATGTGAAATGCTATGTTTGTGGTAGATTTAGACATTTATCTAATCAATGCAGAACTCAAACCGGTCAAGGTTATGGAAAAGCTATTCAGAGAAACAATGTAACTTGTTATGCATGTAACAAGATTGGGCATGTTGCAAAATTTTGTAGAAGCAAGAGTGTACTGGTGAACAATAAAGGATCTAATGACAAAGGCAAAGAAAAGGTAAATGAAATCAAGCAAGAATTCACTAAATAATGGATTAGGAAGAGAGATCAGAAAAATGATGAATTTATCTCTACACCGGTAGAACAGAGCAATCTTACACCGACAAGAGATTCTTCATCTAACTAAGGAATAATCCTTAGGGGTAAGGCAACTAATTCAAGATCATGCATTTACCCTCAGTTGGTGGTAAGAAGTTATAATTCTTCTTTACTGGCACACATGTTGAGTATTCACTTCACCGGTGAAGCATTTATTATGGTTGTAAGTTAACTTTTTGGTTATAAAAACACTATAACTTCTCATTTCAACTCACCAAAGCATTCAAGCATTCAAAGTAGAGCTAAATTGAGCAAAGGCATCCCAAAAGTGAAGCAACAAAGGTTTTTCAAAGCATTCAAGGATTTCTCAACTAAAAGGTATTTATCTTACCCAATGGCATCTTCATCTTTTGTTCCCGAATTCGTTGCAAACCCTACTATTGTGGAGAACATAAAATGACCTAGACCCATTTTCAAGATAACCCCTAAGATAGCAAAACTGGATGACTCCATTGGTGCATTTTTGAAAATCCCAAAAGGAGTTGCATTTGCTGAAGACCCTAGGGCATACATACATTGCTACATTGAAAATTTAGGGTCTGAAGATTTGAAGAATATGTTCATAAATGTTATCACTGACAAACATGGGGTAGTTAAACTAGAACACAAGGTTATTGAGGATTTAGGGTTCATTAACATCCTCCATATGCCAGAATTCTCAGATGAAACTATCTGCTATGTTCTTAGCAGGGTTGACGGTGAATTTATGTGGCTAAACTCAGTATTTAAGATCACTAAGGAAGCTATAAGAGTTATTACTGCTTTACCCTCCACCGGCACTAGGCTTGATAAGAAAAAGAAAATTCCAAACAAGGAAGTTATGAGCTTAACCAAAGCTACATTTGACAATAGATCACTTAGGGTCAATGATATAATAGATAACAATGTTAAATTTGCAAGTATGGTCATTGGATATAGAGTTGCTCATACTAACAGACTGAATTTTGTATCTAGTTTATGCATTCATAGTGCTCATGAGATGATCTTGAATAATGCTAAAATTGACATTTGTGAATGGTTAAAGGATGAATTGCTAGAGAATTTGAGCAAGATAAAAGGAGATAAGAAGGGAACCTTTAAATTTGGAAATCTGATTGTGTGTTTAATGCTTTACTTCTCAAAGGAGATTCCCGGTATTGGACATAAGGATTTTGCCTATGATATCTCTGTTAGAAAATAGATAAAGGAGGCAATTACCGACATGGGATCTGATAGTGAAAAACTGGTAAAAGAGTATTTCAATGATTTTCAAGCAAAAATGAGACAAAGGGAAAGGATTCCTCAAAGCATTGTTGATAAGTATGAAAAACAAATATGCTTTGTAATTAAAAGAGATGAAGTATGGATGGAGGCAGTTACACCTAGAATTATCTAGATAATAGAGATGGGCTATGAAGTGGATTTAAACATCTTGGAAGCTTATGCCAATATAATTTTAGATGCCCCAAGGGAACCTACTGAAAAGATCTTTGGCACTATAGAAACTATAGAGAGTGATGTTCCTATGCTGAAGCAGAGGAAGAAAAGAGAAAAAGATATAAAAGATGCTTCAAAGTTTGTTAAAATTGTTATAGAAAGCTTACTAAAACTTGATTCGATGAAAGGTGTTGCTGAACAAGAAAGAAGAACAAAACAACAACCAGTAGCACATATCTCTCTTGTGGCTACCTCATCTGATTCTGATAGTGATAGGGTAGCTGAATTCAAGAGAGTGCACAGAAAAAAAAGAAAACCCTCACCAGCACCTGCTCCATCTCCTAAGAAATCAAGAACACTTAGAAAGAAACAACAAGTTGTAAGAGAGCCTAGTGGTCCTAAGAAGAAAGTTACCCCAAAGAAGAAATCTGAACAAAAAGAACTGGATACTCTTTCACCAAAAGAATTGGTAAATGAAATTACTCAAGAAGGAAATCTTAGTAATGTTAATAAGTTTTATCATTCTTTTAAGGATTCAAATAAGGATACTATAGAGGAAAGTATTATTTTGTATGTGGATATATATAAAAATGTCCTTATTGAGGTTGTAGATGTTCTTCCTAATGATTTATACTTAAGACTTGAAGCAAAGAGAATGTTTGTTATGGAGTTAGACAAGAAATTGAAGGTAGAAGCTCTATTAGTTGTGCATCTTGTTAATTCCAAGCAGGAAATTGATGACCTTATATCTGAAGCCAATAGAGCTATTTTTGTGAGTGGTCACTGACAAGTTAGTCTTATGGCTAGTAGAGTGAAAGAAATTGCATATGAAACAACAAATAAATGGGATATATTTTTTGTTGAGAGAGAGAAGAAAGAAGAGAAAGACAAAAAAAAGGTTGATAAATCATTCACTAAAGTGTATCAGAAGACAAAAAAGGGTAAAGGCAAGATTGACGGTGTACCTGATATCATAGTTAAGTACAACCTACCACTACCGGTACAGGATACCCCTCCAATAATTTCAGAGGCACGGGCACAAACAGATAGTTAGCTTGAAGAAGAGAAGGTAGAGGAAGTAACAAAAGATGACATTAATCTAGAGTCAGACATTCTTTTTACCATGAATGTGGACACTCGGGATTTTAATATTGTATTGGATAAGAAAATTGAAGAGGTGAAGAAAGTTGAAGCTACAAATGTTGAGGTCTCTGAGTCACTGGTCAACACTGTTGACTCTCAACTTAACATTGAAATATCGACAAAAGAAGAAACTGGAACAGAAATAGGGCATGAACATAATATATCTGAACAGACAGATAGTAAGACAAAAAGTAAGGTTGAAAATAAGAATGAGGATAAGAATGAAGATAAGAAGGAAGAAAAAGTGGATAAAGAAGAGGTTAAGGATGGAAGAAAGGAAGTAGGAGTGGTTAAGATAACTATGTAGACATTTGGAGAAGAAAAGAAACCAATTGTAGAACCAAGCACTCCGCCTAGCACCTCTACTGTGGATTATAGACCAATGAATGTTACAGATGTACTTTTAGATTCAATAAAGAGGATTACAGAATGCAATGCCTTAGCATTTAAGGCCATTGATGATACTTTACTGATTTTGCAAATGATTGCACCACAAGTAAAGTTGATCATATTGATGGATCTATAGGTAAATTGGACACATTGTCCAAATTCATTGCTTCTAACATTCAAACTGTGGATAAAATAAATGAAGAGACCGTTAAGGAAAGATTGTATAAAGAGAAAGATGAATTATTTGATAGGACAAAAGATTGTACAAGATAGATTGATTCTTTGTTACCGACACTAAATTCCACCATTATGGAATACAAAGAGTTGTATAGGGAAGCATGTAAGCCTCACCATCTAACCGAGGATATTGATAAGGAAATAAGGAAAACACAAAAGGAAATTGATGATATAGTTGATAATATGGTTGGTTCTTTAGAACATACTTCAATTTTGGATCAGGAAATGGCAACCTATGAAGAGAAGATTGAGAAATTGGAAAGGGAGAAAGCAAGGCTAAGAATGAAAACCTAGGAGTTGAAGAACAAGCTTGGTCCTAGATTGGACAACTTATTAACACACCAGAATGAGTTGTCTAAAGTGACTATTCAAGGAGAAAGATCACCAGAGAAATAAATGCATTATCTCACTGGTATGATAAGACAGTCAAAGACCATAATTTCTAACAGTACTAAGTTTTTGCAAGGTCTTAACTTAGTTTTGGTAGACATTTTCTAGATTGTACATAAGTGGCTACAAGTTTCTAGGTAAATTTTGAATATTTTTTATTCTTTTGACATCCTTTGCCATTGATGTCAAAGGGGGAGTAGTGGTGTATGATAAAAATGTATAGAAGGAGATCATTTTCTCAGGGGGAGCACACTCAATTTTTGGACTTTATTTTGGATATCAGTTTTTGGATTTTTCTCATGAGTGTTTCCATCAATACCAAAGGGGGAGATTGTTGGCATTATACACTCAGATGAGAATAGTTGATGTTGTCATTGATGGCAACCAACTAGTAGACATGGTTCACGGGTTATACTAGCAATAGACTTCACCTACCAGCACCGATAGTCACTACAAAGGTTATTCACACTGGCAGCAGATCATACTAACATCCAGAACCAACATCAAATTAATATTGTTTATGCAAAATGTTTTGTAATGTAATATTATATTTGTATACCTGTCATGATGCATTGTAAAGACTCATATATGTATGAGATCTTGTAGGTCATTTTGAAATGAAATTAGGTATGTATGTAAGCGGTATATATTAGTGAACAATTGTATATGCACTTTGATGTATTTATTTTGAGAGCGAATAAGAAGTAGAGTAGAGTAAAGCAAGATTTATGGTAGAGGTATCAGATAGAGCTTAAACCAGTACTAAATCCAGCATTGCAGATGCTATTTTGAAGCAGTACATTGTTATTGGATTTAACCATCTAATTGTGTAGTCAGTGGGACTCCATTTTGTGTTGAGCAATGAGCTCTAGGCTGTTGGCCTTCCTGCATGTGTAGGCCCCTATTGTACAAGTAATATTTATTCATATTGTCCAATGAGTAAATATTGTGGGTCACAAATCCCACTGAGGTTTTTCCCCTACTGGGTTTCCTCGCCAAAAAATATTTGTGTTATGGTGTGCATTGATGCTTATTCTTTTGTTTCTCTTTACTGCATTATTATTTGTTTACTAGTATATTAATCTGAGTTATAAAGTTGCAAACACGTTTAAATCTTTCATCTACCAGTTAGACACTAATTCACCCCCCGCCCCTCCCCCCCCCTCTCAGTGTCTTTGGGACTATCCTAGCATCTAACAATTGACTCGTAGAAAATAAGTTAATGCAATTTCTCAATTAATGCATGTATCTAGAAGAACTATTCAAAGATACATTAGGAAGAGAAATATGTTGGATGAAAACATTGAAAAGAATTGGTTAAATATCTATAGGGTTCCTAGAAAAGACAAAATTTCTGAAGATGTAAAAAGACAGGTCATTGATTATTGGACCAACCAATCTCATGTTTCTTCCAATAGAAGGGACACTATACAGATGATAGATGAAGATGGTAAAAAGATTACACATCCAAAACATTTCTTAGATACAACACAAAATGAATTGTTTGAAGCATTCAAACAAGAATTTCAGATGTAAAGATTTGCCAAAGGATGTTTAAGAGATTGTGTCCTTGCTTTGTACGCATAAATAAGGTACGCGAAACTTGTTGTTGTTGAAATCATGTTGAATTTCATCTACATTTGCAATCATATAAGAAGTTCATGGCAATAATTAATCCAAATCTAGTCATTCCTACAAGTATAAAATGGTTTGTGAAGTCTATTTTATGTGATAAATTAGAAGATTCAGATGAGTTCAAAATACAATGTATAAAAGGTGAATGCAATGATTGTGGATTTTTGAGTAAGTTTGTGTTGCAAACTAAGAATATTGATATTCATGCACTAGTTATATGGAAGAGATTTGAATATGAGACATACCAAAGTAAGTCAGGAACTAAATCCAAAAAAGTTATGTTGAAAGAGAGTGAATTGCCCTACATTCAGTTTATAGATAGATTTCATAATATGATATATCCACATATCCAACATTGTCATGATGCAAGATGGTAGGCTAAATAGTTTCATGATTCAAAGAATTGTTTTCCGCCAGGTTGTATTCTTTCAATTGTTGATTTCTCCTAGAACTATACATTTAGTCCTCACATAGAAATTCAAAGTCAATATTATCATTTCGATCAAGTTGCAATATTTGTACAAGTTTTCTATAGACATGCACAATTTCATGTGGATGGTATAGAGAGTACTGAAAATGAACGCATTATCATCAAGGAGGTTCATTTCTATATCAGTGATGATACGTGTCATGATAGGAGCTATGTAGCACATTGTTTTGGAATTTTTTTTGAAGATATTAAAGATCATGGGATAGAATGTACACAACATTGGATTTGGTCAGATGGATGTGCTGGTAAGTACATTATATTTGAAATTGATTATAAGTTGATTTTTTTCTTATATATGATTTGATTGTATATAATAGGTCAAGTTTAAATATATATATGTTATTCATGTCAGGGAAATTTAAGTCTACAAAAGCTTTTAACTAGCTATCCCTACAACATGCTTGACATAGCATAAAGTTTTTGTGGAACTTCTTTGAGAGTGGACATGGAAAAGAAGAGCATGATGGAGCAGGAGCATGTGTGAAGCATGCACTTCACCAACATGAACTTGCAGGTAAGTTCTCTTCATATTTGTGTATAGTTTTAATTCTCTTCATATATATATATGTACATGGTTTGTCCAATTTTCTAAAGCGAGAGCTTCTGTACAGGTAACACCATACATAATTCTAATGATATAATTTAATGGTGCAAAAATCATTTTGCTTGTCGTGATACAACTTACATCAAGCATTATTTTTGGGAAGTTAAAGGTATATATAAATTTTCTTGAATTATTTTTAAAATTTGTGTGTGTATATATATATATGTACATGCATATGTGTGAAATGAACTAAAATTGACTAAATAATTTGTATTATCAAATATTGATTGATCAAATCCTTATAATTGTCAATCAATTAATGGTATTAGAAGTTTTCATCAAGTCATGACTATGGGATTTAGCAAGCCTCGTGTTATTCTTCCAAGAGGAAAATCATGCTTTTGTGTTGATTGCATTGTGAACAACATAGATACTCATTGTCAAAATATTGCTAATGGGTATGTTTTGCAATGGGAAATGAAATAATTTTACACAATACCTCCTTACGAAGATAGTGACATTATTGATATTCATGATCCTCTATATTTAGTTGATTATGAACGTGTTTTTGATTTAGTTGTTATAGGTGTGTGCATGCATATTTTGTAAATTATATATGTACATGTACAAATTTTTAAATTCTTATTTAATTTAATATTGTTCAAAATTAATTTAAAAATGTATAATGAACTAATATTGTTTGAAATATATATACATGTGGTCTATTTTCATAGGTGATATTTTTTAGTGATTGTTGATCCTGATAACACTGAAAGTGTAGATTATTATCTACCGAGATGCACACAACCAAAATGCAAGTTATTGGAATCAGTCAATGATGATTATGGGCAAAAATATCCCACTGGTTCAGTTGTTGTTGAAGGCACCTATTATCAAAAAATAAAGATAGATACAAATGGTGTAACATTCATTGATTATATGCCTGGCCAAAAATTTCTACACTACAGTCACTTAGTAATAGTGACAAGATTGTAGTTGGAGACATTGCCAAAAAGAGGATGTGGCAACCAAAAGTGGAGGTTACCTATTGAAGATCATGATTTTTTTTTAGAAATTATAAAAGATAGGGAGGATCCAAATTATATGTACCGGGAGCTTTAAGTTCACTTGTCATGTTTGAACAAGTAAATTATATTAGATAGGTCTTATTTTGATACTCATATATATTTAGATATTTCTAGACACGTGTTTACATTTGGGTAACTTGTGAAAATTTAGTTTTGTTGATGCATCTATTTTACATTTTATATGTTGATTTTACATGTTTTATTCTTAAATTAAATATTTTGTGTCTATCCATTGAACATGTATGTATTGATTTTAATTTTTAATTTTATTTATGTGTATGGATTCATTTCATTACATATTGTCTTAAGGGGTCATTTAAACACATGTATGGATTCATTTATATTTGTACACATGCATGGATTCTTTTTATTCATCTATGTATTCATTTAATTTATATTTACACATGTATAGTTTTATTTAATTATGTTGTATATATAGTTACGCATGTATATATAGTTACATAGGTAGCTTGAATTTTCAATGTGTGAATCACCTACTAAATCATCTTTAAATGTATGTATACATGTATTGATTCATTTATAGATATGCATGATCCAAGAGATCATCTATATATATGTTGTCTTAAGGGGTCTTAAGGGGATATTTGTGTCATGGATTCATTTATATTTTTACACATGCATGGATTCATTTTATTCATCTATGTATTCATTTAATTTATATTTACACATGTAAGGTTTCTTTTAATTATATTGCATGGATTCATTTAATTACGTTGTCCTAAGGTGTTTTAAGTGGTCTTAAGGGGATTTAAGGAGATATTTGCATCATGGATATAAGTTCATTAAATTTAAATATATAGATATAAGCTCGTTAAATTTTTTAAGTTCGTTCATTAAACATACATAAATACTTAACTAAAATGAGCAACTAAATTAAATTTTAACGACTAAATTTGTATGCTTAAGAGGATTTAAGGGGATTTAACTAAAATGAACAACTAAATTAAATTTCAATATAAATATGTTGTCTTAATATGTTTTAAGTGGTCTTAAGGGATTTAAGGGGATATTTACATCATAGATTCTTTTATGTTCTTACACATGCATGGATTTGTTTTATTCATCTATGTACATTCATTTAATTATGTTGTTTGGGTTCATCTAATTATGTTGTCCTAAGGTGTTTTAAGTGGTCTTAAGGGGATTTAAGGGGATATTTGCATCATGGATATAAGTTCATTAAATTTAAATATATAGATATAAGTTCATTAATTTTTTGAAGTTCGTTCATTAAACATACATAAACACTTAACTAAAATGAACAACTAAATTAAATTTTAATGACTAAATTTGTATGCTTAAGGGGATTTAGCTAAAATGAACAACTAAATTAAATTTCAATCTAACTATGTTGTCTTAAGGTGTTTTAAGTGGTCTTAAGGGGATATTTGCGTCATGGATTCTTTTATATTTTTACACATGCATGGATTTGTTTTATTCATCTATGTGCATTCATTTAATTTATATTTACACATCTTATTTCATTTAATTATGTTGTCCTAAGGCGTTTTAAGTGGTCTTAAGGGGATTTAAGGGGATATTTGCATCATAGATATAAGTTCATTAAATTTAAATATATAGATATAAGTTCATTAAATTTTTGAAGTAAGTTCATTAAACATACATAAACACTTAACTAAAATGAACAACTAAATTTTTTTAAAAATGAACAACTAAAATATACATAAATACTTAACTTTCAAAAATCTACAAAGTCTAGTATGAAATGTAGATTCCTAATACATATATGTATATGTCTATCTATCACATACACATTTGAAATTTAAATGACTATCTATCATTTAAACACTTAACTTTCAAAAACATAATCTATCTATCTAACACATACACATATATGTCTATCTATCACATGTACATGTATTAAATGTCTAGTACACATACACACATGAAATATGGAAAATAAATATCTAGTACACATACGCATATGAAATGTGTAGTACACATGTATGAAATGTCTATTACACATGTACACATATGAAATGTCTAGAAAATGTGTGCACATGCACACACACACACACACACACACACACACACACACACACATATATATGTATATATGTATATATGTATACATATATATATATATATATACATATATACATATATACATATATACATATATATATATATATATGTGCATATATATATATATATACATATATATATATATATGTATATATGTATATATGTATACATATATATATATATATATGTATATATGTATATATGTATACATATATACATATATACATATATACATATATACATATATACATATATACATATATATATATATGTGCATATATATATATACATATATATATATATGTATATATATATATATATGTATATATATATATATATGTATATATATATATATATATATATATATATACATATATATATATATATACAATGGGTCACTCAGGGCTATGTCTTGAACCATGTGCCTGCAATAGAGTATGCACGCATAAACTCATACATTAAACATTTAATTCATGTACTAGAGTAATTTTTTTTAAGTAACATAGATTAAGAGCATTTGCACATAGAAAAACATACCTCTGAAGAGTCTCTAACATTACCACCATGTGCATGCAGGATTCTAGGACGTCTATGTGATGAGGAGCTCAACCTGCGTGATAGTGGTGCATCTTGCAATGTTGAAATTTTTGTTAGATATACATACACATACATTTATAACTTGGAACCTAACTCTTTAAATATATAACTTAAATATTTAAAAGAAACAATTAATTTAAATTTATAATGTATAGCTGTGTCTCCTGATGATCAGGGCCAGTGGCATTGTGTAGATCCTCAAACATCACCCCATGCACCTGCAATAGAGTATGCATGCATAAACACATACATTAAACATTTAATTCATACTAGAGTAATTTTTTTTAAGTAACATATATTAAGAGCATATGTGTAGACAAACATACCTCTGAAGGGTGTCTAACATCACCACCATGTGCATGCAGAGTTCTAGGGCGTCTATGTGACAAGGAGCCCAACATGCGTAATAGTGGTGCATCCTGCAATGTTAAAATTTTGTTAGATATGCATACACATATATTTATAACTTGGAACCTAACCCTTTAAATATAGAACTTAAATATTTAAGAAACAATTAATTTAAAGTTATAATGTATACCTGTGTCTCTTGATGAATAGGGCTGGTGGCAATGTGCAAATCCTCAAACATCACCCCAGGTTCTTGAAATATAAATTACACATGAACTCACATGTACATTATTTAAACATTCATTATTATGTTTTAAATATATATATATATATATAATTTTAAATATCAAATCGAATCTACTTGAACATGTACATATGTGTGGTTGTAGATAAACATACCTTAGGGTCTCTAACACCTCCATCACACACATGCTGGACTCTAGAATGTTTGCAAGATGAATGGCTCATCCTGTGCAATGCTTGCTCATCCTAGACAATGCACACATTTTGTTTGATATATAATTTAAATAACTTGAAATTATTTAATAAACACCCAGATCTCCATTTAAAATAGAGCTTAAAAACAAAAAAATAATAATTTAAACTTTATATATACCCGTGTCTCCTGATGAACAACTGGGTCAGTAGCAGCATCTAAATATCCATACATAGACCCTAACATGATACCCTCTATAGTTTAAAAAATATAATCCAATATATATAATTAATTTAATCTATGCAGTTCATGTGTACAATCAAGTAGCTATATAAAATTTCTAAATTAAAATTAGTAAATTATATATTATAATTCATACATCTCCTATAGCATGTAAAGCTCGTCTAATATTGTTGATATCAGAATCATGCAAGGAGCCCACTCTAACATGACCCCCCTCACTGTCTAACTCCATAAGAATCGTAGTGAACATCCCTGAAAATACAGTACTAGGTAATGTGGCTCAATCAACTGATTTATAAATAGGAGGAGGAGGTGTATCCTGACCAACTGTTGTATGCTGGGGTGGGGCAGTAGGATGTGCAGCAGCAATAGGCTGAGAATTTGTATGCTCACAACCATGGCTAGAAGCACTTGGTCTAGCAAGTACACACCTAACAAATGATGGGGCCTCCTCTAGTGGGATCCCATGCTCCATAGCAATGACCTGATATGAATCCAAGAGATCACTAGATAAGCATGCACTCATTTGTCGTAAACAATCTATGTCATGCATATGTGCAGCATCTATCGGTGATGGTATGTCTACTCAAACATATGGATCATCACTCACTGATGCATCATGAATGCTAGTATGAGAGCGCAACAAATATCTACCCACCCGATCTGATGTCATCTCATCCACCTGTGTGGCTATAGTAGCAATACTAGAAAACATGGATTGTCAAGTGTCATCTAGTACACTATCTACAGCATGTGCTAGGTTTGCACTCTTGAGAAGAACCACAAGGTTTGGACCAATCAATGCCCATTTATTAATAGATGGGGGTGCACTTGGTCATCTAAACTTATCTAAAAATCTACCCTTCCCTTGCCCAACATGTTTCAGAAAATTGGCGTCGTCAACATCATCCAACAAATGAAACTTTGCAAATAATTGTTTGTAGAAACAAAGGGGCAACTCATCCTTTTGGGGCCACCTATGATGAGTGGCTAACCATCTAGGATAGATAAAAGTTTCTACCAGTGCATCTGTGCACCTAGTAGCCATATAACCCTTCACCCTACCAAAGGCTTGATAATGAGGAAACATGATTTTCACATCAGTTGTGGATACCCTATCACTCATTGTCTCCCATTTCACCGTACCACGTACAATGTGTGAAAGGGATCTATAGAACTCCTCTATGTTGACCTCATCATATGGATTATAATTGTCAACGAGGTCAATCATAAGAAGTAGCTCCTGTTTAATTATATCACCCCTTTTCTTATTTGTTCGATCATGCATGTTTCCCAATGTGATATTTAAATGATGTAGGGCACATTGGAGTGCCTCTGCTGTCTGATTGTAGAGTTGTTGTCTCTCTTGTGGAGTTGTGGCAGACCTATGTGGCATCTACTCACTCCCAGGAGGATGAACACCAGGCTCAGAACTACTAGTGTTATGTGATCCAAGCTCATCAAACATGATGTGAGTGGGTAATGTGTATATATATGCACATGTGCATGTATGTAGTACACATGATAATAATTATAAAAGTATACATACATTTAAATCATTTTAAACATATTTAAACATGTAAATTAAAAAAAAATAGATATAAAAAAAAGAAATTTAAACGTCATAAATGCATACAAGTTAAAATTATCTATATAAAGACAAATTTAAGATACAATTCTAGATCTATGCACAAAAGAAATTTAAACAACAACTATAAATTTAATTTTAAATTTCAAAATATATCTAATTTATAATTACATATATTTGCATATACAATAATTAATTTAAAAATTAGTCCAATTAAGTCAAATTAATTTACAATTACAATTAGTCAAATTAAGTCAAATTAAGACAAATAAAGTCAAATTAATTTATAATTAAGTCAAATTAATTTACAATTAGTCAAATTAAGTCAAATTAATTTACAATTGAATATACAATTTAATTAATTTCAACGTATGTCTTATATGGTCGTAATAGGTCCTATGGAGTGCAGATGTGTTGTAAGGGGCCTTGTGTGGTCCTAAGGGGTCACCCATGTGTTAGAACACATGCGTGACCCCTTAGGACCACATAAGACCCCTTTCGACACCATTTAGTCTTATGTGGTCCTAATAGGTCCTAAGGGGTGCGCATGTGTTGTAAGGGGCCTTGTGTGGTCCTAAGGGGTCACCCATGTGTTAGAACACATGCGTGACCCCTTAGGACCACATAAGACCCCTTGCGACACCATTTGGTCTTATGTGGTCCTAATAGGTCCTAAGGGATACATATGTGTTGTAAGGGGCCTTGTGTGGTCCTAAGGGGTCACCCATGTGTTAGAACACATGCATGACCCCTTAGGACCATATAAGGCCCCTTGTGACACCATTTGGTCTTATGTGGTCATAATAGGTCCCAAGGGGTGCATATGTGTCTTAAGGGGCCTTGTGTGGTCCTAAGGGGTCACCCATGTGTTAGAACACATGCATGACCCCTTAGGACCACATAAGAACCCTTTCGACACCATTTGGTCTTATGTGGTTGTAATAGGTCCTAAGGGATACAAATGTGTTGAAAGGGGCCTTGTGTGGTCCTAAGGGGTCACCCATGTGTTAGAACACATACGTGACCCCTTAGGACCACATATGACCCCTTTTGACACCATTTGGTCTTATGTGGTTGTAATAGGTCCTAAGGGGTGCACATGTGTTGTAAGGGGCCTTGTGTGGTCCTAAGGGGTCACCCATGTGTTAGAACACATGCATGGCCCCTTAGGACCACATAAGACCCCTTGTGACACCATTTGGTCTTATGTGGTCCTTGTGCTATGCTCACATTCATCATTTCTAAATAGGAAATAAGGAAAATCATGAATCCCTTAACTATCTAATCAATTCAAACACAAAACTAATGAAATAGATGCAAAACAGAATTAAATTAAACAATATAAAACTCCCTATTGTGCATCATGACTTCCATTTCTCTTCTCCTCTTTGTGGTATGGTGGCTCTCAGATATTGCACTGGAAACCTGCAACTGACACAAAGATTCAAAGTTCGTGATTGTTGAAAATGGAGATTGAATGCTCAAATTATAGATTTTTGGAGAAGATTGATTGAAAGGTGGAACAGATTGATCAAGAGGTGGAACTCAGGTGAGCTCACATGAAGATTGATAGTTGAACTACTGATTTAGAGGTGAAACAGAATAGATTGAATAGATTAATTAAGTCAACTGATTGAGAAAAGTCTAACTAAAGGAAGAAAAAGAATGATTGGAGGAAATTAAGAAGATGACAAAGCTAACTAGAAGATGGAAATAGAGATTGGAGAGATAAATGATTAATAAATTAATTGATTGAATTAATTAATTTATCATGTGCTTGCACTTTGATTTGCTTTTTCAATTTAATCTTTGCATGAGATTTAATTAAAATAATTGAATTTATTTTAAATTCAATTTAGTATTTGAATATATTTAGAACTTGACTTTGAATTTGAATTTGATTTTTGAAATCATCCACATGTAATTGAATTTAGAAGAAAATAGAAGAATTTGAAATTAAATGAAATTAGAATCTCGGGATGGAATTAGAAGAATTAATTAGTTAATTAAATAATTTAAAGAAACTATTTAACTATTTTTGAAATGGATTTTAATTAAATAATAAAGATTATTTAAATAAAAGGATTAAAATCATAATTAATTAAATTATTAATATTTAATTAATATTTAGAAAAGGGTTAAATGATTAATTGATTTAGAGATAGAAATTGAAAATAGAAGTAATTTATTTAAATAATAAAGATTATTTAAATTGGGGAATTAATCAGAACTAATTAAATAATAAATATTTAATTAACATTAGGACATGGTTAAAATGATTAAATAATGATAGAATAAGAAAGAGAATAATTAGTAAGATTATGAGGAAATATGAAATTAGAAGAATAAGATTATAATTAAAGAATTATTTAATCAATTAGACGAATAATTAGCACATGATCAATGAGAAATTTTTATGTGTCTACAGTCCTAATAGGTCCTAAGGGGTTCACATGTGTCGTAAGGGGCCTTGTGTGGTCCTAAGTGGTCATATAAAATAATTATATACACCTTAGGATGTATACATGCACATACATACATACACGTCAAGACATGCTATCAGGGGTTGTGTGTGGTCTTGAGGGGTGTGACCCCTCCGGACCACACACAACCCCTGATAGCATGTCCTGAGGTGTATGTATGGCCTAAGGTATATATAATCATTTTATGTGTATTTATGTATGTATGTGTATGTATTTATGCATGTTTATGTACATGTAGGTATGTACATGTATGTGTGTGTATGTATGTAGACCTATGTATGTATGTTTATGTATGTATGTGTATGTCTATATCCTAAGGTGTACATATAACTATTTTATATGTATGTATATGTATGTATGTATGTAGGTAGGTAGGTATGTATGTTTGTGTATGTATGTGTATGTTTGTGTATGTATGTATGTAGGTTTGTATGTATGTGTATGTATGTATGTATGTATGTATGTATGTATTTGTATGTATGTGTGTATTTATGTACATGTATGTATTTATTTTCTAATATTCTAAACTAATATGATACAATAAACACAAAAAACAATATATTTTTTAAAAACTGTTTTAAAAAACTTAAAAAATAATAATTTGCTATCAAAAAATTAATTTTCTATTAAAAACTATTTAAAATAAAACAACATAAATTAACATGAACAATAAATACATAAAAAAAAAAATTAAAAAAAGGGACTTACCACTGAAACCCTTCCGACCGGATCTCTAGAAATATTTTTGCCCTCCTGCTCAACTTTAAGCTGTTTAATGCAAAATGAGGGGCTTGGGCGGATTTCAAGTTTTATATAGGGCAAGGGCTTTCCAGCCAGATCCCCTTGCCACGCGAGTGCTATGTAGCTGCCAAATCGGTCTGGCTAGAAGTGTTCCGGCTGGAACCCTTCTGGCCAGAACAGGCATTATCAGCCTAAAGTGCGACACAGATCCCTACGATCACCCATTAGAATCAACAATATGAACAATACCGCGCAAGATATCAACACCATGTTTATCACTTTGAATCATTCTTTTTTATCCTTAAATCAATGAGAGAGCTTCACTTTTTGGGTATTCTTGACTTATCCATTCCTAAAGATTGTCAAATTGATTGTCCATCTTCATCAATTGGTCAAGGATACCCTATAAGTTGGTGATTCCTCCTCATTATGAGAATTATCAAGAGGATAAATGAGAATATCTGTAGGATTGCAAGAATCACCAATATCCTCATTGAAAAATCTTGCCAAATTAGGCTCCATCTCCTTGGTAATTAAATCTTTGGTAGCCTTAATTCTACAACTTCTTCTAACGGGGATACTATAGGTAGGACTAATAGTAGTAAAACTCATGCACTAAGGGAGAGTAATTTGAATTTTAGAATGCCAAATGATTGAAACAATAATGCAATCTTGTAGGAATTTGAAATTTAAAATTAGGGCTTCACCAAAATAACCTCTTAATTTAAACTTGAAATTATCCCTTAGAAGATAGAAATTTAAAATTAGGGCTGAAAATGACTCTTAATTTTAAAAAAATTGAAAAGGGGTAAGATTAAATTTAAAATTAGGGTTATCTAAATATAACCTCTTAATTTTAAAATTTTAAAATTTTGGACTGTTGAAGAAATCAATTTAATTTTAAAAATTAGGGTATATGTCATTAACCACTTAATTTTGAAATTTAAATTGAAAGTTGAAATGTTGAAATTAAGTTTTATTTTTGACCTTAGGGTGACCTAAGATCAATTAAATTTCACAAATCTTTGGAATTGAGCAGTAAAATACAGTCCAAAACAAACTCCCAAAATTTGGGGAGAAAAAGTCAGGACCAAGTAGGTAGCGACTTGGTCTGGCCAACTTTTTTCCAAATTTTTGGGGATGCAAAATATTGTGATTTTAATACAAATTCCATAAGGATATGGCAATTGGAGATGTCGAGATATGAGAAAATAAGCCTTGAAGGTCGAAATAGGACACACTTAGGATGTTTGATAGAATAATTAATTGAAAGAACAACGAAAAGGGCATACTTAAGGGCTGACATTTATAATGTTTAGAAGTAAGAGAAGAGGCTTTAGATTTAATTGGGTCAATTAAATGCTTAAAGTAAAATATGAATTCGTACAAGATTAATTCAATTTTAAAAATTAGGGTTCGTTGCATAAACCACTTAATTTTTAAATTTTAACTTTGAAAATTTGAATGTTGTAAGGAGGGAAAGTGTATTTGAAATTGAAGAAAAGACTCAAATTTGAAAATTAATTCAAGATCTATAAAATCCACAAGTTCAATTTTAAAATTAAAAAATAGGGTTTTTTTTAATTTAACCACTTAATTTTTAAAAAATTAAAAATTGAACATGTAAATGAAAACTTGAATTGTAAAATTGAAGAGTTCTCAGATCTAAAACACTCAATCCAATTTAAACAAATCACAAGCTCAATTTGGAATCTAAAAATTAGGAATTTTTGTGAATTCAACCTCTAAATATTTTAAAATTGCAAAGGAAATTAAACTTGTAATTGAAAATTTGAATTTTAAATTGCATGCACTCAAATCTGAAAAAAGAAAAAATTAGAATTAAGGGTGTTCATGTCGGGTTCACCAAAATGTAAAGTGGAAAATTGGGAGCTTAGTGAATCCACCATGGGGAAAGGAGGATCCACTAAGATCAATTTTCACTTGAGGGAGACTTTACATTCAAAAGAGGGGATGAATCTACTAGATCCAATCCTAAATCATATAAGGACTGAATACTAAGTAGATTGGTTGTAATCAGAATGTAATTGACCCTCTTTTGTAAGTTGTTTAATTGAATTAAGACTAAGTGTTGAAAATGAAGACAAAGTATGAGAAAACAATAAGCTACATATTCAAGATTCAATCATGCACCTGGATCTGAGAAGCTTGACATGATTTGGAGCTTCTTTGTGAAATTTGCCAAAAGTTGCAGGGACTGTGTGTTGAGACCAAGTCACCCTCCTATCGATCCTCTGAACTTTCCACGCATTGAAAAGGGTTTTTTCGTCTCTACAAATAAAGCTTAAATTGAGAAGTATAGCTACACACCTACTTCCCACACACAAGAGGAAAGGGAAATGTGTTGAGAATAGGGGTTTTCCTTTAGGTCAAACCCTAGTTTTGGAATTAACCAAGTGGTTGAAATAATGTAATTGAAATGATTGAAAGTAGAAATCCTCCTTTTTGAGGGGATGTTGAATTGCATGAAAATGAAATTCTTATACCTCCTTGTGAAATTTTTCTTTCCTCCACATGGAATTATGATTTCATTAAGTAGAATTATGATCTCCTCTTCAATGCTTGAAATATTGACTCTATTGTTGCTCCAAAGCTTGAAGGAAGACTGAAAAATGCTCAATTTCTCTTGAATGCTTGAATGCTTGATCTCTTGAATGCTTGGATGCTTGATAAATTTTCCTTGGATGTCAAATGAGAGGGGAAATCCCTCTTATATACTTTCCCATAGGATTAATTGAATGATTTTCTGACTTGAGCTAACATAGAGGGGGTTTTCTGACTGCAAATTTGAGATAGGTCAGGGAGAGGGGTCCAAGATAGGTCCCCATTAAGGGCCCTAATTTAGGATAGGATCAAGGTGCAGGTAGAGTGCATCAATGAATTACATGAGGTTTTTGATATGTGTGAGCATAATCAGGTCTCCAACCAGGTCGGGGGGTGCAAACACTAAGGCAAAGACCCAAATGCAGCCAAAAATTGCAAGGGGTGCAATTTTAGGATGTTACACTTTTGTCCAATTATATTTTTTTTTAAACAAAAATAGGGTTTTGAGACTAGATAATTAAAATAATTCTCAACATAACTCCGAATGAAAAAACAAAAGAAAATAATGTGAATAAAATTAAAAACTAAAAAAAATCTAAATTAAAATAAAATAACTATTATATAATAAATCAAGAGATGCAGTGTGTCAAGTTTCTGCCAAAGGAGTGATGTTTTGTTAAGGTTCGGTGTTCAAGTAGATTGGTTAGTAGTAACATAGTGCATTGATGAGTGCACTAAGCCCAATTTAAAATAATGTGTTTGAGGAATGATTTTTATTTTTCTGATTCCAATATTGTCTTCAAATGCTAGTAAAAAGATGCATTTGCTTCAACATTAGTGGATCAATACCAAGAGTTGGGAAACTTAATTTACAAAGTGGCAAGATGAGGTCATCTTTTGGTCCAGATTGGATCAAGGGGGACTTTTTCAATTTATAAACCAATGAATCAATTTGTGGTTATGCATTAATGTTGTATTTAATTATTTGTGGCTAATAATTTGAATATTTTTTAATTATGAATTAGATATTGGATAGACATCTAGATACAACTTTATAAAACCATATTTTAGGCCAACCTATTTTCTTATCATGGATAGTATTGTTTGACATTCATATAATTAGTATAGTTTTTTTTTTGGTTGGTAATAGTGATTTTTTATTGAAAACCCAGGATTTTGAACTAGCTTGAACCAAGCGAGGCTACAATTAGGGAGCCACCTCCCCAGATCCATCTCCCCCTTCAAGAGAGGGGTCATAAAAAATATTCCCCTCCTTACCCCACTTACCCTTCTTTCACTTCACTTCAATCCATCCATAAGTTTTGGCATCCTCCAACAATTTCAGATTTTGAATATCCATTTCAACCAACCCCTTACAATCCCAACATAGATTCTCAAACTAAATCCCCTCAACCATACCAACATTAGAACCACCCTGAGAGCTAGGACCATCCTCCATCATCTATGCACCCACATTAGAAGCATGAATGGAGCTGCAACCCTCTTGAAAACCTCCCTCACTCACGCCAACCAAACCACTAGCCAAACCTTGCACAACATTTGAAAGTTCTAGAGCCTTCACAATGGAATCGTTGATCGAACCCTTGACATCCTGGGGGGATTTTAGGTTCCCTTCCACCTTCTCCACCATGTAAAATTAGGGGCTAACATCCTTCCACCATGAAGCTAGTCTCTTCACCCTACACTTTGCACAAGAATTAGCATTATGTCCAATCTTAAAGCATCACCTACACCTAAAATAAATCTCTTTATAATCCATAGATTGAAGCCAACTACCCTTTGAAGTAGAAATAGATATCTCTGAAGGGAGATCCATGGATGTATCCATCTCCACCAAGACATGAGCAAAGGTTGTAGGTAGTAAATTGAGAGAGACATCATCAGTTAATAAAAACTTGCCTAGGGAGTTCCCAATAGCTTCAAAACATGAGTCAAACCAGTATTACAATGGAAGGTTTGGAAGTCTAATCCACATAGGAGAGCGATCAAAGGATTCTGACTCAGGGTTGAATGTTGGATTCCATGGTTTAAGCATCAATGGATTACTGTCCTCCCAACACCATTGGCAACCACCAAGGATTTTGTTTCTATCCTCCACAATTTGAAAAACCACAACAAAAAACCCTTGAGCATGAGGGTATATCTACACACTGTCATCCACAATGGGCTCCCAATGATTAGAGATCCATTTATGAAGATCACCAAGACTAGGCCAAAAACCCCTAAAATGACCAATAAGCCCTAAGGCAGAAAAAATGAACTCATTATGATCGACCTCTTTCTCCACTGACTTTGACAAAGATACAGTAGTAGGCTTGGCCATTGTAGCCACAACCACAACCGAAGTTGAAGGGGCCCAAATATCTCTACCGTGATGCAACAACAACCCTCTTGGTAGTGAAGAAGAATCCACCCAAACCAAAACTTCTTTATTTCATGTTTTTTGCACACCTGCCCTCTGTTCAGGAATTGCATGGGGTTGAGATAGGGGGCGGAAACTAGATTCATGACTAACAAGGACATTTGAAGCAAAAGCCCCAAAACCCTATCAAAAACTTGACAACCCAAATCTGCCATGATTCTGAGATCTGCCATCTCCCCCTTCACCATAGACACCCAACTGACAACACCACGCTCAGGAGGAAATCCACCATGACTCGTAGAAACCCTAGCCCACGGAGCCACATGAAATGACATCGCAATCTAATTAGTATAGTTAGTAACATGTATCCAGTTAATTATTCATTATATAGTTTGACATTCATATATAATTGTATCTAATTACCTATTCATTATATAGTTTTACATTCATATATATATTTGTATTTGGTTAATTATTCATTATATAGTTAGTAACATGTAAGCAAATATTTCGAGCCAACTTGTTTTCTTATCATGGCTACTTCTGAAGGTGCAGATATCCCAAATGCCTTATGTCTGAAATGTAGCAAAAGGAAATGTTTCTCATCTCAATTTACAACTGATGAATTCTTGTGTTCTTACCAAATATCATCAAATGGGTAATTTCTGACTTGTTTGTATTCTTAATGAAGTAACTACACACTTTTCTAGAATTTTAGAATATTAATACGGACTACTCACACCTCAATCAACAATGTCATCATTAACATATAGTCTTTTAGTTCCACAAAATAACTTGAACTTTGATCCAATAAAGACCAAAAGGAAAGAATTTCCACTATCTAGATTACAACACATTAGGGAAGATGAATGTTGTACAATAATTCTAGTTTACTTTGTTTGCAAATTTTAGATAAAGAAAATAAAACCTTATCATTCAAATTTAATTGTAGAAGATTTTCAAAATACTTATAGAAAATAAAATCATATTATTTAGATTTAATTGTAAATTGTTTTTAAAATACTAAAAAATACAAGGTTATATTAGAGGAGCACGAGCTATAAGGAAAAGATAGGCAATTCATTAGATGCTTAAATAACAGAGTCGCAAAATAGAACTGTGTATCCAAACATATAACTGTAAAAAATTGATTAAGGAAAACATTTTTTTTTCTAATGTAATTTGTGATTGCTACAAGAAGAGACAACACCAAACATTCCAGGACCTATTTTTATCCATAAACTATAATCTTCTATGTTAATGTATGTGGAGAAGCCATTAGTAAATTTAACCCTCAAAGACATCTCATATGTTTGGGCACATTCTAGATGACAACCTTTTAGTACCATATTTTCTTCTTGTTCAATATCAACAAATATTTATTAATTTAACTTTTCTTTTAGGTGTCAAATGGAGATTTTACCACATTTCAGCATCTGGAAAGTCTAAACATGCAAGAGCCCACCTCAAAGAAATATATATACTCCATATCACACATCTACATATACATATTGAGGTCTCCATGTAAATTGTGGTTCATATCAAGCAGTTGATAGCTTTGAAAGAGGGAGGAAGATCAATAGAAGGAAGGAAAAAGATAAAAGGTCCTTGTGCATGTGTTAATTCTAATTATGGGTGTTCAACTAATGGAAATTGTACCTATTCTAATTGCAGGTATATAATTGATTTTTTTTTTGGTCAAATGATTTTATAGATTTAAGAGACAAAGATATAATAAAGGATCACAAAATCACCATCCTCAATTTGTTGTATCTCATCATTTTTCTGATCAAAGTTTATCTATTTGGTAAGTAATCTAGGAATAAAAAATTCATTATCATCTCTGAAGCAATGGCTTGGAAGCAAGAAAAGAAAATCAAAACAAAGGATATAATTAATTAAAATATTTAAGAAAGAGTGAAAGTTAAAATCTTACCTATGTTAATGCTTTTGATCAAGACAAAATTGAAAATCTACTATTATTCATTGAGAAGAAGAATGATAGAGAATAACATACATTTGATGTAGAGATGAGGGTCATTACTTTAAATAAAAGAAAGAATGGGGAAAATAGATTGTCAGAAAGAACAAAAAGAAAAAAACAATGGGAGTTTAGATGATTGATGTCAGAACTTCATCTTTTATTTTGTCTTTTTGTTAACTATTGCCCTAAATTTTTTCCAATGCAATATTTTCTCTTTGATTTTGCATAACAGATGAAGACGTTTGGGAAGGAATTAGTAGAGAAAAACTACACCAACCACCGCCATGAGGGGAAGTAGCACCCAAGAAAAGAGATGCAAAATTTCTAGTCATTTGGAGGCATTTCATGGTGTGGCTTAACTGCATAACTCATCTTGAGTGGATTATAAATAAGGTTTGGAAGGATACTTTCCTCTTGATATGGAAGAGAATCATCTTGGATGGAATAACAAGTGTTGGTGGGAATGTCAAAGGAAATGAGATCTTGGTAAAATGTTGGAAGGGATTGGATATTTTTTGAATTTTGATCTTGATCTATTTTAGGACTTGTTTCTTCATACTTTAGATTATCCTCTTAACATGGGGTAGGAGCTGGGGTAGGAGTATGGGGTTTTTTTTGGAAGAGTTCAATATCTTGACACAAGAGAAATGGATTTTGAATACAACCCTAAGGGGGTTTTCTTGGAAAATGGGCATATGGTGGCATTGGATATAGGATTTCTAAATTGTACAAGGGATTTGCATCAAGAAAGGTATTAGCTTGGATTTCTATTATAGATATCCCTTGGGGATAAACTTGGAAGATGTCATTATTGGATGTATTGTTTGATGGAGATAGTGTTTGTGAATCTTTAGGGGATGAGGGAATGGTGGGAGACATGGAGGCTACTTGAGGGCCAATTTATTCATTGGAGATAGATATGTCATTTGTTTGATTATTTTGGAATGAACCATTGATAGACATGGGTATATGATTTTTATGTTTCTTTGAAAATGTGTCTTGGAGAGCCATTGTGAGAATGTTTAGTACATATGCAATTATTTTTTTGAAACATATGTGAATTATTTTGAGGCTTTGATATGGTTGGGTTTTGATTTTGGATTTGGTTGAAAGGGATTTGGTTTTCATTCGGGATTAGGTTTTGATTTGAGATTTGGTTTTGATTGAATGGGTTATGATTTGAGATTTAGTTGAATGTGTTTTGATTTGAAATTTGGTTGAATTGGTTTGAGATGTTTTATTGTGACATGTCGGGTGGAATGTTGAATTGTGGGTAGAAAGGATTTTTGTTTGCTAGTTTTTCCGGTGATGTGGAGGTTGTGGCTCTACTAATTTGAATGTTTATCATTTGTTGTTTTAAGGTTTCCATTTTTAGGCCAACATTTTTGTGGGAAATGGTAGAATATAGATAGTGTTTGTTGAGTAATGGTAGGTGTGATTCAAGTTGGTTGATATGATTGATCAATTGAAGGGATAATTTCTTCTCCTTCCCTACGAAATGTGTAACACCAATCCATGATGTTTGTTTGAGTATTTTGGAATAGGATCAAGGATGTTTGGGAAAAATATTATGGTACTTTGGATGTGAGGTTGACAGTCATCTTTGATTGATTGTTTCATTTTTTGTGATTTTGTGGACTTTTTTGTGGTTTTGATGTTTTGAAAATGCTTGGAAACAAATCCATGATAATGCAAATGAGCCACATTGTGTTTATGGGGATTTTCAAGTTTTGACAATGAAAATTGAACTAATACAATGCAACCTTTAGTTTTTGAGACTTTGAGATTTTAAGAAACAAGGCCCTGCTTTGTGAATGCAACTAACAATGACAAAATGCAATCCTATGTTTTTATTTTTATTTTTGAGGTTTTGAAAAATGCAACTAAGGGAAAGACTATGCAATCCTATGTTTTTACAATTTTTTAAAATGTTTGAGATTGGAAACTAAAAGGACAAAGTCAAAGTGACCAAAAGAGAATCTAGACCTCAACAGGATGAAGATGATGGATTAAATTGATAAAGTTTTCCCTTTCATTAGAATATTGAGCTACGGGCTCAACTTGTTGATGGAATTGATAAAGGATGGACACTAAGGTCAAGACACTCTAGAAATCACTAAATATTTGACTCGACACTTATTTCCCTATGTTTTTGATATAATTTTGGATTTATGGATGCAAGGATAAAGTAAAATTAGTATGATGAAAAACTAGAGATTAAGATGCAAAATTAACCTATGAATTGCAAGTTAAACAAAATCTAGGCTATGACAAATGATAACCTAAACTAAAGATGATGATCTATGTTATGCATTAAAAATTTATCTAAATTCACTTTAAGCTAATGACTTGATGATGGGTTTTGAATAACATGAATTCTAACCTAAGGTACAAAAACATAAGCCTCTGAGTGCCGACATGGTTTTCAAACAATTATAGTGATCTTAGAGATTTGATAGCCTTGTTTGATGATCCTTTTGGTTTTGACTCAGATGCCTAATTTTGCTAATAAAATGTGTAGGTTTTAGCCATAGATGTGATACAAGATCTTACAATTGTGTCATACTTATAGACAAATGAATTACCAATTGGTTCAATTGGATTGAAGGATAGTTCAATTACATTGTTTTTAGGAACAATTGTGATGTTTGATAGTTTTTATTAGATCCTAGTGTTTTCTAATCAAACAGAAATTGCATACAATCTTAAGACATAAAATATAGTATGGTTGTTGACTCATACACTTTGAAATTCAAAGTTGTATAATAAGGGCCTAAATCAGCCCAAAGTTTCAACTAACTCTACTGATATAGCACAAATGAAGATAGTTCAAACACTCTTTACAACCCAAGTGTCAAGTAGGGAATATCAAGAAAGATTAGGGCCACACTTGGTATCTCAAGATGGTAGTGCATGACATCATTATCTTTTGAGAGGATGGGTAGGGGGCACCATGGTCAGCAGCATGATCCAATCACCCTCTTTAAGGAGGCTTCAATTAGCCTATGTAACCAAAAAAAATTTATCTCAAATCAAGGAGATACAAATTATAAGTATCTTCAAGGTACGTTCCACATCCCTTTTACCAATCTATTCGATGATAAATAATGATAAGGCTTCTAAGAACAAAGGCTTATAGTTAGATTTGGGGACACTTATGTGCATACATTATTGGTGTGACACTGAAGTCTCTAGTCAACTACTCCAGGGCCTATACATCCCCTTCATAATTGATACACTTGATATGTAATCATGAGATTGAGCTACAATTTTTTCTCTCACCCTTTTTATATAATGACCCAAATGGAATACTACTCAAGGTCAAGCCAAGGGGTGATAAAAATCCCAATGAAGCCTCTCCTCAGAAATAATGTTATTATTTATCTTGCACACAAGTTCCATAGATGAAAAGTGAGAGGATAATTTCATAAGAATCTTAGGATACATAACACACAGTGTACAAAGCACCAAATAATCACATAAGAATTAATTCCCTTAAGAGATCATAATGTGATTTACATTACCAAACAAAAACATGAGAAATAAATGAAAATGGAATTATGCAAGATCCTAAAACACAAAGATTAGTAGTTTTAGTTTTCAAGTATTTATCCTTCAATCACCACAATGCTACAATAGACCATGACTACCACAAAATCTCCCAACTAGAGAATTGAAACAACAAGCAACAAATAGCAAAATTGTGAATTTCAATGAATTTCTCACTAGCCAAATGTGTGATATAAAGCATCAAATGTGTTAGAAATAGAGATAGATGTGTTTATGTTTATAGACAAATGGGTGACACATATCCCCAAACCAAAGACTCAATCAGATTGTTGACCAAAAAGATTTATTTGCAAAATTAGATTCATTTTAACCAAATTGATTTAGATTCATCCCTAAATTGTGAAAGTTTGATTGATTTGAAACCCTAATCAGGCTAGATTGTAAAAGATTTCCCAATTGATCCTACTAATTAGACTAAATTAATAAGAGAATTAAAAAAAAAAAAAAAGATTTGTAGTCAATTCAACCTCCCGCTTAAACTATATTTGGGTCAATTTATCCAATTAGGCTGAGATTATGAATAAATTTTTTGATCAATTTAAATGTCTAATTAAAATAGATTGAAGTTGTGATCCATTTGACCTCCTAACTAGAACAGTATTTGTAGACACCCAAAAATGGTCAACGCTTGCGGAGTCATACTTTAACATTTGCGCATTGCCTCATTTTAGGTTTTTGCGTCGCATTAACATTTCTCCTATGATTCGCACTTGGTCTTTATCATTTGCAAGTATAGAGTCATTCTTCTACATTCTTCATTCATCTCGCTCTCAAATTTGGTCTTGTCGACAACACTATCCAGTCATGATTTTGATCGATTTTATCTTGTCGCATCAATGTGCGTGCTAATTTGTCATCATTTTGGACATCGTCAATCCTAATTAGGGTTTTGTCCTCTTATCAATCTTGTCAACAATCCTTATCATTTTCAATCTTGTCATTTTGCGATCAATTTGTCATTGGTCGTTGTCATGTTCGATCTTGTCATTTTGCGATCGATTTGTCATCGATCGTGGTCATTTCCAATCTTGTCGTCTTGCAATCTATTTTGTCATCGATCCTCATCCTCTTGTCAATTTTATCATTTCGTGATCATTTCGCTATCGATTGTTGTCATGTCAATTAGTCATTGTTCCTCATCAATTGGCGCATTTTGTCAATTAAATCATTTATTAATTCAAAATCATGATCAAATCAAATCGACATTAATTATCTTTTGTCAAGACCTAATCTTCTAAGGTTTTATGATTTATTCATTTAACCTAATTTGTCATTTCTTCCTCTAGGATTAATAAATTATTTATTTATCCTAAGTCTTCTCATCGCAATTAAATATTCATTTAATTGGCTAATTATTCCTCTTTTTGTGAATTAATTAATAAATGACAAATTATTAATTAATTTACCTAATTTCCTAATTTTCCATCATTTCTAATTCCTAATTTCCACCTATTTTCTAATTTCCTAATTCTAATTTCCACCTAATTAAGTTGTCTTTAGTGCTCCCTAATTTTGTGCTTCATGCGTCATACTCTTAGCATAGCAAGATGTCATAGGGTTCTAGTCCTCTAAGCTTTGCATTGGCAATATGTCATAATTTATGACATAGAAGGTGTCATAACCTTCTTCTTTTCACTCATTTTTCCCATTTTGAAATCAATTGCTTCTAATATCCATTTCATGCTAAATTTGATCCTATCTCCAATTTATCTATAAATTGGATGATCTTCATCAATCAAGGAATAATTGATAATCAAACTATCGATTTCTAATCAATCACATTTCGAGTACTCTTGATCAATAATCTTGTCTACTTGCTTTCAATTATGTTTGTGCACTTGTAGGTGAGATCCACAATAAAAACTATTTGAAGAGGAAAGAAGAACAATGGAGCCGCATGGAAGAAGCATTCAAATCGTCATCTGGTTTGCATAATATTTAGTTTTGTATGCTTTGTTTTCATGTCTCTATTGAGTGTTGTTTAGGATAGATCATTGCAATGAGTGCTTTCGTGATTGAGCTAATGATTAGTATTTTGATTATGCTTGTGATGATTTCCTATTTCCTAACGTACAGTATCAATTTCCACCTAATTAAATGATAAGATTGTCCATATGCATTAACCCATTATCATTAATTGATGTAGAACAAATGTGTTAGATTTAGAAACAAATGCATTGTAGTTAGGATTTAAAACATTTTTATCAGGCAAATGTGTTAGATTTAGCAACAATTATGTTAAACATAAAAGAAAATGTGTGCCACATCAAAACAAATGCATTAGACATAAACTACCAGTCGATTGTGTCATTGTATGCCTCACATGTGTCAGCAAAACCTGCAATCATCCAAAATTCACAAATCGATTAGATTCAAACTTGTCTTCATGTTAAGTTCACCTGAAAATGTTGTACATAAATTTGGAAAACTTGTAAAGAACAATTAGCAACTATGAACCAAGTTATAAGAAAAATAACCTAAACAATCAACAAAAGATGAATTCATAATGAAATCAAATACAAATCAAAGTGATTATTCCTAGCATCGAATCCATGACCTCCATTGTTCTTCTTATCTCCTTGCAAGTATGATCTTGGATTTTTATTAATGTACATAAGACAATTTGGAAGTGAGATGGTGATTTGATAACATGAAGATATATAAGGCATGGTTAGATTGAAAATGGGGATTTGATTGGCTTATATAGAATATTTAAATTTTGATCAATGGATAAGATCGATTTATATTTCAAAAAATCAATGGTTAGGATTGAATGAAACTCAAAGTTTCCATTTGGAAGTGGAGCAATCAAGGAGAGAAAATGAGTTAATTGAAAATAAATAAAGGAACTTTTTATTTTGTACACAAAGCTACCATTTGAAATTGGAGGAAATAAAGATTCAAGTGGAAAAGAAAATAAAAACTAGAAAAGTCAAGTGAGAGGGAAATTAGCAAGTGGAAGAGATAAGTGGGAAGTGAAATTGGCAAGTGAAAAAGTTAAGTGGAAAGTGAAATTGGCAAGTGGAAGAGTTAAGCGGGAAGTGAAATTGGCAAGTGGAAGAGTGAGATTTGGTTAGTTAAGTGATAAGTGGAGAGAAATATTGGAAAGTTAGTGAGTTAAGTGAAGTCATAAATAAATAAATAAAACTTATTTATTTCACCTACACATGGTAATTGAATAGATTAAAAAATTATTTAATTAAGGAGATTTAAAATTAGGGATTAAATAATTATAAATAATTATAATTATTTAATCATGGAGGAAAGATTAGTTAGGGTAATTAAATAATGAAGATTGCTTATTTTAAAAGAGGGATCAAATAATTTAAATAATTATTCAATCATAGAAGAATAATTAGGTTGGGTGATTAATGAATCAAGGTTATTTGATTAAAGAGAGATAATGATGAACATTAATTAAATAAATGGTTTAGAAGAAAAATAATTAAAAAATTAAAAAATATTTGATTATTAGAAGAAGAATATTAGTACTAATTAAATAATAAAAATTATTTAATCAATTCAAATGAAAAGTTAGTGAGAAATGTCATTGAAGACTTAGGACAATTTTGAGTGTCTACACATAGTATATACATTTTTTGTAACCCTAACTAAAGATTGCAAGATATAAAATTTGTATTTGTAAGTTCCTATATCACTATGAATAGCATTCTATTGATTCTACTTTTCAATGCATTGGTCATTTTTTCAAGAAATAAAATTAAGAATAGCCTTCATTTTACATTCAATGGAAATGATTAGGATGGAGCACTTGTTTAAGGCAACTCGTGAATGACATTTTAAGTGTTTGTTATGTTGTTTATGCAATATATCTACAGTATTATGAGAAGTGTATAATTTATTATCTATAAGAGAATGATCTTTATGTGTGATTTTGTATGACAAATAATGTAATTTTAAAATTTATTTCCTTTTCCTCAGTTACATTTATCATTCTTGTTACTATTGGTAATTTTTACTCATGTTTTGATTTGCAATCAGAAAATCTTAGTCTATGGATTTGGGGTTAATTGGTAAAATGTTGGGTTCTCATCGAGGAGACCCAAGTTCAAATCAATACACAGGCATGTAATGTGGAATTCTAAGTTGTGACTGTTTGTCTTCCTCATTTTGCTTATAATGTGGATGTAATTTCTAAATAAAATGGAATTCTAAGTAGTGGGTATGTGCAGGATCATGAGGGGCCAAAAAGTGGTAATATGAAAAAAAATGCCTTTTCCATTTGCCCAAAAACATGAAAAATTCATGTTGACTTTTTTATTGGCTTCGATGTCAATACATGTAGCCATGAAAAAAGCCAAAGCATAATGGATATTTGATATTATCAAATAATATTGGATATCCTATATTATTTAAGTTATATATCATATAATATATAATATAATATAATATATATTATATTATAATATATAATATATTTATATGAATACTATATTATATATTATATAATATATAATATATTTTTTTTATCGATAAATAAGATATTTATCATTAATAGTTCCAAAAAATAACATATGACAAAAGTATCATAAACAGCATGTCCAACTTCCTAAACCCATAACTCTATGCTATCTTCTCGAATGAGCTACCCTCCCATAGCAGATATACAATATACATCCATAATTCAAAATAATAAAAAACATAAACAACTCCCTATCATGGAGCAGGTACGATCTCTTTGCCTTTTCTTCTAGGCATCCTCATCGTCCCTCTCTACCTCCTCATTGATGATGTCATTGTCCTTCTCCTTAGGTGGGAATCCAATCCATAGTTCTTGCTTGAGTAGGCTCATCCTCTCCTTCCTTGGTCAGCCTCATTTTTATTTGGTTGGGGTGGAGCACTCCAACTAGGAAGGCTTAGCATCCATGATGCCCCACTTTGCCACTTCCATCCACACTTCTTGTCTTTCCCAAGCTCATAGAAACTCCTTGAAACCATGCATGCCAACTTGTACCTCCACCCTCCTATCCTCCTTATTACAATTGGCACTCTAGAAAAAATATGGACGCAGCAGGGGGTTTAAATCACTCGCGTGGAGCTAAACAACATTCGAGCACATGAAGCCCATGGCATCTCTTGTCATGTGGAGGAAGTTGTCTAAACCCTCACACCACTCCTCCTTCACACACCCTGAATCAGCCATTTTGCATCCTCTTTGCTCTCAATTTCCAGGCACCACGTGACAAACATGGATGCTACATCAGCGTTCATCCAATACTTGAACTCTTCCTTCAAGTATTCATCCCTGAAGACCAACTTTATCTAGGTGAGGAAAGTATGTTCCATGAATAGGAAGATGTTTGATAGTCTCTCATCTATAATCTGACCCCAAAAGGCCATCATAGGTTGTAAAACTTTGAGGGAGAAATTTGGTTCCATCATCCCTACACTTCTTTGCCTTGTCTTGCTCAAATCCTACAGTGCGAATTAAGAAAAATGTGTTGTCTATGCCTTTTGGCTCTTAACAAAGGCATGGACAAGAAGTTAAGTTTGCCAACCTCAAACAACTAAATTAGAGAGAAGATACAACAACCTCCTCCACATGTGTGGGAAGGTGAAAGGCACCCCCACCTTTGCTTCTCCACCCTAGATGAGGCTGCATCCCAACATGCCAAAGTGGACACATGTGTACTTTCACATGCCTAAAATGTCCATCCTTTGTCCATCACATTTACTCCCTCACCCCAACTCACTTGGCCACTTACCATTACCACATCTATCCTTTGGGGTGGAAGATTTCCCACTTGATTTCTCCAACCTAGAGTTCAAAAGCTTACTTGACGCATTTATCAGCCTCTTGGTTTCTAGTTCTCAACATATGTGAAATCTTAAAACTTTGGAATTCTTTAAGGATATTCCTGACCCACTTCACCTCCCTATCAATCTTCTAGTTTGGGGTTACACCATGACTTAGAGCCTATATTATGACTTGTGAGTCTCCCTCTAGATGCAATTTCATCACCCAAATTTTTTTACCAAGCTAAACTACCAGTGAGGCCACCTTGATCTCTACTTCATTGTTGGTACCTTGAGGCAGTCATAGTGAGCCTCTAGCTAGAGTCACCCCATTACTATCTTTAGCAATACAACCTACACTTGAGGGGCCCAAGTTCCCTTGAGATGCTCCATCAAAGTTTATCTTGATCCATCCCAGCTTTGGTGGAAGCCACACAATAGGCAACACTGCAGAAAGAGGAGGATTATCCCTTGAAGCCCCATTAATGCGGGGGAATTTAATAAGGGGCCAATTGGTCTGAATAAAGCTATCCCAGTTGCCATAAATTAAATTTCTTCCCTTGGATCTTCTAGTTTTCATGCTAACCAATTCTGAGATAGATCTCTCAATTTTGATCCATAGCTGATCATCACTTTCCTCAGAGTCTTGGAAAATCTTGCAATTACGTTCTTTCCAAACCTCCCATAGAAGTGTTGATGGGTCTATTTCCCAAATGCTAAAGTAAATTGAATTATGGTCTGAAAATATCCACCCTTGGTGCCATGATTTAAGGTCAACATTTACTGGAGTTGAGCATCCTAATCATTTCAGTAGCTTCATCCAGCATTCACATGCAATTGGGCAATGTAGTAATAGGTTTTCATAGGTTTCCTCTTCCTTCTTACACATGACACACCTGAACAGACCTTTGAAACCCATTTTGTTCAAGTGTTCCCCCATCAGAATCTTGTCTCTCATGGAAAGCCAAGTAAAACTTCCAACCTTCGGTAGACAATATAAATTCCAGCATACATAGGTTGGCCAACTTTCATCTTTTAGGTCCACATCAGCCAAGCTATATCCTACTTTGATAGAGTAGTTTCCACTTTTCAAACCACACCAGAGAAGTTTATCATCTTCCTCAAATAGTTTAATTTGTCTATTATTTAAGATATTCTTGAATTGGTTTGTGGCTTCATCATTCATCTCTTATTCCCCACATTCTGCCACATCTAGTTTGTGAAGTCATGTTCCTCATTCAACACCACATAGTCAGCCACTTTAGATCCCCACTTTTGAATTGCCACATCCTTAATTGCTTGTAGAGATTCATCATTTCTTAGTATTGGATATCCCTCCCAATAGTCCTCCCATAAGCTTGCTCGTATGCCATTGCCAATTCTCCATGACACATGGTTTGTAATAATAGAACGACACTCCAAAAGGAAGTTCCATATGGAGGATCCTTTACAGGGATTTCTAATTGTGAGGATTTGATTAGCTTCTTGGATATCAAGATACTTATGTAAAAGTATCTTAACCCATTTCTGGGATGACTTAGTGTACATCAATCACATTAATTGTGCTCCCATTGCTAGATTAATGATATCCATTTCCTAATTCATGCCCTACCTGCTTGTTTGTCCCTGCAAATCTTGTTCCACCCTAAGAGTGGAATCTTTTCCTACTCCTCTATGCCACTCCAAAAAAACCTACGCATACCTTTCTTGATTACCTTAATAAACTTAGTTGGGATCTTCAAACATGATATCAAGTACAAAGGGATTTCTGCAATAACTACTTTTAGCATAATTATACAACCTGCAGATGATAACCACTTCCCTTTACAAGTCTCCATTTTATGCGAACATTTTCTACTAAACTGTTCTAGAATGAGGACTTATTAGCTCCTTCAAACAGAGGCATTCCAAGGAATCTCCCAGGTAATCTCCCTAATTTGATACCTAGTGATCTTGTTATGTCCCTCTGCACTTCTTTGGGAGTGTTAAAGAAATAGGTATTAGATTTATGCCAATTCAACAGTTGGCCTAACACATGACAGTACTTACTCAACACTACTTTGATAATGTTTACCTCACACACTGTTGCTTCACCTAATAGCAGGGTATCATCCACAAATTGAGTATCAGTGACAGCTTATGTTCCCCTTGCTATGAAAATTCTCTTCCATCAGTCATCCATCCTGCTTTTGGTTATCATTCTACCTAGGGCCTCCACCATGATGATGAAGAGAGAAGGATAAAGTGGGTCTCTTTGTCTGATGCCCCTTGAGGATGAGCATAAACCCTATGGGGAGCCATTGACTAGAATTGAGAAGTGAGGAGTCTCCATATAGATTCCAACCAATCTAATCCAGTCTAGATGAAATCCAAATTTTGACATTACTTTTAGGAGAAAGGGTCTTCGCACGTGATCATAAGCCTTCTTGATATCTATTTTGATCAACATCTGATTTGTCTTTGCTTGGCGAACAAAATGGATGCCTTCATGGGCTGTTATAATTCCTTCAACTATATATCTACCTGGCATGAACCCACTCTGCTCTTTTGAGATGATGGTTGGTAGTGTTAGGATTCCCAAAGATCAGTATCTAACCAGTAGGTAGAATTTCTTAACTTAAAACATGTAGAACAAATTAAAACTATGTATCGGTAAGCAGAAAATAATGCAATAAATAGAGATAGAAACAACCACATGAAAAACACACCATAACACAAAGATTTAACAAGGAAACCTGGTGTGGGAATAACCTCGGTGAGATTTGTGACCCACAATATTCACTTACTGGCCAATAAGAGAATATTACTACTACAAGAGAGGCCTGCACATGCAAGAAGGCCAAGTGCCTAGAGCTCACTGCTCAAATACAAAATAGGAAGTCTCACTGACTTACAAAATGGATTATATAAATCTAGTGTCTTGTACTACTTCAGAATAGCATCTATAATACCAAATCCAATACCGATTTTTTCTCTGCTTCTTACATAAACCCTTAACCTATAATTCGCATAATAGGTCTACCTTATTTCACCTAATTACTTTCCTCTATCCATACTTAATTGTTCTACAATGATCTCTTATATACATGAGTCATTTTACAATTTGCCAAGTCGACTTACAATGATTTTACAATAATAAGCAAAATAAATTACAACAAAATTCCTATCGGCCTCTATGCCGGTATGCTTCCTTTCACTATCGGTGTCGGTAGTCTGAGTGTCGGTGTAGAGTCTAATCTTGCTAGTGCCAGTGGATTTCCTTGTCGGTGTCATAGGATTGTGTTAGTGAACAGATTTGTCCTTTTTACAAATGATCAATCTTGAACTCTGTTACCTTATTTTAAGAACAAGTGTTTCACTAAACAGTTGGGTAAGTGTTGTTCAAATCACTTCCCTCTTAATTTTTGCATAGGTACAGCTCCCTATCTCAGTTTTTCAAGGAATGCTCTAAACTATTTATTTTTGAATAGTAGCTTTTAACCCGAAAGCATGTAACGCTGCCTATTTCATTCTTGGATGAAAGGCTGAAATTTCACACATGTTTTAAAAAGAAGAAAGCAATTTTTCCTATCTTTTCAATAAATGAGATGACGGCAACTAAAACAAAGTTCAGTATACTATTTCCACAAGTTTAATAAAGAATGAGCAGATTTAAGAAATTAAATCTATCCCTAAACATGAATCTTCTCTAAAAGTAAACAAACATTCAAAGGAAAGAACATCAGAAGAATAATAAGTTTCTGTAATGGAAAGAACATTACTGTTATTTGATCAGATAAACATATGCAAAGACATGCATCTATTCAGATTCAAAACACACGGATTTTCCTTCTCCCAAGAACAATATGATCAGTCTATATATATATATTCTTATGCAACAAAGGCACGAAAATACATCTACAAATCTGCTTCCATTCCAGGTTTTGCAGTCTGATTCTTCCTCTGATAAAATAGAAAATACACAAAAATGAAGCCAAAAACTCTAAAATTAGTCACCAAATCTAACCCCTATACTATCTACTTTTCCTTAATTTATAGTTTATAATAGGAGAGGTCTCCCTGAAAACTCGACCACCCCCCATAAATAGTTATGAAACCAACAAGAAGTATTTTGGGATAGATGTCCTGAAGTCTTTGCATAACCATGAGAAATTACAAAAATAAAGGAAACTAGCCCTAAATTAATGCATTATGCCATAATTCCATCATCATCATCCTCTCCGCTTTTGTGGGCATTGTGAGTGGTTGTGAGTTCTTAAACAATGGATTGGCTAAGAACTTTCATTGCGTTGAGCTTTTCCTTCGCCACCTCTTTATTCCACCTGTGTTGCACCATCTTCTTAGAATATTTCGACAACTGATCATTTCCAATGAAAGTCATAGACTCAATCCTAGCCACCCTAGTTATATCTTCCGGCGTGAAATTACCCTTGGCCCTGATTTTCTCCATGTTCATCTGAAAAGATCTGATTGCATCTTGTGTGCTCAACTCGCAAATTCCCAACTGCCAATCATGGTCAAGATTAACCACCTTATTATCATTGACTATGCTACATTGGAGATCCTGGAGTTCATAAATAGAGGTCTTTGCATCGGTAATCATAGACTTGAAGGTAAGCACTCGCCACATTATGGTTTTCTTTAGCACAAAAAGCTAGCATTCATCCACAACCAGCTTGATTGAGTGTTATGTCAAAAACTTGGTAACTCCATATTCTTCTATTTTGGCAAACAGAGGCAAGATATTCTGCCATTTGTGCTCCTCCTTCTCCCATGGCACAAGCTGATTTTGAATCTTGGAAATAAGACCCTGTATTTCATCACATAGTCTCTAGGAGTCGGTAATGTACTCCTCGTCGTCCTTGATTATCCCCTCAATCCATTTCTCCACAGCTTCAGCAATACTCTTGGCCCATTGAACTTGGTTCATTAGATTTCTATTTTCTGGTGAAGTTGGGTCGAAATTCTTTATAGCATGAGATATTGGAAGTGCCCCAAGGCAACCAATACTATCTATGAACTGGGCTAGAACATTTATGTGTTGCTTCAGTTCTTTCTTTTCTCATCCATCCTTTTCCGACCTAGTGAGCATTTTCTTTGCTGACACTTGGAAGAAGTGGTTGTCTATGTCTCTGCTCATGTTTCCCAATTCAACCTTTGTGATCTCAAAATCATTAGGGCTAGCCTCCTTGTTTTCATCCTTGGGTTTATACGAGGAGATTTCAGCAACCCATTTTCCAGTTTCCTCATCATTGTTCAGGTGAGTGGTAGTCTTGAACCTCTTCGGCTTTGCATTCTTCTCTGTGTATTTAACAACCATTTCCTGAATTGGAATAGTCATAGGAAGAAAACTCCTTTTCTTGTTCACTGAGGTGGTCAACCACTTAGGAGTTGCACTAGAATGAGTAGTTCCTTCGATCATCTTTGAAGGTGGGGTCATAGCCACAGTCACCGTATGAGAATCCAGGGCACTAGCAACTTTGTCATCCAAGTCTTCAATTTCAAATATCTAGGCATCGAGCACAACATCTTTCGCCCCTGTATCCTTTGCCTGATCCATCTTTCTTTAGGTGGCACTTCATGACCGGGTATGCCGAGGAGTACAAAAATCCAAAGTTGAATTAGACCTGTGTCTAAGCTAGGCCGATTTGTTATCCTTACCTGCACGAACAGGAGCATTGTTAGAAAGATGCTTTGGTGAAGGTAGAGGATCCTTATTACTTCTCGCAGAATGAGACTTAACGCATGACTTTAATGCTTTCTTATTGGCCACCCATGCCACAATTCTTTCTAGAACTCCTTTGGTCCTTAATTGTATATCATCATTCTCTTCCTCATCCTAGTTAATTGGAGACATTTCAGATTCTACATGGGCTAAGTACCCTGGTTCGAATAGTTCTAGATGATCCTCTTTAAGCCCCTTAGTATCCAACTTTATTTGCAAAGAGACAACTTGTTCTAACACCAATCTCATGTTTTCCCTTTTGAATATTTCAAGTTCATCTGTACAATCTTCCTAGAAATCTTCTAACTGTGGCATGGGAAGATATGGCATTAGACCAAGACTTCGAGAAAATCCTTTGTTATCAAAACCTTTCCTTTCAAAATACAGAGAAAAATTTAAATTCTTGAGGTCTGCTCCTATACTCAGAGCGTTAGACATTGAACTACAGGACAACACGTCCAATTGTATGGGAAAATGACCTTCCCATTTGTCCCTGGGCTGTGCCTTTTTTAATACAGAGGTTAGTTGCCTACATACTTCTACTAGAACAAAGCAATCTGAACAGAAGTGAGGGAGCTTGAAGGGTTCCTCTTCAAAACCGCCCACCCATATGTAACAGAAGCATGGAAACTGGATATAAAAACTACCAAACCTCTTTATCAAAGTTTGTGCATCATTAGAAATTATTTTGGCTTTCGTATTCTTCAATTCATGACACAAATAACCCAAGAAAGTGTTGTGCACCCTTCTGAAATCCTGTTAAGCTTTATCCTTTTGTAGCATAGGATAGAACTCATATACGTGAACATCCTCCTCAATGAGCTATTTCGGTATTTCAGCCAACTCTTTAACATAAGATAAACAATACAAGAGATATGAAGACATAAAGAAGTTTTGTTTGAACTATTTAGCCAAACTCAGTTATTCTCTCATTGAATCAGCGATCAATTTAGCCCAATCCAAATACTGCTTTCCTTCTAAAACCAGCTGCACATAACAATAAATCTAGTCATCGAAGCTATAAGCCTCACCAGATCCTCTGGCTTGGTGCAACAAAAGCATTATGTCATGAATATGTGGCAACATGTGATTCTTATTAGGATTCTTGGGTAACCTTGAACCACCTCTTTGAGGAACCTTCAACCAAAATTTTGCTACATTGTTTCGGTGTCCAGTTCTGTCTACGTTGAACTCAGTGATTGACTGAGCAGGAGAAAAGTTGGAGAGCTGGTAATTAGGTATCTTGAAGACTGAGTAAATTACTTCACGATTTATGGCAAGAAGGGTTTCACCATTGTCTCTCCTAATGGTTTCAGACACTGGGTCGTATCTAGCAATACATTCTCGAATCAACTCTGGAAAAGGAATGGCTGGGGGAAAAGCTATGGCTTCTACAAGACCACTACTTAGAATCTCCACACCAAAAGACTTGTCAATTCCCTTGAACACCCTTTCTTTCAACACCTCAAGGTTTTCCCCTTTTAGATCAGTATCGCTAACTATGGGTTCAGTGGATGCTAGGCTAAATACATTCCCAAACAAATGCAGCGTGGACTTCATAATTTTAAACAATAAGCCTAAATTGATTATAGAAAAACTTTTTGTAAGAGAGAAAATGCAAGCAAAAACCATAGGAGAGGAAAAGGAAAGACTCACCTTCACAGTTGAACAACTGGACGATGGCTATCTACAAGCAAGACTCCTATCCAGGAAAAACAAAAACACAGCAACAAGGAACAAATATGGAGTACTAACAATCCTTCATACCTTATTAGTGAAGGAAATGATATGAAAACATTGAATGCAATAATTCCAAATTTCAGTTTGAGTGTGTCAAGTTTGTGGATTAGACCTCGCACGCATGCATTGAATGCATGGCAGCATTTTTGAAGTAATTGTCAGTTCCCGAAATGATTACTTACTTTGAAAAACCAAGGAGTGACATCACTTAAGACATGGTTCTACCTCTTCATATTTGGCAATGAATGCACTATCAAATCATTAAAACCCACGGGGCCCACCAACATCAAACACATATGAACATCCTAAATAGACTTCATGGGTATTCAAGTGGTTCAAGATGTACGCCACGCTCAAGGAGAATTTTGCTGAAACAAATAATACCAAGTTGCTGACCACTTGTGCTATATTGAACATGTTGAAAATATTTGAACCTCTTGAACTTAGTTCAATGAGTTCAACACCCGACGAATAATAAAGTGACATATCACCGAACAAGGAACATTTTTAAGAGAGCCGCTGCAAGACACTTAGAGAAAACATTAGTATGAAAAACCTTCGTGAACAACTTGGAACCTATGGAACCTAAATGAACTTGTTGAACCTGGTTCAAAATGGTTCAATGTGTTCACAGAGCTCAACCAATTATCTAAACTTGACTTTTATGATTAGAAAAAGGATTTACAGATGTGCTAAGGACTTGAACTGAGGTATCACTAGAAGAATTAGGACTCCAACTGAAAAACTTAAAGGATGACTAGGATGTAATCCTTGAGAAAACTACACATGACCTTTGAGTTTGCCTTTTTAGTGGGAATGGCTTCTACCCACTTGGTAAAGTAGTCAGTTGCTGTCAAAATGTACATATGACTAGCACTGGAATGAGTGTTTATTGGTCCTATGAAATCAATGCCCCACTATTTGAAAGGTTCATCTATTACTACAGGCCTTAAAGGCAGAGCTGCCAAATGTGGCTTTCCAGAAAAGAGTTGACATTTCTCACACTCTTTGACATAAATATATGCATCCCTAAACATGTTAGGCCAATAAAAACAATTCCTCAGAATTTTGAAAGCAGTAACAGATGATGAGAAGTGTCCCCCACAAGCTTCACCATGATAGATCTCCATGAGTTTTTGCTATTGAGGTTTATCTACACACCTTAAATATGTTCCATCTAAACCTTTTTTGTATAAAACATCCCACCAAATTACATACTTAGTAGCTTTTAACTTAAGATTCCTTTGTTCTTTTACTGACAAATGACTTGGGCAGCTACCATAAGTTAAATAATAGACCACATCAGAGAACCAGGTATCCTGCAATCCAACAAAAAGAGTTAATGGCAATTTGGCTTTAGTTTCCACCTCATTTTCTGATATCAACCTGCATAAGCCTTTTCCTTTGACTGTCTTCATAGGGTGAATATCTAAGTCATATTCTTGAATTTTTGTTACCCAAGTTGCTCTCTTATTTAGTCCAACCTCTTGTTGAGTTAAAATGCTTTTTACTGTGGAATCTAGGACAAAAACCAAAGAGTGGGAATGCAGAATATAGTACCGAAACTATTTCACAACTTTAACTACAATATAGGCATGTTTCTCCAAGAGTGAGTACTTAAGCTCATGCTTCTTGAGCGAGATACTCATGAATGCTATAGGTGCCTCGGCCCTAGATTCATCCAACTATAATAGTATTCCAAACATCATATGCTCTGATGCATAACAATACAAAATGAAGTCCTTTGTGAAATCTGGGTTAATGAGAGTAGGCGCATTTGCAACTGAACCTTTGATTTTTTCAAAAGTGTCTTTGGCCTCTTTAGTCCATTTGAAAGGATGTTGTTCACTTAACAAGTTGATGATGTGTTTTGTGGTCTCTGCAAACTCTAGAATGAATCTTCTTAAGAAATTCACTTGACCAAAGAATGACCTCACTCCAGTTCGGTTGGAAGGTAAACTAAGATGTTGAATTGCATTAACTCTCTCAAGATCGATCTTGACTCCTTCCTTTGAGACAATGCGTCCTAACAATTTGCCCTCTGTGACATAGAAAACTGATTTCTTTGGGTTCAAGGAGATTCTGTGCTCACGACAATGCTGCAAAACTGCACTCAAATCCTTAAGATGGTCCTTCCTTTCTTTTGAAAATACTGTGAGATCATCCAGGTAAACAATAATAATTCTATCTCGGAAATCCTTAAAAGAGGAATCCATAGCTCTTTGAAAGGTGGCTCTGACATTTATTAAACCAAATGGCATGCGGTTATATGCGAATGTTCCCCATGGAGTGATGAATGTTGTCTTGTGTTGTTCATGCTCTGCTACACCAATCTAATTGTAACCAGAAAAACCGTCCAACATCAACATCATCTCTGACCTAGACACCATCTACAAAATGTGGTCCATATTAGGTAAAGCGTAGTTTTCCTTTAGACTCGCTTGATTCAGATTACGAAAATCAACACAAATATGAATTTCCCCATTCTTCTTCCTTACGGGCACAATGTTGGCTACCCAGGTAGAATGATGAATTGGATATATGATTCTGGCCTTAAGCATTTTATCAACCTCTTTAAAAATTGCAACCACCATTATGGGGTTAAAATTCCTCAGTTTTTGCCTAAAAGGAGAGGCACCTGGCTTCAACGGAATCTGATGCTAAAAATGCCCATTTCTAAACTCCTTCAAGTCATCATAGGACCAAGCAAAGACATCAATGTATTTTTTTAGCAGTGTGCCAAGTGCTCGCTTCTCGTCCATAGAACAACACTTGCCAATTGTTACCTCTTTTGTGTTGGATTCATCGCCCAAATTTATTTTCTCGCAATTTCCTTTTCTATCATCCTTGGGAACTTTCTTGCCTATGAATGCATCATCTCTAGTGAAAAACCTCTTTAGAGTCACTAGCCCTTTCAGAATTTTGTTACCTTTGAGCTGAATAAAACTATTTGTAGGATCAACCTCTAGATCTGCACTAAACTCTTTGCAGACATTTTTAGAACCTTCAAAATATGATTGAGAAAATGACTGAGCACATTCTAGGAAATCTTTGATTTGTGCATCCGCATCAAACACTTGCCAATGATTTACATTATCAGGGACACTGGGCCTATAAATCATTTCAATCCTATATGAATTATCCTTAAAGTCTAGATGCGGTAATAAAAGTGAAGCTGAAATGGCCAACAAATCTACCCTACTATTTTGTTCCCTCGGAATGGCTTCAATCTTGAAATCATCAAATAATTCTAACTCATCCCAAACCCTATTTCTATAATGCCTCAATTTGTCATTCTTAACTGTATAAACATTTCTCACCTGTCTGACAATCAACTCTGCATCACCTTTAACTTTGAGCAATTTGATACCTTTACATCTGGCCTCATTTGATCCTAATAATAATGCCTCATACTATGTAGTATTATTAGTATTCTTAAAATCCAACTTGAAAGAAAATAGGAAAATATTACCAGTGGGTGACAACAAAACTACCCCTGCTCCAGAGTCAGAATTGGCATAGCTTCCATCAAATTCCATCTGCCATAACCCACCAAGTTCATCAACAACCTCTTCTAGTTCCCTTTTGCCAGGTGCAAGAATGAGATAGTTTCCAAACTCGCATTCTTGAAACAAAATCTGGGCTTTGGGGTTGTCTGAAGGAAAAACAGTGTACTTATTTTTAGGCTCGGGTTCAAGCTTGATTCTTTGTTTTCCAAGGGGAATAATGGCTTCAAACCAGTCCATTTTGATTTCACCTCCAAGGTCCTTGCAAAAAGTTCTACTCAAAAGCATTCGGTAACTCGCGGGAATATTAGCAACCAGGATAGTTAATCTTACTCTTTTATCAGGGCATGCTACTAGCACTGCCTAGACATCTTTTACCTGTCCAATAAGAGGAACATGTTTCCCATCCATCAATAAACATCTTCCAAATGTTTTAGTGAGGGTCAAACCTAGAGACTTAGCCACAGGTGAAGGCATTATGTTGTCTGATGCTCCTGAATCTATTATGCAATTGCTAAGCTTCTGACCATTCAAGAGAAGGGATATGTAGAAAGGTTCTGGTTTTGGAATCTCAACCTCTAGCCCATTTTTTGCATCATGAAAAGCACAAGGATCAGCCAAGTTATCTAATGAGCACAGGATGAATGAAGACTTTTTAGCAGCAGCTAAATCACTATTCTCCACACATCCATGTACTAGGGACTCCGAAGAAGAATCTCCCTTAACATATTTGACTAGTTTACCTAGTTCTTTTGGGTTTAGCTTCAAATACTCAGTAGTAGGAAGTTGAATAGTAGAAGCTTTATAGAACTCAATGATGTCAAAGGAGGAGGAAGAGGAAGAGCTATTGTTATCTTCATGGTTCCTTTGCAAAATCCTACCTTCAGGGATCTTTGAAAAGCTATTACTTGGAAGATCTTTACCTTTGAAATTGCTTCCAGAAGGATTCACAAAAGAAGAAGCCTGGGAAGTTCATTGATTCCTTGTTAGAATCGCACATAAAGGACCTTCAAGGGTCACCAAAATGTTGCTACCTTTTTTTGAATCTGACTCATACTCAAGGTAGAATATTCTAGAGTTGCCAGGTACCTCTTGAATTCTTTCTGCTTCAGTGAACTCACCTAATTCATCTTTTGTGTTTTGCATCTGAACATGTCTTATCATATCAGGACAAGAACCCCCATCATGATCTGTGGTGAGATGGAATGAACACATGACACCTTTGTTAGGAGGTGCCTCTATTTGTAATCTTTGTGAAATAGCAGGCAATTGCAACGGTCGTCCATAGTTATATTGATTTGGAGTTTTCCTGCTTATATCCTAATAAGGCTATGGATAAGAGCTTTCAGGCTTGGGTATCTACCTCTTCAGAGTAGTCATATCATTGACAAGCTACTGAACAACTGGGTCAGTGGAAGAGGTAGAGGCCTGAGATTGGCCTTGAGGGGTTTGTATATCTTTCCTCCATTTTCTAGCTGTTATCAGATCGTCTTCAAGATATATAGCCTCATTTTGTGCAGTCTCTAGATCAACTGGCCTACTTCTTCTAAGGTGGAAACCCACATTAGGTGGCATGGAATTTATGAAGAAACATTGCTGATTATCTACAGTTGGTCTTTTGGCTTGAGGAATTTTGTGGATAATCTTATTATACCTAGCTACATAATCTCTCATTGGCTCATGAATTTCCTTTTTCATTTGTGTGAGTTGAGCCAATAGCAAATGTTCATCATTGACACTTTTGAACCTTTTCTTAGAAGTGGTTTTCATCATTTGCCAGTCAGTTATGGATCCTGCTCGCAGATGGCTAAACCATTCTGCTGCCCCTTCAGTGAGAGTTTGGGCAAAAAGCCTAACGGCCACATCCTCATATTGGACTACTAGAATTCCAGTGGCCACATTAAAAGAATTCAAGTGCTCTTCAACCGAGACTTTTCCATCTCCATTATAATTAGGTAAAACATCCCTCGCCCCTTTTGGAAGTGGATTATGAGCTACGAGGGCAAGAGGTCCAATAGCAGCACCCCATGGTTGAGCCATAATGAACACAGGATAAATGTTTACAAGGGGAGGGGCTTGAACTCTAGTAAGCATTAGTGCTTTCCAAAGATTTGAAGAAGAAGGTATAGAAGTAACTCTAATAGGAGAAGAAGGTCTTCTCTTCGCTTTCCTTTTAGGAGTAAAGTTTGTGACAAATGATAGCCCTTGCAATTCTTCGAAACAATTATCAACTATTCCTTCTCTCCTTTGTGCTCTAGTATATGGACGAGAATCCAGTGTTATCACCCTTAGGAATGCTAAGCTCTTTCAAGCGAAACTCAATCTCAACGGTTTTCCTGAATTATTGAACTGTGTCTTTGACAAAGCGAACTCTATGAAATTTTGCCAATTATGGGCTCAATTTTGTTATGTCTTCGGCATACCGGTCTACTAAATATTTGGTTTTCTCTTTGTTTCGCTCCCCAGCAGAGTCACCAAAAATCTGTTAGTGAACAGATTTGTCCTTTTTACAAATGATCAATCTTGAACTCTGTTACCTTATTTTAAGAACAAGTGTTTCGCTAAATAGTTGGGTAAGTGTTGTTCAAATCACTTCCCTCTAAATTTTTGCATAGGTATAGCTCCCTATCTCAGTTTTTCAACGAATGCTCTAAACTATTTATTTTTGAATAGTAGCTTTTAACCCGAAAGCGTGTAAGGCTGCCTATTTAATTCTTGGATGAAAGGCCAAAATTTCACACATGTTTCAAAAAGAAGAAAGCAATTTTTCCTATCTTTTCAATATATGAGATGACAACAACTAAAACAAAGTTCAGTATACTATTTCCACAGGTTTAATAAAGAATGAACATATTTAAGAAATTAAATCTATCCCTGAACATGAATCTTCTCTAAAAGTAAACAAACATTCAAAGGAAAGAAAATCAAAAGAATAATAAGTTTATGTAATGGAAAGATCATTACTGTTATTTGATCAGATAAACATATGCAAAGACATGCATCTATTTAGATTCAAAAAACACAGATTTTCCTTCTCCCAAGAACTATATGATTAGTTTATATATATATATTCTTATGCAACAAAGGCATGAAAATACATCTACAAATCTTCTTCCATTCCAGGTTTTGCATTCTGATTCTTCCTTTGATAAAATAGAAAATACACAAAAATGGAGCCAAAAACTCTAAAATTAGTCACCAAATCTAACCCCTATACTATCTACTTTTCCTTAATTTATAGTTTAGAATAGGGGAGGTCTCCCTGAAAACTTGACCACTCCCTGTAAATAGTTATGAAACCAACAAGAAGTAATTTGGGATAGATGTCCTGAAGTCTTTGCATAACCATGAGAAATTACAAAAATAAAGGAAACTGGCCCTAAATTAATGCATTATGCCATATTTCCATCATCATCATCCTCTCCGCTTTCACAGATGTCCTGAGCGGTTGTGAGTTCTTGAACAATGGATTGGCTCGAAACTTTGATTGCATTGAGCTTCGCCTTCACCACCTCTTTATTCCACCTATGTTGCACCATCTTCTCAGAATATTTCGGCAACTGATCATTTCCAATGAAAGTCATAGACTCAATCCTAGCCACCCTGGTTATATCTTCCAGCGTGAAATTACCCTTGGCCCTAATTTTCTCCATGTTCATCCAGAAAGATCTGATTGCATCTTGTGTGCTCAACCCACAAATTCCCAACTACCAATCATGGTCAGGATTAACCACCTTATTATCATTGACTATGCTACATTGGAGATCCTGGAGTTCATAAATAGAGGTCTTTACATCGGTAATCACAGACTTGAAGGTAAGCACTCACCACATTGTAGTTTTCTTCAACACAAAAAGTTGGCATTCATCCACAACCAGCTTGATTGAGTGTTCTGTCAAAGACCTAGTAACTCTATATTCTTCTATTTTGGCAAACAGAGGCAAGATATTCTACCATTTGTGCTCCTCCTTCTCCCACGACACAAGCTAATTTTGAATCTTGGAAATAAGACCCTGTATTTCATTGCATAGTCTCTAAGAGTTAGTAATGTACTTCTCACCATCCTTGATTATCCCCTCAATCCATTTCTCCATAGCTTCAACAATACTCTTGGCCCGTTGAACTTGGTTCATTAGCTTTTTATTTTCTAGCGAAGTTGGTTCACAATTCTCTATAGCATGAGATATTGGAAGTGCCCCAAGGCAACCAATACTATCAATGAACTGGGCCAGAATGTTTATGTGTCGCTTTAGTTCTTTCTTTTCTCGTCCATCCTTTTTCGACCTAGTGAGCATTTTCTTTGCCAACACTTGGAAGAAGTGGTTGTCTGTGTCTCTACTCATGTTTCCCAATTCAACCTTTTTGATCTCGAAATCATCAAGGCTAGCCTCCTTGTTTTCATCCTTGGGTTTATACGAGGCAATTTCAGCAACCCATTTTCCAGTTTCCTTATCATTGTTCAGGCAAGCAGCAATCTTGAACCTCTTCGGCTTTGGATTCTTCTCTGTGTATTTAACAACCATTTCTTGAATCAAAATAGTCAGAGGAAGAAAACTCCTTTTCTTGTTCACTGAGGTGGTCAACCACTTAGGAGTTGCACTAGAATGAGTAGTTCCTTCGATCATCTTTGAAGGAGGGGTCATAGCCATAGTCACCGTATGAGAATCCAGGGCACTAGCAACTTCGCCATCCAAGTCTTCAATTTCAAATATCTAGGCATTGAGCACGACATCTTTCACCCCCGTATCCTTTGTCTGATCCATCTTTCTTTGGGTGGCACTTTGTGACTGGGTATGCCGAGGAGTACAAAAATCCAAAGTTGAATTAGACCTGTGTCTAAGCTAGGCCGATTTGTTATCCTTACCTACATGAATAGGAGCATTGTTAGAAAGATGCTTTGGTGAAGGTAGAGGATCCTTATTACTTCTCATAGAATGAGACTTAACGCCTGACTTCAATGCTTTCTTATTGGCCACCCATGCCGTGGTTCTTTCTAGAACTCCTTTGGTCCTTAATTGTATATTATCATTCTCTTCCTCATCCCAGTTAATTGGAGGCATTTTAGCTTCTGCATGGGCTAAGTACCCTGGTTCGAATAGTTCTATATAATCCTCTTCAAGCCCCTTAGTATCCAACTTTATCTGCAAAGAGACAACTTGTTCTAACACCAATCTCATGTTTTCCCTTTTGAATATTTCAAGTTCATCTATACAATTTTCCTAGAAATCTTCTAACTGTGGCATGGGAAGTTATGGCATTAGACCAAGACTTCGAGAAAATCCTTTGTTATCAAAACCTTTCCTTTCAAAATACAGAGAAAAATTTAAATTCCTAAGGTTTGCTCCTATACTCAGAGCATCAGACATTGAACTACAGGACAACACACCCAATTGTATGGGAAAATGACCTTCCCATTTGTCCTTGGGCTGTGCCTTTTTTATTACAAAGGTTAGTTGCCTACATACTTTCACTAGAACAAAGCAATCTGAACAAAAGTGAGGGAGCTTGAAGGGTTCCTCTTCAAAACCGCCCACCTGTATGTAATAGAAGAGTGGAAACTAGATATAAAAACTACCAAACCTCTTTATTCAAGTCTGTGCATCATCAAAAATTCTTTTGGCTTTTGTATTTTTCAATTCATGACACAAATCACCCAGGAAAGCATTGTGCACCCTTCTGAAATCTTGTAAAGCTTTATCTTTTTGTAGCATAGGAGAGAACTCATATATAGGAACATCCTCCTCATTGAGCTATTTTGGTATTCCAGCTAACTCTTTAACACAAGCCAAACAATACAAGAGATATGAAGACATAGAGAAGTTTTGTTTGAACTGTTTAGCCAAACTCAGTTGTTCTCTCATTGAGTCAATGATCAATTTAGCCCAATCCAAATACTACTTTCCTTCTAAAACCAGCTACACATAACAATAAATCTAGTCATCGAAGCTATAAGCCTCACCAAATCCTCTGGCTCGGTGCAACAAAAGCATTATGTCATGAATATGTGGAAACATGTGATTCTTATTAGGATTCTTGGGTAACCTTGAACCACCTCTTTGAGGAACCTTCAACCAGAATTTTGCTACATTGTTTCAGTCTCTGGTTTTGTCTACGTTGAACTCGGTGATTGACTGGGCAGGAGAAAAGTTGGAGAACTGGTAATTAGGTATCTTGAAGACTAAGGAAATTACTTCATGAATTATGGCAAGAAGGGTTTCACCATTGTCTCTCCTAATGGTTTCAAACACTGGGTCATATCTAGCAATACATTCTCAAATCAACTCTGGACAAGGAATGGCTGGGGGAAAAGTTGTGGCTTCTACGAGACCACTACTCAGAATCTCCACACCAAAAGACTTGTCAATTCCCTTGAACACCCTTTCTTTCAACACCTCAAGGTTTTCCCCTTTTAGATCAGTATCACTAACTATGGGTTCAGTGGATGCTAGGATAAATACGTTCCCAAAAAAATGCAATGTGGACTTCATAATTTTAAACAATAAGCCTAAATTGATTACAGAAAAACTTTTTGTAAGAGAGAAAATGCAAGCAAAAACCACTAGAGAGGACAATGAAAGACTCACCTTCACAGTTGAACAACCGGATGATGGCTATCAGCAAGCAAGACTCCTATCTAGGAAAAAAAAAAGCATAGTAGCAAGGAACAAATGCGGAGTACTAGCAATCCTTCATACCTTATTAGTGAAGGCAATGATACAAAAACATTGAATGCAATAATTCCAAATTTCAGTTTGAGTGTGTCTAGTTTGTGGATTAGACCTTGCATGCATGCATTGAATGCATGGTGGCATTTTTGAAGTAACCACCAATTCTCAAAATGATTACTTACTTCGAAAAACCAAGGAGTGACGTCACTTAAGACATGGGTCTGCCTCTTCATATTTGGCAATGAATGCACTATCAAATCATTAAAACCCATGGGGCCCACCAACATTGAACACATATGAACATCCTGAACAAACTTCATGGTTGTTCAAGTGGTTCAAGATGTATGCCGCGCTTAAGGTGAATTTTGCCAAAACAAATAATACCAAGCTACTGACCACTTGTTCTATATTGAACATGTTGAACATATTTGAACCTCTTGAACTTAGTGCAATGAGTTCAACACCCGACGAATAATAAAGTGACATATCACCAAACAAGGAACATTTTTAAGAGAGCTGCTGCAAGACACTTAGAGAAAACATTAGTATGAAAAACCTCGTTGAACACCTTGGAACCTATGGAACCTAAATGAACCTATTGAACCCTATTCAAAATGGTTCAACGTGTTCACAGAGTTCAACCAATTATCTAAACTTGACTTTTATGATTAGAAAAAGGATTTACAGATGTGCTAAGGACTTGAACCGAGGTATTACTAGAAGAATTAGGACTCCAACTGAAAAACTTAAAGGATGACTTGCTCTTATCATGAGGAATAAATGACATAGTAACAGATTGTAAGGTTTCCATCAATGACAAAACCTTCAATTACTTACAATGGCTCATTGGAGTTTGCATATGCCAACAATCTCCCCCTTTGGCATTGATGGCAACACTCATGAGAAAATCCAAAAAGTGTAGTCCAAAAATATGTTACCAAAAATATATGAGCTCCCCCTGAGCAGATAAGTCTTTTGCTGATTAATTTCTCATACTACTACTCCCCCTTTGGCATCAATGACAAAGGTTGTCAAGGTGTCAATAGAGTTGTAGTTTTCTGTCTCAACCTTGTAACTGGGTGGTTACAATTTGAAAAAGATCCACCAAAACCAAATTTATGCTTCCCATAAACTCCTTACTGTCTTTTATTGCTGCCTCTATTATTTGAACTGTATCAGTGAGGTGTTGCATATGCTCTGCCGGTGTTTTCTGTCCTTGTACTAATGCCTCAAATATTTCCTTCCTCAAGGATGCTAGATAGTCTAGTCTTGGTCTTAGTCTTAGTCTCAGATTCTTAGCCTTGTTTATTATTATCTCCTTTTCTCTTTCTAACTTAAGTAATTCTTCCTCAAAACCTGTTATCTTTTGTTCAAAAACTGATAATGTATCAGGTGAGTTAACAAAATTGTCAGCAAGTTTATTGATTTCATCCTGTATCTTGCTCATTTTCTTATCTATGTCAACTGTTAGAAAGTTTGTCTTACAAATGTATCTATATAGAGTTTTAAATTCCTTTAATAAGTTGCATAGTTTCGGTAGAAGTGTGTCAAATTCCCTTGTACACTTCTTTATTTGATCCCCAAAGAATTTCTATTTTTCATTTTCTAACTTCTCTTTGAATGCCTCTTCCTTTATTTGCTCAACTGTCACTGTGTTGTCAATAATGTACTTAGACAAAGTATTGAGTTGACTCAAAGAATCCTTATTATCTATGTTACATTTTGGAGATACCATCTTCAAAATTGGGATTGTGTCATCTATAGCTTTATAAGCTTGTGAACTACAATCAGTTATTTTCTTCAAAGAATCTAAGAGAACTTCAGTTAGATTGGTTGATTTAAATGTTGTAGAAGAGGAACCAACATACTAAATTTTGCTGGTGGGAGCACTATCCTTGCTAGTAGTGATCTCTGGTAGGTCAGTCTATGTTTCCATTTCCTTTACAGTGGTTTTCCTTGTTCACTAGATGTCAGTGGCACTGATTCTACATTTGCTTGTTGCTTAGCTTGTATCTCTATTTGTGTCTCTACCTGTTGATCTGTTTGTTTCCCTGTGTTATCATCTTCCACTTTTCCTAGCCATGTCTATCTTACCGATTATGTCCTGGTCTATCATAATGTTGACTTTTTGAGTATCAACATCAACTGTGTATAGTACCTCTGAATTAGGATTAGTATCCTCTTGTGATATATTCATACTATCATCTACTGGTTGGTCTTTAGTTGTTGTTACCTATGGAGTAATCAGAGGTGGTGGGGATAATTTATCTTTTATTTTGATGCTAGTTGGTCCACCAACCTTTCCTTTACCCTTATCTTTGTCCTTTTGATAGACTTTGATAGGCTTGGGGTTCCTGTACTCTTCCTATTTTTCCTTCTCAACAAGGAATATATCCCATCCATTTTCTATTTCTTCTGTTATCTCATTTACTCTTCATGCCATTAGTCCAATATGTCGGTGGGTAGTAGAGAATATTGATCAGTTGGCCTCTACAATTAGATCATCTATTTCTTTTAGAGAAATAACTGGGTAGACAACAAGTACTTTTTCAACTTTTATTTCTTGTCAAGCTCTACCATAGCTTGTCTTCTTGCTTCCAGTCTCTTAAATAATTCATCTGGTAGTTCACCTACCACTTGCATTAAGAACTTCTTATAGATATCCAAGTGTAAAATGACACTGTTTTCAAGTTGCTCTTTCTCATCTACTGATAGTGTATCATATAACTTTTCTATGTTCTTGAGTTTTCCTTCTTCTGTGATCTCATCTAACAGTCTGTCAATCAGAGCAATATTTTGTTGAGTCTTTTTCTTTGGTGTCAATTTCTTTTTCTTAGGGGTTGTCTTCTTGACCAGAGACCTCACTACCTGTTGTTTTTGTCTAGTTCTTCTAGGCGAGGGTGTGGATGCCAATGAAGGATCCCTTTTCCTTACAACTCTTTTAAATGCTTCAGGCATATCACTCTCAGAGGAGGTAGCTACCAGTGAGAGGCGAGTTTCTGGCTGTTGTGCTTTCAACTCATCTTCAATGATGTCGGTTTTCTTGAGTACATCTTCCTTTATAGCTTTAGCCTATCTAGAGTCTCTCCTCACTGTTGCTTCTACTTTCTTCACTCTTTTCTTGGATTGGATTTGGTTTCCAATGGTTTCTGCACTGCCAAATACTTCTTTCTTGGGTTCCTTGGGTGCTTCCAGAAGGGCTTTTGCATAAGTTTCAATGATGTGGTCATCAGTCTCATAGCCCATTTCAGTAACCCAAATTGTTCTCGGGATAACTGCTTCCATCCAAATCTCATCCCTTTTAATTACAAAGCGTATAACATCCTTGTATTTGTTAACAATTTTCTGTGATAGTCTAATTCTTTTGTTCATTTTGGCCTTTAGTGCTTGAAAATACTCATTGATATTCTTTTCCTTGTTTTCACCCATGTTGTTGAATAGGTCTGATAATTGTTTCCCTACCGGTATGTCAAATCCAAGGTTTTTGTTGCCTATACCAAGCACCTATTTGGTTATGTGTAGCATTAAGAATACAAGTAAATTACCAAACCTAAAAGTCCCTTTCTTATCCTTCTTGATTTTTCCTAAATTATCAATCAACTCATCTTTTAGCCATTCACATACATCAATTTTCACATTATCCTTAACCATATCATGTGCACTTTTTATGCATAAACTGGAAACTGAGCTCACTCTGTTTGCATGAGTTTCTTTGTATCCTAAAATCATGCTAACAAATCTCACATTTATGTCGGTCACATCATTAACCCTTAGGGACCTTCTGTCGGATGTTGCATTAGTTAAGTTCATTACTAGGTCATTTGAGACCTTCTTAGTTTTGTTTGGTCTACTACCGGTGGAGGGTAACCCTGTTACAACTTTCACAACTTCCTTGGTAATTTTATGGACGTAATCTAGCCAAAAGAATGCACCATGTGCTCTACTCAATAATATCCTTATAACTTCCTTGGAGAAATCCGGAATGCTGAGAATTTCTGTGAATCCTAGGGTTTCAATAATTTGGTGTTCAGGTTTTACTTTACCAGAATCATCATAGATAACATATTTTTACATGTTCTTGATTTCTTCATCTCCTAATTCTTCTATATGGCAATGGATATAAATTCTAGGGTCTTCTGCATAAACAACTCCTTTTGGAATTTGGGAAAATGCACCAACATTGTCATCCTTTTTAGCTATCTCAGGAACTAGCTGAAATATGAGCCTAGGGCATTTGATTACCTCGACTATAGTAGGGTTTGCTATGAATTTAGGTGCAGAGGAGGATGCCATGATTATAAATACCTTTTTCTACCTTTGGAAGGATTGATTGCTGAAATGCTTTGCCTCTTTGCTCGAAATGCCTTAGCTCTGGAAATTTCGCGCTCTTTGAATATTTGAATGCTTGGTGAAGTAAAATGGAGCCAAAATCACAAATTTATAATGTCAATTTGTCACCTAACACATTTAATGCATGTCAGTTAAGTAATCACTTAACTTTGTCTACCGGTATAGAAGTAATTATTAATTTTATTTTTTAAACTTCTCATCACCAACCGAGGGAATAATAGCATATGTCTCATTTGATTTCCAAACCCTCAAAGAAACTTTCTTCAATTTGATGAAGAGCTTCCTACCGGTGGAGTACTACTCTATTCTGCTGGTGGAGTGTTGATTGGTTCTACCAGTGGAGGAGTATTTCCAACATTATTTAGGTCTAAATTTTTAATCCATTGTTTTGAGAATTCTTGCTTAACCTCTTCAACTTTTTCTTTTCCTTTCAAACTGGAACTTTTGTTGTCTGTCGATGATCCTTTACTTCTGCAGAATTTTGCAATATGCCCAATCTTGTTACAAGCATAACAAGTCACATTATTTTTCTGAATAGCTTTTCCATAACCTATGTTGGTTTGTGTTCTACATTGATTAGATAGGTGTCCAAATCTTCCAAAAATATAACATCTCACATTCATTCTGCAATTTTTAGAATTATGACCATTTTTGTTGCATTTGGAAAATTGACTGGTGGGTGTATTGGTATTCTGATAATTTCTAGATCTACATTGGTTTGCTCTATGACCATACTTATTACAGTTATAGCATTTTCCATTGAATTTGTAAGCAGTAGGTTGTCTTACTGGTTTATTGTGATTCCATGTGTTTGCAGTACCGGAGCTTTCACCAACTTTAAAGCCAAGCCCATTAGTGTCACCATTAGGTTTCTAATTTTTCAATAAGTCACCAAGTTCTTTTGAGCTTTTCTTGAACTTATTTTTGTGCTGATTTGTAGTATCCAATTCTCTTTCCAAGATTTCTTTCTATCTCATGAGTTCATTTGATTCAGTCTGTGTATGCATCAGATCTGTCTTCAACAAATCATTTTCATAGCCAAGTCTGGTGTTTTCATTTGCTACATCACTTAGTTTTCTAGTCAAATCTTCTTCATTCTTCTTTCTATTTTCAATTTCCTTACAAAATCTCATAGTCATATCCTGTATCTCATTCTTTGTTGTCATGTTTTCTTGCTTCAAATTGTTTATCATATCATTAAGAGTTTCATTTTCATCATTCTCAAATTGCATCTTTTCACAAAGTTCTCTTCTCTTGTTTCTTGCAATAGTAAGATTTTCTTGAAGTGCTTGAATAATATCTTGAGCTGCTTTAAGATCATCTTCAAGTTTGATATTTTTCACTTTTTCTGCATCATAGTCTGAGAGAGCTGCTTCAAGTTGCTTCATCAAGTTTTCCATCTTTACCGGTGTCAAGATCTTCCTCAAGTTGTTAAGCTTCTGAAAATAGAGGACCAAGCTCTGATACCAATTGTTAGGATTCCCACAGATACTGAGAGGGGGGAGTGAATCAGTATCTAACCGGTAGGTAGAATTTCTTAACTTAAAGCATGTAGAACAAATTAAAATTGTGTACCGGTAAGTAGAAAATAATGCAATAAATAGAGATAGAAACAACCACATGAAAAACACACCATAACGCAAAGATTTAACAAAGAAACCCGATGTGGGAAAAACCTCAATGGGATTTGTGACCCACAATATTCACTTACTAGCCAATAAGAGAATATTACTGCTACAAGAGGGGCCTGCACATGCAGGAAGGCCAAGTGCCTAGAGCTCACTGCTCAAATACAAAATAGGAAGTCTCACTGACTTACAAAATGGATTATATAAATCCAGTGTCTTGTACTGCTTCAAAATAACATCTTTAATGCTAGATCCAATACTGGTTTTTGCTCTGCTTCTTACATAAACCCTTAACCTATAATTCACATAATAGGTCTGCCTTATTTCGCCTAATTAATTTCCTCTATCCATACTTAATTGTTCTACAATGATCTCTTATATATATGAGTCATTTTACAATTTGCCAAGTCGACTTACAATGATTTTACAATAATAAGCAAAATAAATTACAACAAAATTTCTGTCAGCCTCTGTGCCGGTATGCTTCCTTTCACTATTGGTGCTGATGTAGAGTTTGATCTTGCTAGTGCCAATGGATTGCCTTGCCGGTGTCATAGGATTGTAAGATTTCCATCAATGACAAAACCTTCAATCACTTACAATGTTTCACTGGAGTGTGCATATGCCAACAAGTAGAATGAGTTTTAGTTTGTTCACCATCACCTTTGCAATGATTTTATACATAGTGTTACATAAAGAGATTAGCCTAAAATCATCAAAGGTTTGCACATCTTCCCTTAGGGATAAGACTAATAATAGTGTTGTTTAGTTCTTTGGAGATATATTTTCCCACTCTCACCTCCTCCACAATTTCCCATAGATCTATTTTAACAATTTCCCAAAAATGTTGAAAGAAAAATGGTGGGAATCCATCTGGGCCTGGTGCTTTATCACCTTCCATTGAAAACACTACCTTCTTGACTTCATCCAAAGAAACCTTACTCATAAGAAATTCATTTTGCTGAGCACTTACCAAGTTAGGGATGACCTCCAATCCCGCCTTTGCATCCACTGGTTCTACACCCCTATTATTTGATAACAAATCCTTGAAGAAGTTGATTGCCTCCTCATTGATTTCTTCATTCCTTGTCAGGATTCTACCATCTCTTCTTTGAATTTCTAGTATTTTGTTGAAGCCTATCTTCATTTTAACTGAGTTGTGAAATAAGCTAGTGTTGTGGTCCCCATCCTTAAGCCAACATTCCCTAGATTTTTGCCTCCAATATATTTCCTCTCTCGCTAGAATCTTCAAAAGTTTTTGGTGTAGCTCCTTCTCCCTATGGAACTCAATCATCGACATTCCTTTATTCATTATATGTTCATTTAGCTTTGTCAACTCCTCCTCTAACTTCTTCTCTAAAAATATATTTCCAAAGTGTAGTCTATTCCAATCTTTGAGCTTCTCTTTGACCAACCTCAATTTTCTAGTTACTCTCAAGATAGTAGTTTCCCTCTCGCTTGGATCCTCAATCAACCATTGATGCAGCCATAACCAGAGAAAACCCTCAAAAGAGTCAACCGGCTTATGTAGCAAGAGTGACATAATGAAAGAAGTAAGAAAACATAACAAATTCATATAAACAGGTGATATTCAAGCCATAGAACTTCCAACAATCATCCGGTAATCATTAGATTATCATCAAAGAACATATGATAGTTAACCAGTTACATGCAAGATACAAGCCAAAAAAAACCCAACTGGGACTCCAACGATCGATCAGATCACAACAAGTGAATCTCAATCCTTATTCTAAGTTCTACTTCCTCTTCCCTTATAAAGTATTACATAACATCATATTTATAATCATCAGAACATATCGGGGTCAACCTCAAAACATTACATTCACCAATGCAGGAAAATGAAATGTGTAAATAGTTTGGCCCTAAGAATTAAGAAATCCTTCCAAAAAATAACCAAGTGATCTATATCAGTAGGAAGGTAGGCCACACACCAAAGAAAATTGGACAAGACCCAAGATGGATCCATATGCCAAGAATTGCATGGGTAATAAAGGAAAACCAATCGGTTAGCACAAGAACTATCCCCGGAACCTAGAAACAACCAAATGGAAGCGATAAATGACTGGAGAAGGACCCACATGAACTAGAAATCTAGAATCAACCACATGAAACTACCAAGAAACTACAAACAATATCTGCCACAAAGAACAAGTAACTACAGGTACATACCGATAAGAATACATAAACTGCGCAAAGAACTAAATAAGAAAGGAAATTTTTTTTGGTTGATATAATATTTCTCATCGACTAGGGATGCTCCTACATTAGACAACCTAGGTAGAAAAAGACATTCCATGAGAGGCAACTCATAAACATCTAACAGGATTCAAAATGAAGATCCCATGCTCATTTATGATCCAAACATCTTCTTTATCTGCCTATCTCTGCTCTATCTCTCCCGATCCTTCAACCAGATTCTCCAACCTATGACTCTCTTTGGCTTTATTTCTTTGCTTCAGATCTGCATATTCTTCCTGTGTACTGCCTTCTTTCTTGTGCAACTTAGGGTTTCTTCTATGACAAGACTTTATCTAGTTTTTCACCATGAACTCTTTGTTGACCGGTTCCATCTATCCATCAAACTCATCTATCAGATCTTTCTACCAACTCATGTCACCTTCTGGTATAATCTCTGCAACTAGTTCCTTCAAACCTTTTGGTATACCCTCTACCATTGGTTTCCTGCAACTTTTCTCAAGTCTTAGATTCTTCACCTCCTTCTCTTTCTCCTTCAAAGAAATCAATGTGAACTTCTACCCATCCTTTTCAATAGTAACTAGGTTTCTTCTACAATCATAAATAGATCCTCTATCATACTACCAAGGTTTTCCCAACAAGACATGACAAACATTTATTGACACAATATCACATAAACTTCATCTCTAAAAGGCTCAATATTGAAACTCACCCAACACTGCTCCTTTATCTCTACCTTATGATCATCTTGTAACCAACTTGCCTCATAAGGACAAGGATTCTCAAGCCTCTTCAACCCAAGCTTCTCAACCATCTCCTTAGATACTAAATTATCAATACTTCCACTATCTACAATGACCTTGCAACACTTACCACCTGATTTGCATATAGTCTGGAAAAGACTCCTCCTCTGAGTAGATCTGGTATCCTTTCTTCTAAACATAAGGGATTCTCCTTACTTCGGTGCATAGTCAGATCTAGTACCATCCAGTTATTCACTTGCCACAAAAATTCTTTCCATTCCTTGCTTACATTCATAGGATCTATGTCTAGTTTCTCCACACTTGAATCATTTGCAAAGAAATTCTCTATCAGTTCTACTGCTGCCCTTCCTTGGTGTCTTCTGTATTGGTTCTTTACTCCACTTAGGTTTTGCACCCTCTTCTTCAGCCAGTTTCTTCATACTATCATTCATTTTGAATTTATTCTTTCCCTTATTCGGTTGTCTTCTTCTCACCATCTCCGCAACCTTCAAAGCATACTGGTAAGCTTCTTCAACTATTGAAACCTTCAACATACTCATCTCATCTTGAATGTTAAAAGAAAGCCCATTGATGTACCTCACCACCTTTTCTCTATCCATCTCTCTATGTCCATATCTGATTACCACCTTGTAGAATTCCTTAGTATATTTCTTCATAGTCAAGTTTCTCTATTATAGGTTTTACAACTGCTTGAAAAACTCTAGTTCATAGTCTCCCGGTATGAACTTGGCCTTCAACCTTGCAACCATCTGTCTCCACTAGTTGATATTCAATTCACCATTATCCACTCTATCTTTCTTCAACTCTTTCCACCACAAGGAAACATGCCCTTTCAACTTGGTCTGTGCCAACCGAACTCTCTGCAAGTCCTTGACATCCTCAAATTCAAAGTAGTCTTCCAACTATCCGATCCAATCGGTCAGATCCTTCGGGTTTAGCATTCTAAAAAAGTTAGAAACCTCAAATTTGTGCACTTTACTTGCTTGCACCACTGCTTTCAGGAATATTTCCTCTCTCTCACCTTCTAGTCCTTCATCTTCCTCAAGCTCTTCACCAGCTTCCTCATACTCATCCTCAAAGTTAGGGTTTCTTCGCAAACTAGCCAAAGCATTCTGGATTTCATTCCTCACTTCATTCTTGAAGTATTCCATCATCTTCTCTATCCTCTAAGGGTTTTTTCTCCTTGACATCATCTCTCCTTCCACTCTAGTGAACTGCCTCAACTCGGTGATCTGACTACCAGTTTCAATTGCCTCCCCTCAGTGATCTATTGAACACCCATACAGCCTGCCTCCAATAGGTAATCTATCCACCTCAAGGAATGCCTCAATTCTTGAAAATGATTCTTCCACCAATCAGTCCATAACCAGCTCTAATACCAATTGATGCAGCCATAACCGGTGAAAACTCTCAAAAGAATCAACCAAATTATGCAGCAAGAGTGACACAATGAAAGCAGTAGGAAAACATAACAAATTCATATAAACAAGTCATATTCAAGCCATAGAACTTTTGACAATCATCTGATAATCATCAAATTATCATTAAAGAACATCTAGTAGTTAACCAATTACATGCAGGTTACAAGCCAGAAACAACCCAACCAGGATCCCAAAGATCGATCAGATCACAACATCTGAATCTAAATCCTTATTCTAAGTTCTACTTCCTCTGCCCTTACAAATGATTACATAACATCATATTTATACTCACCGAAACATATCCGGGTTGGCCTCAAAATATTATATTCACCAATGTAGGAAAATGAAACATGTAAATAGGTCGGCCCTAAGAATTAAGAAATCCTTCCAAAAAATAACAACCAAGTGATGTGGATCAGCAGGAAGGTCGGCCAGATGCCAAAGAATATCAAACAAGACCCAAGATGGATCCATACACCAATAATCGCATTGGTAATGAAGGAAAACCAACTGGTAAGCACAAGAACTGTCACATGAACCCAGAAGCAGCCAAATGGAAGTGATAACTAACCAAAAAGGACCCAAATGAAATAGAAATATGGAATCAACCACATGAAACTGCCAAGAAACTACAAACAAGATCTTCCATGAATAAAAAGCAACTAATGGTACATACCGGTAAGAATACAAAAATTGCACAAAGAACAAAAGAAGAAATGAAAATGTTTTGGTTAACGTAAGATTTCTCATTGACCGGAGATGCTCTTGCATCAACCATTTCTTGATAACATCATGAAAATTCTCATCTCGGAGCCACCTTTTCTCAAATTTGAAAGGAAATCTGATTGGGATTAAATCACATTGGAAGATGAGGGTAATAGGAAAATGATCTGACCCAGGAGTTGGCAGGATGGAGGATACCCATAATGTTTGTATAATATTCCATTTCTTAGAGAGGAGGAATTTGTCCAGTTTCTAAGAAATGCATTGAGCTCTGCTCTGTTTACTTGTCCATGTAAACACCCCATTTCTAAACCCTGCATCAATAACATGATTTCTAATAATGAAGTTATTGAAATTTCCATGTGACTTATTGTGTTGGTATTTTGGATATGTTGATATGGTTTTTTCATTGATGTCAACACCTATCATCACTTGTCAACACTTATCACGAATTGGAGATTTTGGTTATGTTCATCGGCAAGTCACAGACTTATACACACTCACCGCTATTTGGTTCATCGGCAGATTATATTGTTCACCGACACTTACAATGACTTGGAGACTTCTTGGTTACGCTAAAGACATTATTCGATCGCTTGGTTTTGGCGATTTGGTTAATTGTTTATTCAGGTTTGCATATTTGTTGTTACCGGCAAAAAGGTCCAAGATAAGCACCAGTAGACATATCTATTCCAGATCAGCATGATACGTTATGGAGATGACTTATTATTATTGTAAATGCATTAAGTTGACATCATGCATCGGATATTGATTTATTTGTAATTAATTTTATTGTAATATCTTTTAGTGACCCGACCTATTCAAATTGGTCTTAGGTTATAGTATATATGTAAGATCTTATTTGTAAGATCGGAGAGTGGAATGTGAATGCAAAAATAAGAAGATCTATACACGCAAACATCATTTGAAGGTTGAAGGAAGGTTTTTGTGAAGGCAATCAAAACTTAACCAATACTAAATCCAACATATGAAGATGCTATTTTGTGCAGTAAATTATCATTGGATTTAACCATCCAATTGTAGTCAATGTGACTCTCATTTTGTGATTGAGCAGTGTGCTCTAGGTAGCTGGACTTTCTGCATGTACAGAATCCATATTGTACACACATACTATCTGCAGTAGTATCATTTGATTGTGGGTAAGGCTTCCCACCATGGTTTTTCCCCTTACAGGGTTTCCACATACAAATATTTGTGTTATGTGCTGTGGATGTTATTGTCTTTCTGTTTCATGCATTGATCCTTACTGATATTGCAATTAACTATTAAAACTGTCTACCGGCATAAAGTTTGGTTTACTGGTATTAAGCATTAAGTTTTGGTTAAGTTAATTTTGGTTGAATTTATTGGACAACTGATTCACCCCCTCCTCTCAATTGTCTCCGGGACCTAACATATTGTAACCCCCAAATCCTCCCATTTTCTTTGTTGGTTTTTTTATTGTATTAAAATTATCACCTACAACCACCAGATCATTACTTAAACCATCTAGGAAAGAAGAGATTTGAGACCACACCTCCTCTTTTGCCCCGATACCCATAAAACCATAGACATTAATCAAAATTAAAAAGAGACTTTTTGACATTGTTGTAATCTTGACACTTAGCCAGTGTTTATGTTACTCCAATAGTTCACCTTTTCAACCAATTGTAATTTACATAAGGTTAGGAGACTATCAAACACTCCTTCTTTCTCCATCATCACCCCCTCCCATCCTAGCCATGGGATTCTCAAACTTCTGACGTCATTGTCTTTTAGTTTGGTTTCCTGAAAAAATAGCTATGTCCGGTTTCGCATGATCAACACCCCATTTGATCATGCATCTTTTATTAGGGGCATTAAGGCCCCTGACATTCCAAGATAGGACCTTCATGGCTCTCTAGGAAGGGGGCCTCCCTTCCTAAATCTTAATTTCCTATGGCCTACTACACTTCCAACTATGATAAGCAATTCTCACTTAGTCTATTTCCCTCTTCTTTTCTTTTCCCCATTTCTTGGTTTATTAATCCTAGAATTGAATTGTTTGATTGTTTGACTTTCCCTAATATTTTCCTCCTATTCGACATCAAATGGATCTTCTTCCTCCCTTTATGAATGGTGGGGAGACTCAAAACATAGTCATCTCGGTGATCCCCCTCTTACCACCATTTTGAAGTTCTTCTCTATTGAAGAATCAATATTCCTTGATTTCCTCTTCCCTGAAGTAGTTATCTCTTTCATATCTAGATTTTGTGTTGATCTCCTAAGGTATAACTTACCCAGAGTTATCATCTAAACTCTTTCTTGTGGGACTTCCATAATACATACTTGTGGTCTTGGGTCTTTTGTTGGCATCATGAAGTTTGAAGTACTCAAGAAGTTGTCATTGATGGCAATACTAGTTCAGATGCCATCATAACCAATCAGAAAAGGGTTATAGTGGATTGGTAAGGAACAAGGGACTAAAGACTTCCATCGGTAAGCATAGACTAGTTTACAGGAAGCAACCGGTAGATTAAGATGAGCAAAGAAGGTTCACTAATATAAAGAAAACAACTAGCAGCGGATCACAACAGTGAAATATAGATCTATTCAAATTAGAAAGTTTTAGTTAAAGTTAGAGTGCTTGTTAAAGAACCGACAATATTTGTGGCATAAATAGCTAGTCCTATTGGTTTAATCAGTGAGATTTGAGGAACGAACATATTGGCTCATAGAATGATTTTTTGAGTTCATGTTTTGGAGGGAATGTGAGTACCAAGATTGAAGATAGCTATATACATGTTTTTTATTTTTGAATTTGTGTTTTGATAGGGTTGTGAGTGGATTGATGTTGTAAGTTAGAGCAAAGGTGCAGAATAAGCGAAGTGTAGAAGGGTTCCTCATGAATCAGTGAAGCCATCACTGAGCAGAGATTGAAGCAAATATAGAATAGATCTATACGACAGAAAAGTGTCATCATCAGATCAATGACTTGTTGCTCTTTAATAATTGCAACAAAGTAAAATCCCTTAACTAGGTGGACTTTAACAAGTCCCTTTGTAAAATCCCTTAACCGGGTGACATCTTAAATGATGATCCTAAGTCCTTTAACAAGGCTACCTCTAATAGGGTAAAGGTTTTAACAGGCCTTGAAGAAAATCCCTTAACTAGGTGGCACCTAACAGTGTCTTTGTAATCTCCTAACAGGGATGGCTCCTCACCAGGCATACTTAAGAATAGTGTAGATTTTTTGAATTTCTACTCACACCGTGGTTTTCTCCCATTTGGGTTTCCACGTGATAAATCTTGATTGTCATGTGAGTTTAATTTTGTGTGTGCATGTTTCTTATTAATGCTACTTATACTGATAAGTGTTAAAGTTTGAATAAGAGTTTCGATTAAGGTTAAATCTGCAATAAAATGGTATAGTGTTGATTCACCCCCCCTCTCAGTCACTGGTTAATATTAACAATTCGTATCAGAGCTTAAGTCCTCTGAAGAAAATTTTAACAGCTTGATGAAAAGATCATGGAAGAATACCGGTATCAGACGCAGCTTGATATAGCTAATGAGATGATTTCTCATTGGAAGGAGAGACTAAAAAAATCACTTGCTAAAAGGAAGGAACTCGCTCTACAACTTAATGAGAGTCAGGATATCATAGATCAACTCTCTGATCAAAGTGGATATGAAGAAGCAGAAGAGGCAGACTCAAAGCTGATGGAAAAGAACAAGAAGTTGGCTGAAGAAATCACAAATCTAAAAAGAGGGCATGAAAATTAGACCCTGAGAATGATTGAAATATTAGAAGCCAGTAGGTTAGCAGAAGAAAGAAAGAGAAATTAAGATGAAGCATTGTCAAAAGCTAAAAGAGCCAAATGGCTTGCTGAAGAAGCCCTAACAGAGAATGATGCAATCATCATTGAAAAGGATGAAGAAATTTGAATTCTTACTCAAGAGAATATAGTTATATATGAGCATCTACATGGCAAAACAAAGGAAAAGGAGAAGATGATGAAGGAGATTGAACAACTCAAAAATGAGTTGAAAGTTGTAGATGAGAGAAATGAAAAGCTGAGAAAATTTAATGAAAGCTTTGAGAAGATAGATGATCAATTAAAAGCTCAGAGGAGAACAAAGGAGACAACCAGACTTGGGTACTTCGGTATGGGTCCAATGGAAATTGGAGAATCATCTAGTCCCAAGAGGATGAAGGATGATAAAAGGATCAAATAATGAATGAAAGGTATGAAGTTTTCTAAATCCTCTTGCAACTATTATGGTAAACTGGGTCATAAGTCTGATGTCTGTAGAAATCGACCAGTTAGTCACAAGATGCCATTCACCTTTGATGGTTATTGTTATAACTGCCACAAGTATGGAAACACTACTTATGAGTGTAGACCTCGATCAAGTAGAATGTCCAGTAGAAGAAGCTTTAATGGATATTGATTCACATGCAATAATATGGACACAAAGCTAAAGAATGCATGTTCAAGAAAAATGCATCAACAGAAAGGGTAATCAGCTCAATGCCACATGTTGTTGGCAAATGTACACTCCAATGAGACATTGTAGGTGATTGAAGGTTTTGTCATTAATGGAAACCTTAAAATCCTATGACACTAGTAAGACAATCCACCGGCACTAGCAAGGTCAGACTTTACACCGACACACAGACCACTGGCACCGGCAGTGAAGGGAAGCATACCAACACAGAGGCCAATAGGAATTTTGTTTGTAATATATTTTGTTAATTATTGTAAAATCATTGTAAGCCGACTTGGTAGATTGTAAAATGACTCATATATATAAGAGATTATTGTAGAACATTTTAGGAAGGATAGAGAAATGTAATTAGGTGAAATAAGGTAGACCTATTATGCGAATTATAGGTTAAGGGTTTATGTAAGAAGTAGAGTAAAAACTGATACTGGATCTAGCATAGTAGATGCTATTTTGAAGTAGTACAAGACATTGGATTAATATAATCCATTCTGTAAGACAATGAGACTTCCCATTTTGTAATTGAGCAGTGAGCTCTAGGCACTTGGCCTTCCTGCATGTGCAGGCCCCTATTGTAGCAGTAATATTCTCTTATTGGCCAGTAAGTGAATATTGTGGGTCACAAATCCCACTGAGGTTTTTCCCACACCAGGTTTCCTCATTAAAATATTATGTTATGGTGTGTTTTTCATGTGGTTGTTGTTATCTCTATTTATTGCATTGCTTTCTATTTACCGATATACAATATTAATATGCTTTACTTGTTTTAAGTTAAGAAATTGCTTTAACCAGTCAAATACTGATTCACCCCCCCTCTCTTAGTATCTGTGGGAATCCTAACAATTGGTATCAGAGCTTGGTCCTCTATTTTCAGAAGCCTAACAACTTGAGGAAGATCTTGACACCGGTAGAGATGGATAACTTGATGAAGCAATTAGAAGGAGCTCTCTCAGACTATGATGCTGAAAAGTTGAAAAATATCAAACTTGAAGATGATCTAAAAGCTGCACAAGATATTATTCAAGCACTTCAAGAAAACCTTACCATTGCAAGAAACAAGAGAAGAGAACTTTGTGAAAAGATGCAATTTGAGAATGATGAAAAGGAAACTCTTAGTGATCTGATAAACAAGCTAAAACAAGAGAACATGACAACAAAGAATAAGATGCAGGATATGACTATGAGATTTTGTAAAGAAATTGAAGATAGAAAAAAGAATGATGAAGACTTGACTAGAAGACTGAATGATGTTGCAAATGAAAATACAACTTAGTTATGAAAATGATTTGTTGAAGACAGATCTGATGCATACATAGAATGACTCAAATGAACTCATGAGACAGAAAGAAATCTTCTAAAGAGAACTGGATACTGCAAATCAACACAAAGAAAAATTCAAGAAAAGCTCAGAAGAACTTGGTGACTTGTTGAAGAATTAGAAACCTAATGGTGACACTAATGGACTTGGCTTTGAAACTGGAGAAAGCTCTGGTATTGCAAACACACAGGATCATAGCAAACTAGTAAGACAACCTACTACTTATAAATTTAATGGCAAATGCTTTAACTATAACAAGTATGGTCATAGAGAAAATTAATGTAGATCTAGAAATTATCACAATACCAATACACCCACCAGTCAATGTTCAAAATGCAAAAAAATTGGTCATAATTCTGAAAATTGTAGAATGAATAAAAGATGTTATGTTTATGGAAGATTTGGACACTTATCTAATCAATGTAGAACACAAACTGGCATAGGATATGGAAAAGCTATTCAGAAAAATAATGTGACTTGTTATGCTTGTAACAAAATTGGACATATTGCTAAATTTTGTAGAAGCAAGTCCTCACCGGTAAATAACAAAGGTCCTAGTTTGAAAGGTAAAGAAAAAGTTGAAGAAGTTAAGCAGGAATTCTCAAAACAATGGACCAGGAAATCAGAACTGAATGTTGATAGGAATACTCCTCCACCGACAGAATAGAGTAACACTCCACCGATAGGAGACTCTTCATCTAATTGAAGAAAATTCCTTGAGGGTTTGGCAATCAAATGTAAAACGTCCTATTATTCCCTTGGTTGATGGTATGAAGTTGAAATTACCTCTATACCGAAAGATAAGTGAAGTCATCACTTAACTAGCAAGCATTAAATGTGGTGGTTGGCAAAATTAACATTATAAATCAGTGTTTTGGCTCCATCTTTACTTCACCGAGCATTCAAACATTTGAAGAGCACGAAAACTCCTGAGAAAAGGCATTTCGAGCAAAGAAGCAAAGCAATTCAACAAGCAATCTTTCCTAAGGTAGATAAAGGTATTTATAATCATGGCTTCTTCATTTGTTCCTGAATTCATAGCAAACCCTATTGTAGTCAAAGTAATCAAGCGTCTTAGACCCGTATTTTAGCTAGTTCCCAAAATAGCTAAGAAGGATGATAATGTTGGTGCTTTTTCTCAAATTCCCAAAGGAGTAGTTTTTGCCGAAGACCCTAGAATGTACATTCATTGTCACATAGAAGAATTAGGGGATGAAGAAATCAAGAGCATGTAGAAGACTATAATTTGTGATGATTCTAACAATGTGAAACCTGAACACAAAATAGTTGAAACCCTAGGATTCACTGAAATTCTCAACATTCCGGATTTCCCTAAGGAAGTTATAAGGATAGTTTTAAGTAGGGTACATGGTGCATTTTTTCTGGCTAGACTCAGTCCACAAAATCACAAGGGAAGCAGTAAAGGCTATGAAAAGGTTACCTTCCACCAGTAATAGACCAGATAAAACAAAGAAGGTCTCAAATGACCTAGTGATTAACCTAACCGGTGCAACATCTGACAAGAGATCCTTGAGAGTAAATGATGTAACAGACATCAATGTCAGATTCATTAGCATGATCTTAGGCTACAAAGCCACACATGCAAATAGGCTAAACTCAATTTCTAGCTTATGCATAAAAAGTGCCTATGACATGGTGAAGGATAATACAAAAATAGATGTGTGTAAATGGTTGAAGGATGAACTAATTGACAATCTAGGAAAGATAAAGAAAGACAAAAAGGGGACATTTAGATTTGGGAACCTACTTGTCTATTTAATGTTGAACATAACAAAATAGGTGCCCAGTATTAGTAACAAGAATCTTGGTTTTGATATATCAGTAGGCAAACAATTGTCTAATTTACTAAACAACATGGGTGAAAATAGAGAAAAGAATATAAATGAGTACTTTCAAGAATTAAAGGCCTGAATGAATACTAGAGTCAGATTATCACAAGCAATTTTAAATAAGTATAAGGATGAAATATGCTTTGTCATTAAGAAGGATGAGATTTGGATGGAGGCAGTTGTCCCAAGAACCATCTGGGTTACTGAGATGGGTTATGAAACTGATGACCACCTAATTGAAACATATGCAAAAGCCCTTCTAGAAGCACCCAATGAACCTAAAGAAGAGGTATTTGGTAGTGCTGAGACCATTGAGAAACAAATCCAATCAAAGAAAAGGGTAAAGAAGGTAGAAGAAATAGTTAGAAGAGGATCTAGGAAAGCAAAGGCTATCAAAGAAGATGTACTTAAAAAAACTGATATCACTGAAAATGAGTTAGAAGCACTACAGCCAGAAACTCACCTTTCATTGGTAGCAACTTCTTTGGAAAGTGATATGCCAGCTACATTTAAAAGAGTTGTGAGGAAAAGAGAACCTTCACTAGTATCTACACCTTCTCCTAGAAGAACCAGATAGAAACAACAAGTAGTAAGGCCCCCAGCTAAGAAGAAAAAGTTAACACCCAAGAAGAAAACTCAATGAAACATTGCCCCAATTGACAAACTTTTAGATGAAATAACAGAGGATGGAAAGCTAAAGAACATCAATAAATTATATGATTCATTATCAACTGATGACAAAGAAAAATTTGAAAATAATGTAATTCTACACTTGGATATCTACAAGAAATTTTTGATTCAAGTTGTGGATGAATTACCGTCAAAATTGTTTAGGAGACTTGAAGCTAGAAGGCAAGCTGTTGTAGAGCTTGATAAGAAATTAAAAGTTGAAAAACTACTTGTTGTTTATCTTGTTAACTCACCAAAGGAGATAGATGATCTGATTGCAGAGGCTAACCAGTTAGTATTCTCAACTGCACACCAACTTATAGCACTTATGGTTGGTAGAGTAAATGAGGTTGTAGAGGAAACTGCAAATGCATGGGACATATTCCTTGTAGAGAAAGAAAAGAAGGAAGAATATAGAAATGCTAAACCTATCAAAGTGTATCAAAAGGATAAGGGTAAAGGCAAGGTTGGTGGACCACCTAGCATAAAAATAACAAATAACTTATCCTCACCACCTCTAGATACTCCACCGATAGTTAATTCTGACAAACAACCGGCTAGTGAGAGCATGGACACACCACAAGAGGACACAAATCCTAATTCTGAGGCACTATACATAATTGACATTGATACTCAGAAAGTTAATATTGTGGTAGATAAGGATTCAACTAGGAAAATAGATATGGCTAACGAGCCATTGGTAACTGATGGTACAGAAGGTAAACCGGCAGATGATAACTCAGAGCAACAAGCAGAGCAACAGGCTTCATCTTAGCAATAGGTTCACATAGAGTTAGTGCCACCGGCAATAGTAGAGCAACAAAAAACTTTGCTTAAAGAAATGGAAACACAAACTGACCTACCAGAGGTCACCATAAGCAAGGAAATTGCTCCCATCAGTGGGATATAGAGTGTTGGCTCTTCAAGTACAAAATTCAAACCAACTAATGTAACAAAAGTTCTTTTGGATTCCATAAAGAAAATAACAGATTGTAGCTCACAAGCATACAAGGCAATAGATGACACCATTCCAATTTTGAAAATGATAGCACCTAAATGTAATATAGATAATAAAGATTCTTTGAGTCAACTTGACACTTTGTCTAAGTATATTACTGAAAATACTGTGACAGTTGAACAAATAAAAGAGGAAGCATTCAAGGAGAGATTAGAGAAGGAAAAACACAAATTCTTTGAGGAAGAAATAAAGAAGTGCACAAGGCAGTTTGACACACTTCTACCAAAATTGTGCAGTACACTGAAGGAATTCAAAACTTTGTACAAAGATACTTGTAAGACTAACTTTTTGGTAGTAGATATTGACAAAAAGATCAACAAGATACAGGAGGAAATAAATCAACTACATAACAATTTCATAAATTCATCTGAACCACTGTCAGTTTTTGAGAAGAAAATAACAGGTTTTGAGGAGGAACTCCTAAAATTGGAAAGAGAAAAGGAAAGGATAAAAAGTAAGGCACAAGATCTTAAATGGAGACTTAGTCCAAAATTGGACTATCTCACCTCCTTAAGGAAAGAAATATCTGATGCCTTGATTCAAGGAAAAAAAACACTGGCAAAGCAAATGCAACACCTCACCAATATAGTTTAGAGGAAAGAGGCTGCAATAAAAGATAACAAAAAGTTCCTTGAGAGCCTGAATCTAGTTTTGGCGGATCTTTTTCAAATTGTAACCAGTCGGTTACAAGGGTGAAGTAGGAAACCACACTCTATTGACACTTTGACAACCTTTGTCATTGATGCCAAAGGAGGAGTAGTGGTATGAGAAAAAAAATTCAAGTAAATGACTCATCAGCTCAGGAGGAGCACACAGTTTTGGTATTATTCTTGGACTTCAATTTTTGGATACAATTTTTGGATTTTCCTCATGAGTGTTGCCATCAATGCCAAAGGGGGAGATTGTTGGCAAATGCACACTCTAATGAGACATTGTAGGTGATTGAAGGTTTTTTCATTGATGGCAACCTTACAATCCTATGACACCAGCAAGACAATCCACTGGCACTAGCAAGGTCAGACTTTACACTAACACACAGACCACTGGCATCGGCAGTGAAAGGAAGCATACCGGCACAAAGGCCAACAAATTTTTTTTTTGTAATATATTTTGCTAATTATTGTAAAATCATTATAAGCCAAATTGGTAGATTGTAAAATGACTCATATATATAAGAGATCATTGTAGAACATTTTAGGAAGGATAAAGGAATGTAATTAGGCAAAATAAGGCAGACCTATTATACAAATTATAGGTTAAGGATTTATGTAAGAAGTAGAGCAGAAACTGGTACTGGATTTGGCATAGTAGATGCTATTTTGAAGCAGTAAAAGACATTGGATTAATATAATGCATTATGTAAGTCAGTGAGACTTCCCATTTTGTAATTGAGCAGTGAGCTCTAGGCACTTGGCCTTCCTGCATGTGTAGGCCCCTATTGTAGCAATAATATTCTCTTATTGGCCAGTAAGTGAATATTGTGAGTCACAAATCCACCAAGGTTTTTCCCACATCGGGTTTCCTCATTAAAATATTGTGTTATGGTGTGTTTTTCATGTCGTTGTTGTTATTTCTATTTATTGCATTACTTTCTATTTATCGGTATATAGTATTAATATGCTTTACTTGTTTTAAGTTAATAAATTGCTTTAACCGGTCAGATATTGATTCACCCCCCACTCTCAATATATGTGGGAATCCTAACAGATGTTCTAACTGTGACAACTTTGGCTATGTTGCAATGAATTAAAGGATGAGAATGTGTCAAAGAAATAATCTAGAACCATGGAAGACAACTGGTATGGCATGTTTCAACTTCCATAAGATTGGTCATTTGGATAGAGAGTGCAAGAACCAATCCTACAACCGGTCTGAAGATAGAAACTAGTTTACCAAGAAGAAAGGCACAAATGATTTGAAAGGAAAGAAGATAGTTGAAGAGGTGAAGAATGAAATGAAAAGGATGTGGAATAAAAAGGAATAAAGAAAAGAAGAAGAGAAGCAGTTTGAAACTAAGTCATCATCCATCAGTGATGATAGTTCTTCTTCAAGCTAAGAAAATCGATGCTAAAGGGGAGCACTTATTGAAAAATCATGGTTGATTCCCCATAACCAAATTGAGGTAATTCTTATTTGAATTACCTAGATGATTTGACATATTGTTTGTAATTATTCATTAGTGAATTGTTAAGAGTATAAGTGTCAAAGGTTGTATTGTTACCAGTAGGGAAGTTACACGGGTAAATTATAAAATGTTACCATTTGAGTTTGTACAACTTAACTATTGTAAAAGCGTATCAAACAACTTAACTAATAAATAAGGAAATGAAAGTTCATTTTGTTCATCTTGCTTTCATCTATGCATTCGAGAGCTTCTAGTGTGATCAAAGGCTTTCTAAATCTATTAAGTGCTTTACATGCAAAGTTAGTTTGGAGATCAAGTGGTGAATCTTTGGTGATCAGAAGCTCTAGTAGAAATGCTAGAGGAAACTAATCTGTGAATTATGTTCTAATTCATCATGGCAACTTATGTGTCAACCCTTGTGTTGGTTGAGGTTGTTAAAGAACCACAACCTGAGTTCAAGCTGCATCCTATGAATGCTGAAGAAGTTGATAAAATTGATGCCCTATCATCTATGTCGAGTGGTGCTATCCATGTAGCTCACCGGATCATCAAAGAGGATGCAACATATGACATTTGTGAGATGATAAGGAGTCAATTCCTGGTGATTATGGACCAAATTAAGAAGGACAAAAAGAAATCATTCAAGTATGGTCCAATGCTGGTATTTATCTTCTTCTATGTACAAAATTTCTTTTTTAGTAAGGGCAATGTAGTGTGGTCCATAGATAAACCTATCACAATTTAGATAGGTAAAATGATTAGAGAATTAGGTGATATGTTTGGAGAAATAATGTGGGGTTACTTTAAAGAATTCCAAACTAGAATGCATCAAAGAGAAAGAATCCCGATTGGTATAGCTAAAAAATACAAGGACACTATTTTCTTTCTTGTTGATACTATTTGTTTCATCATTCAAGCGGTTGAACCTAGAAATTTCTGGGTACCTGCTATGGGTTATGAGATCAGGGAAGACATTGCCAAAATATATGCAAACATGTTACTGTCTAAACTAGTAGACACAAAAGCTAAGATATTTAGAACTTATGAGGAGGCAAGCTCCACAATTAAGAAGGAACTCAAAGAGCCTATCATTCAAAAGAAAGTGAGGAAAATGATTGAAACCTTGGTCAAGAAATATGGAGGTGAAGCATCTGGTGTCACTACTTCCATCGGTACAAGTGAGAAAATGGGGGAAAAATAAAGCAAAAATGAAGAGCAAATGGATGAAAAGAAGAAAATGTCAAAGACAAGATCTAAGGGTGTTGTACCCAGCAAATCAATGACATATATAAAAGAAAAGGACTGAGATGCTCCTACATCCTCCCAAGGTAGAAGTGGACTAGTAGGAGTTACATATGAAAGAAATAAAAAGAGTGAAAGGTCAATTGACACAAAGGCTAAGGAGAAGCCCAAGAAAGACGAAAAGGAGGATGATAACTTTGACACCCAATTTGATGTGGTAATTAAAGAGGTTAGAAGAAGTGGTAGGAATGTAGCTTGAACTATTGATGAATTGGTCCATGGGATCAAAGAATTTGGGGGTTTAGCTAGTGTTGAGAGAAAGTATCCCCTCTGCAATGAGGAATAAAAAAGAAAAATTGAAGATGCACTCATCTGGAACTTACATAATTTCTGGAAAACCCCCAGTGAACTACATGGATTAATTCCATCAGATCTATAAAATCTCATTGAAGGGAGATGGAAATCTGCCTTGGAAATTGAGAAGGAACACAAAATAAAGGCACTCATGGAAGTACAACATGAATTGGATTACAATAAAGCAACTTTAGTAGCTAAAGCATGTGTACAATGTTTCAAAATCAGGAACAAAATATGGAGAGTGGCTATAGAAGACATTCAAGGTGTGCATGATGAGGTCATTGACATGTGGAAATAATTTTGAGCCAACAAAAGGAAGCTAAGGAGGAAATATAAAAAGAAGTGAAATAAGGACAAGATACAACTCCTCAAGAAAAGAGAAAAGGAAAAGACAAGGACACCACTAATGGGTTTGATGATTTTTTAGTTGAAGATATCATAGGTGATGTTGTGTTAGATATTTCTATTCTAACAAAGGATGCAGAGCCACTGGTTGAGAAAAAATCAACTGTTGAAACTATTGATATTGATAATACGCCGACAAAGGGAACCAATCAAACCAAGCATCCCAAAGATGATGAAGTTACAATTGAGGACATTCCCTATGAGGAAAAACCTCAAAGGCATCTGGTGACAATAAATATTCCCACAACATACTCTATAGGTAACAAACCTCATTTGCCAGAAAAAGGTGCAGAGGAAGAAAACCCCAAGATGATAGACTCATCAATACCATATGTTGATGAAACAAAGGAGAAGGAAGCAGAAAAGAAGGACAAAGAGTTGAAGGAAAAATGAACAACTGGTATTAGTCTAGAGGAGACCAAGGAACCGGAACAAGAGAAGAAGATAGAATATTCTTCATCTGGGCAACCTGAAGGTGGTCAAAAAATAGTGGTAGACACTCCTTTGATAAAAAGGAAGTTAGTTTTAGAAAAGGAAACTGAGAAAAAGAAAGCTAAACTTTCCATATCAGCCAGCTCTGAGGTAGTAGGTGAAGAAGAAGAAGAAGAAGAAGAAGAAGAAATAGAGGAGGATGAAGGGGAAGACTCAGTAATTGATATCAAGAAGATGACCCCCAAATAGTTAATAAAAGTTTCAAAAAAATTGAGAATTCAAGCTGAAAAGGCCAAACTTAAAGCAAAAAAAAAGAAGGCAAGAATTCTTAATATTGCAAAGATAATCTTATTTGGTCTCATTCCTGATATTGTTGTTGATGAAAATGCACCTATCATCGATCAATTGGGCACTCTTGTTAAAGCAATTGGTTCAGAGGCAACCAATCTAGAGAAGGTTGCAGCAAGGCGGTATGAAATCAGAAAAGGTTATCACTTAATGGAACAAATACTAGTTGAAAAAGTTGCTCTTTCTACCAGAACTAAAGAGGTGAAATCAATCTTAAAGGAAGTTGGCCAATTATTGGTTAGATTCTCAAACTTCCCTGATTTGATCAAAGATCTTGAAGTCAAAAGAGTAAAGACTCAACAGGAAATTTAAGATCTGTTGGGTTCCTTTGATCCTTTTACAAGCTCAGTAGCAACTTTCAATAGAAAAGTCAAATAGTTGACTCATGAAATCAACCATTTGAAAGAGGAACAAGACAAATGAGCTCTAAATCTGATAGAGATATAGTGCTATCTTGCCCCTTTCATTGATTTACTACAAGGAAATGTGAAACAAGCAGAAGGCCTAATCAGTAGACCTAACTGCAAGACAATGGATGACATGGAGGATTTGGTCACACACCTGCATGGAAAAATTATCACTATGAAACAAGTAAATCCTACGTGGGAATCTTCTTTGGAGGCTGCTAAGGTCAATTTCAAAGAAATTTTTGACTTACTCTCATAAATTATTTTGTATACTTTGATTCCTTTATTCTTTGTCATTGTTGCAAAAAGGGGGAGAATGAATGTGTAGTAGATTGTACATATGAGAAGGCAGAGATCCACCGATAGAGGAAGAAAAGGAATATCGGATACAAGGGGGAGAACCATAATAGAAGGCAGAGAAGGCAAAGAACAAGGGGAGAACTAGAACAGGGGGAGATTTAGTTCAAGGAAACTAGATGTAAGATAACTAGATGTTTTTCCACCAATGCCAAAGGGGAAGATTGTTGCCATCATGAAGTTTGGAGTACTTAAGAATTTTTCATTGATGGCAATACCAGTTTAGATGTCATCATAACCAATAAAAAAAGGGTTATAGTGGATTGGTAAGGAATAGGGGACTAAAGACTTCCACTGGTGAGCAGAGACCGATTTACAGGAAGTAACCAGTAGATTAAGCTGAGTAAAGAAGGTTCACCGATATAAAGAAAACAACCGGCAATAGATCACAATGGTGAAATGTAGATCTTTTCAAATTAGAAAGTGCCAGTTGAAGTCAGAGTGCTTGTTAAAGAACCGATGAGATTTGTGGCATGAATTGCTAGTCCCACCAGTTTAATCAACGAGATTTGAGGAACGAACAGATTGGCACATAGAATGATTTTTTGAGTTCATGTTTTGTAAGGAAAGTGAGCACCAAGATTGAAGATAGCTATATGCATGTTTTTTATTTTTGAATTTGTGTGTTGATGGGGTTGTGAGTGGATTGAGGTTATAAGTTACAGAAAAGGTGCAAAATAAGCAAAGTGAAGAAGGGTTCCTCATGAATCGGTGAAGCCATCACCAAGCAGAGATTGAATCAAATATAGAACAAATCTATATGACATAAAAGTGTCATCATCAGATCAATCACTTTTTGCTCTTTAATAATTGTAGCATAGTAAAATCCCTTAACCGAGTACAATTTAACAGGTCCCTTTATAAAATCCCTTAACCGGGTGACATCTTAAATGATGATCCTAAGTCCTTTAACAAGGCTACCTCTAACAGGGTAAAGGTTCTAACATGCCTTGAAGAAAATCCCTTAACTAGGTGGCACCTAACAATATCTATGTAATCTCCTAATAGGGATGTCTCCTCACCGGGCGTACTTAAGAATAGTGGTTTTATCCCATTTGTGTTTCCATGTGATAAATCTTTATTGTCAAGTGTGTTTACTTTTGTATGTGCATGTTTCTTATTAATGCTTCTTATACTAATAAGTGTTAAAGTTTGAATAAGAGTTTTGATTAAGGTTAAATCTATAATAAACCAGTATAGTGTTGATTCACCACCCCCTCTCAGTCACCAGTTAATATTAACATCTTCTTCCCTGGTATTGGCAATAATCATCCCCATGTTATTTGTTCATTCCAAACTTGACAAGATTTCTTCAGGAAAAGGTTGTCATGATTTGGGGTTTTCCTCCACCCCTCCTACCTTCTTATAACTAATCAGAATACCCTTAAGGTTTCCCTCCTCCCCTCCTACCATGTCCATAAGACCACCATTACTCATCTCCTCATTCTTCTCAGAATCTCTCTCAAGCTGATCCTCACTCAAAGGATGGGTAGTTTCTAGCTCAAGGTGAGTAGGTTCTCAGTCACTATGAGGACCATCCCTCCATAGAACTTTTGAGGGGTCCTCAGATGGTTCTCCCTCAATATTAGCTTTTTGTTTTCCCTTTTCTCCTATCATGGATTCATCCATTCTATGGCCTTCTTTTCGAAATGCCTTGCAGAATTCCAAGTTAGCTTCTATCTCCACCTTCTACAACCAAATGCCCTCATTAGAGATTAGTTCTAGCTCTTGTGGGAGTGAAGATAATGGTCTCTATAGATAAAAATTATAGTGTAGAAACTGGAGTCAAGTTCATCCACTACTTCATCCGATTTTATGAACTTTCCTAGTTTATCACCAATTCTTCGTAGCGTTTCCTCCTCCCAATATTATCTTGCCAGGTTATAGAGGTGAATCCAAACTATTACTTATTCTAATTTTGCTTTCAAGGGTTTGAAATTTGGTTCCCAATGTTTTAGGTAGGCCCTTACTTCTCCTATCATGTATGGGCCTTTGTTTAGGATGGAATCCTTGGAAGGTCCATCTCTACAAACAACTAAGAAAAAACCATTTGGCAGGGACTTTACAACAACTACTTGGCTCCATGTTTCCTCACACCAACGTATTACTTTGGGTAGGGCTGGCCATTTATTCATCCACTTAATAAAGAATGATCTTTCCCTGAAACAATAGACTGCATATTTCCAATCCTCATCATCAATGTGTAAGGATATGCATTTCCCAGATTTAGCCAGCACGCCATCTACTTTAAGGGAGATTGTATGCTTATCCTCCTTAGAATACCACATCCTCCTCCAAATCCTACCCTCTTGAAAGCCCTTTCCATCCCTCCTTTCTATCTTCCCCTCTGCCCACTTATTCCCCAATACTCTCCTGACAATTTTTGGTTGCTTCAATCTCCTCTCAGCATAGCTAGAGGCTGGAAACCGATCCTCCCAAACCTTGTGCAGGGGCCTCCATGGAAGAAATTTTCCCTTCTGCAATCCCCTACCTCGCCCCTAGAAATATGATTATTGCTCTCTTCGACTCTCTGTCCTTATAATATATAATATATTATTCATATATAACATATTATATATTATTAATATATTTTATCATATATTAATAATATATCTTATTAATATACAATAATAAACATGAAAAAGGTATAGGATATCTGATACCTGTGGGTATTTTAAATAACCAAGCTCTGCCCACTCATGGGTCATTTTTACCCATAGGTTTGGCATTTTGGAGCGATTTGATATCCAATTTTAGCTGATATCTAATTCCTCAAGAAAAATTTTATCAAATCCAAGCATTAGGTATGTTTTTTTTCGATTTCCTTGTCATTTCATCATTCATTTGCATTTTTTAATTTATTTTTCATTTTTTTAGTTATAAATTAGGTTTTTTAATTTCAAAAACACTATGTTGTTTGAAATCTATTAATTAAATCTAAATTTTCAACTTCAATCAGGTAAAATGGCTAATAACAATGAGAATCCATAACCAACAAACCCTCCGCTACCAACCCGCCCCCCCCAATTCATGATTTAATTGGTCAAAGTTTGGAATTATTGAGGAGCATTGTTGATGTCTATAGTACAATCCCTCATCTATCCCTCATGTTAGCCACACTAAATACAATAATCTCTAATGTAGAAATCATCATCACTGAGCACAATATTGTTGTTTTGTGGTGAGAGGCCATGAGGGATCAATATGTAGATGGCTTGTCCTATGAGGAGGTGTAGAACCTCGAGATATCTAAAGCCAAAATTGTTGCCATATTTATTAATCCCCACATAAAAAAACCCATAGATGTCAAAAAACCAAAACTTTCCATCAAATGGTGTCAAAATAAAGCTATGTGAAATAAATTTGGGATCGTTGGTGGATGGTTTTTGATAGGCCACCCAACAACAATCTCAATGTGCCATTTTACTTCATCAAGAAATTATATGTTGAAATTTTTTTAGGCAAGTTTGTCAACTACTTTTATATCAGGCAACTTTAGGGTATGGGGGGAGGTATTCCCAAAGATAGACCTTTGACAATTCGAGTAGTATAGGGCCCATATATTCCCCTCGCATTTCTCACCCACCTCCAATACAACCTTCAGATATTATTGTCGAGGCAACATCATAGAATATATTGGCTATTCACTCTTTAAGTAGCCTTTTGGTTTCTCAGGCCAAGGCACTAGCTCATCCACATGAGGGTGATGCTAGCAATTGATTGGCTGGTGCTGACACATCCTCCTCACATCTACATATTTGTGTGTCACATACTTGTACTATGTGCCATCACAAATGATTAGGTCCTCTTTGACAACCTATTGATGATCCCATCAACAAATTTGATTATGAGGTGCATGATATGGCTAGTGCACTAGATGAGATGATAGAGATTGGAGCACACCCTAGGGCATCCTCGCCTGCTAGAGATGAGGAGGTACCTTCATCATACACTAACAATGTAGTGGTAAAACTTAACTTGTTATTCATACTATATTTTATTTTAAATGAATATTTATAAGAGATGGTATGAAGTACTAATGTTTATATGTATGATCTATTTAATAGTTGATGTATGAGAAGGAGATGTCATAAGTCCAAGATGCCACCCTCTTGACCATTTCACTTGGTCTTCACAGCTATGCGGTATATATTTTTGCATTTAGCCGTTTGCATTTTTTATTGTATGCATTCTTGTCATTTAAATTATCATTAATTAAGTTGTATATATTAAATTACATGCTTATCTTATTTTATTCTTGTAGGACACACCTAGTACAAGTGCAATGTCATACAATCCAAACTCTAGGAGCGCAATCAGAGACAAGGGAAATGTAATTGAGTACAAATTTGATTGAATTAAGATTTTAAATAACTTATAATGATTATATATCTACATAGATTGATAGTTTCACATACTTGTCATTTTTATGTATAGGGAATTGTTGGTTTCACATCCTTGTTGACTACTTCCACAATGCCTGAAGAAGTAGCAGAAGAGATGTGTAAGGTACGTGTTTATTTTTTATTTTTTTTAATAAATATGTTCTTACACTGACAATTATATGCTAACATGTATTAATGTTATGTTTGTTAACATATATAGGTTGTCTATGAAAATATCAACAACATCCCTTCTCTACCATAGGCTTATTCTAGGAATTGTGACCGTTCTAAGAGAAGATGTGGACTTGAGGTAATCAAGAATTCAATTTTAGAGTTCAATTTATATTGATTTTGATGTTAACTTTTTGAATGTAAATTATATAATTATTATCAGTAAGGTCTACACCCTAACTAAGCCTAAACTCAGCTAACCTGTGACACATGAGACTACCTCCAAGTTGTGGGTACCCTATAATGGAAGTAGACATCCAAAGAGGACCGGTTCCCTTAAAATCTCCTAAAACTACAAATTCTTAACAAATAAAAGGGATAGAGTAATGCTTTGGAAATGAAAACCTATTGCTACTGGAGCTGATGCACCAAGTTTTTTGATTGTTGATTAAATAAAAATGATTACAACTTAACAACTAAGAAAACATTCATGCTCACAACCTATCAATGTTTAAGTGAACCATAAACAATTTGCATGAAGGAAGTTTTGTTTCAGTTTCTATGAAGATAAAATATTCATGCAACATTATTTGCTAAAATTACACAACATACAACCTAATCAACACATAAAATTACTTGCCAAACAACATGACATAGATGAATTGAAACCAAAGGATTGAAAATATCATAATAGATTTCATAAAATTTCATACAACTACATGAATTTGACAAGATGACATGCATGAACAACAACTTTCTTATTGACCATGAAGAATCATTGATTACAATGCCATAAAAATTCTTGATAGAAAATATGTTTGAGTTACAAGACAGATCCTTTGTTGTACATACAGAAAGAAAAGAAAGAACTGACTGAAAATATGAAGTGAAATTGCATTTTATTGAAGCTGCTCCTACAATTTGAATTTTGGAATTCTGTCTCCTTTTGACCTGCTAACTTAGTTGGCTTTTTGAGTGTGCTAGCTTCTCCTTTTCTTGAAATTAGGTGGCTAATAGACTGTCAATTTCAAAAACTCATTTTCTAGGTGGATAGAGTTGAAAATCCCTCAAAATCAGGGCCAATACTGGAGTTTATTTGCTGTCAACTTCTTTAAAACTCCCCTAAGTGGATGGAGAACCCTTGGGAGCCTTCAAAATAGGGGTTGAACTACTGGATAAGCCTCAAAAACCTCCTTAAATCACAGATCTTGTCTCTAGGTGACCCCTTAACTCATTTTTAAATTTGAACTTGGGTTCACATTTAAGATTAATTTGAACTTGAAATTCAAATAGATGACATGTCTTTACTTTTGTCACAAGCTTACTCAGAACTGCTACACACAAGTTTTGACAAACCTCTTTTGATGGGACTATGACTATATAATGAATTACTACTTTAATTTTGTGATCACTACCTATTATATCACTCTTTTAGCCTTTATCTCTAATTTTCAAGGTCATCATTGTGTATTGGGGTTGTAAACTTGATCATTGTACTACTTTGATCTATGCATTGGAGGCTTTTAAAGATGCTAAAAGTGCTCAATGACCCCCTCTATTCATTGAATCTTCCTTTGTCATTGCTCTAATTGCTGCTAAATCTGCACCAAAGCATATTGGACTATCATGACATTCACACAAAACTTTCTTTGTTCTGTAATATACTCATATCCCATCTCAACATGTTATGGTTGTGAATTTGTCCTTTGATGGGACTGTTGTAGCATGATGGTTGCCATGTCTCCTTTATACTCCAATATCTACAATAAAACCATTGATTGCACTTTCCATGACTGAGATTGTTTCTTGTGATCACTGTCCCTTCAGGCCTGCATATTGTGTGATTCATGCATACATGATGTTGTTTGTATTGACTTCTATGTCATTGTGATGGTATGATGAATCAATAAGGATCTGGTGAACTGCTAAAAGGGGGGTGAATCAGTAGATATAAAACTAACATAAACTTTTCACCAAACAAAAACAACTTCTCAAGTCAAACTCAAAACTTACAAATTGCAATATCACTGTCAAGTAAACTAGTTGATTGTCATAATAGAATAACAATAAAACAACTCTGAAACTCTTAAAACCTTTTAACCAAAACATCCAAATACTATACTAACACAAGTAAAAGCACATTTAAGATTGTTGTCGGTCATCATGTCATATCTAAGTAGATTTAGCTATTAAGCAAATTAACCATAGAAAATATAACCACAAAAACATTCACCACTTGACACAATGATTTTTATGTGGAAAACCAAATGGGAAAAACCACGGTGGGGATGAATACCCACAAGTATTCTAAACTCTTCTAAAGTTTGCCCTATAAGGAGCCAAGCCTGTAAAAGATTTACAATAAGTCATGTTAAGAACAAATCCTATTAGGGACAACTCGATTAAGGGATTGACTATAGTGCCCTATTAGAAGCAATACCCTATTAGGAGTAACCTCGGTAGAGGATTTGAAATTCAAGCTAATGGATCACCTAGTTAGAGGATTTAGATAACACTAAGCTTGTTAGAGCTTACTTGGTTAAGAGATTTGATTGTTGTGATTGTTAGAGAACAACAGGGGTTTTCTAATCTGGTGAATAGAAATACTCTTCTTGATCAAATCCTTTTCATGCTCCTATCTGCCCTTACACATACTATAGATACATCATTTGGTTCAGCAACCAATCACTCTTATATTCAACCAAAATTGCCAACACTACAACAAAACAACTGCTCGACCTTATAAGAAAAACAATAGGTCGGTAACACATCACAAACCTAAGATCTCATAGAGATTACAAATGAATTGATTCAAGTATGACCATTGTATTACATAGTTATCACTACACATCATTCAAGACAACCTCGACCACTCCTTGATCACCACTTCATCGAACAGTATAACTCATCATGTAGTTGCCATTACATGCAATAAACTTGCTCATTCCCAAGATAAAACCGTTATCTCTATGTCAAAAACAATTTGAAACTCTTCTTATACAACATGCTTACATGGCATAATCATTGCCACTCATAATTTGATCATAAACCAATACAACCGATTCACCAAACTCCATCAGTTAGGGTTTAGCATATCAAAAGGTAGGGTTTACCAGTTGATCTCATTTCTTCTCTAGTAATATTGGTTTCCTTCACAAGCTCACTTACTGATTGCAAAACGATATTATTACAACATCATTAGTGGTTATGATTGACATCAATGACAACATTAAAGTTCATCAATGCAATCTTCATGCAAATGCCAACAATCACCCCCTTTGGCATTGATGGCAATACAAGTATCAATTCCCTCGATTGCTATGATTGTGAATAGGAATCCTAGTTTACATTTTACCATTTATTCTCCTTCAAATGAGTCTCTGTGTCTTCAACTGGTAACTGGCTATAAATCTTCTCTCTATCAATCATATAGTTCTTCTCCCCAATCATATAGTTCTTCTCCCCCTTTGACAACAAGGCCAAAGTGAAAGTAAAACATGCAGTGTCATACTTCACTATTCTGCAACATCAACCTACAACTTGATGCTCCCCTTGTGGAATAACTCCACTCTTCACCAATTCTACTTCAAGATTCTCCACTTAGCTCCAAGACTAATGTATTCCACATCATGCTCAATTGACCTCATGTAGGGGCACAACCCCTAGCTGACCTATAAGATACTCAAAAGTAGTCTTAGGTAGAGGTTTTGTAAAGATATCTACTAAATACTCCTTGGTAGATAAATGTTCCAATAACACATCTTTACTTTGCACTTTCTCTCTCAATAAATGACATTTCAGCTCAATATGCTTGGTTCTAGCATGCAACACTGGGTTCTTTGAGATATTTATTACACTGGTGTTGTCACATAAAATCTTTACTAGATCTATAATCTTCAGCTTGAATCCTTCCAGAATGTGTTTCATCCAGATAGCCTAGGTACAATTCATATATGCTACCACATACTCAGCTTCAGCAGTGGACTGTGATGTACATCTCTACTTCTTGCTACTCCATGAAACAACTCTTTCTCCAAGAAATAATGCACCACCGGTTGTGCTCTTCCTATCATCAACATTACCTTCCTAGTATGCATCTATATAAACCTTCATTTCAAAGATACCTGCATATGGATACCATAATCCATTGTCAATAGTACCTTTCAAATATCTAAATATCCTCTTGGTTGCTATCAAATGTGTCTCCTTTGGATTCTTTTGAAATCTGGCAACTCAACCAGCCACATGAGCAATATCCAATCTGTTGTGAACAAAATAATACAATTTCCCTATCATTGACGTGTACTCCTTTTCATCAACAGATGTGGCTTCATCCTCCTTAGAAAGTTTACAACCTATAACCATTGGTGTCCCAACTAGTTTACAGTCACTCATTCCAAATGTCTTCAATACCTCTTTCACATATTTAGACTATGTGATAAAAATACCACTCTTCATCTGCTAAATTTGCAAACCTATAAATAATTTTATCTCTCCTACTAGAGACATTTCAAATTCACTTTTCATCTCATTTTCAAAGTCATCACTCATGTCATCATTGCCTCCAAATATGATATCATCTACAAACACTTCACTAACCAGTATCTTATCACCTTCAAATTTGAGATATATATTGTTGTCTTCACTGGTTCTCTGAAAACCTATCTTCATCAAGTGTGAATGTAGCCTTTCATACCATGCTCTTGGTGCTTGCTTCAAACCATATAGTTCCTTGTGCAATTTACACACCATAACCTTTGCATCAATCAAAGCATAATCATCTGACTTCTCAATGTATACTTCTTCTTCCACTATTCCATTTAGAAATGTTGACTTCACATTCATCTGATATACTTTGAATCTCTTATATGCTGCAAATGCAAGTAGAGTCCTAACACCTTCCAATATAGCAACTAGTGCAAATGTCTCACCATAGTCTTCTCCTTCTTTTTGTGCATAACCTTTGCATACCAATCTAGCTTTATTTCTTACTACTACTCCATCTTCATTCAGTTTGTTCCTGAATACCCATTTAGTACCTATCACATTTTTATTCACTGGTCTGGGTACTAGTTTCCATGTGTTGTTCTTCCCAATCTGGTCAAGCTCCTCCTCCATATCTTTAATCCAGTGATCATCTCTAAATGCTTCCTTAGTAGTTCTAGCCTCAATAGTGGAGATCATGCAAGAATTCTCTCTAATTCTTCTTTTGGTTAACACTCTAGCATCTTTATCTCTAATAATCTGGTTAGGATTATGATTGAGTCTCACATACCTTGGAATAACATGATCATTACCTTTAGGTTCTTCTTCTTCACTGTCATCATCCTCTTATGAATCTACCTGTTCCAGTTTGAACTAGTACAACAAAATTCACTTCAACAGCTTCTAGATTTACCGGTTTTGGTTCCAAAAATAGAATGCAAGGTTCTTCATCCTTTTTCTACTCACTGGTTTCTCCTAAGACTTCAGGATACTCATCCACTCAAACATCAGCACTTTTAATGATTCTTTGTGTCTAATTTTTATAACATTTGTAGGTCTTACTCTTGGTGGAGTAACCAAGAAATATGCCTTCATCACTTTTAGCCTCAAACTTATTGACATATTCACCTCTCTTGATAAAACATTTACTATCAAAAATCTTAAAATAACTGACTTTAGGTGATCTACCATACCGGTATTCATAAGGAATTTTATCCTTACCTCTCTTTACCAATATCTGGTTCATAGTGTAGACAGTTGTACTAACAGCTTCTCTCTAGAAAGTTTTTTCTACTCCTTGTATAAGCATTGTTCTAGCAGCTTCAACAATTGACCAATTATTCTTCTCTGCAATACCATTCTATTGTGGTGTCCTTGATGCAGAAAGTTGCCTCTTTGTTCCATTGTCTTCACAATATTTAGTGAATTCCTTTGAAATAAATTCACCACCTTGATCAATCCTCAGACACTTTATCTTCTCACCACTTTCCTTTTTAGCTAAGGCCCTGAATGCCTTGAACTTACTAAAGGCTTATGTTTTGTCCTTCAAGAATGTGACCCACATCATTCTTGAGCAATCATTAGTGAAGATCATAAAATATTTTCCACCTTGAATAGTTTTAGTCCTTATTGGTTCACATAGGTCTATATGAACCAAATCTAATAGATGTTCTACTGAAAAAGATTTGGTCTTAAAAGTTGAGGATGTCATCTTTCCTAACTGACATTCCTTACACAAAGAATTCACCAGTTTGTCCAACTGAGGAAAACCTCTTACTGACTTGGACTTACTGACCTTAACAATGTTATCAAAATTTATATGACAAAATCTCTGATGCCAAAGCCAACTATCATCTACTTTAGCAATTAAATAGTTGTTGACTTTAGGATTCAGGTGAAATAGGTTACCTTTTGTATGCTTGTCGGTTGCAATTAGTTCACCTTTTCTCCCTTAGATTTTGCACATTCCATTCTTAAATTCCAAAGGATAACCTCTGTCATTGAGTTGAGCAACACTCAAAAGATTGTTCTTTAATCCTTCAACCTAGTAGACATCATCTGCACTGTTCTTTCCATTAAGAGAAATATTTCCCTTTCCTTTTACAATGCAAGGTGAGTCATTTCCAAATCTCACAACTCCTCCATCAAATTCCTTCAAATTAAGAAATTTACTTCAATCACCAGTCATGTGGTGTGAACAACCACTATTAATGATCCAATCGTTAGAACTATCCATGTGAGAAACTAATACCTTCTAATCAGATTTCTCCACTTTAATGGCTACAAAGACAATGTCTTCATTAGCATCTCCCTTAGATTCCTCATCAGTGATACCACCATCAACTGCAATGAGACAATCTCTTTTGCCTTTTCCTTTGTACTTCTTGTACTTCTCATGCTTATGCTCATTGTCACCATTAGGACAATTGGCTACAATGTCTCCAATCTTGTTACATGCAAAACATTTCAAAGGTAATTTACCTTTGTACTTACCGATACCTCTAGGCAACCACTTGGCCAACAATTCTTCAAGATCAATCAAACTGTCTTCATCATCAACTTCTCTGCTGGATCTAGATTCATAGTTGTGACTGACATCTCTACTTTTCCTCATAGGAGGGTTAGAAACTGAATCTCTAAATGCAGATTCAGATTTTTGAATACTACCATCATAACCATTTACTTCAAATGCAGTAAGCTTACCAATGATGGAGTCAAGAGTTACCTTAGTTTTATCAATAGACTTTAGCTCCTGAATGGCTACAACTCGGATAGCATAGACCAATAGAAGGGTTCTCAACACCTTACTAACCACTATGGCATCTTTCACTTTACTGTGTGTGTGAAAAAGTGGAATAAGTCTATAAGTTGCAGGCAGAACACTTCAATTAAGTCATTACATATATGGTTAGACAGATATAAACATGAATAATAAAACCATAACAAATCGACTAATTTCCTTCTAAAAGATGCGAGTATAAGATTGCTCTCAGATTTGTATAAGCAATACCAGTGACTAGACTACACCAAGGCAAAGGACTTAATCCATATGAGCATGATGTTAAGCTAAATGGATGCAAGATGGATGAATAATTCAAGCAATAATGAATTCAAGCAATAATGGATTCAAGCAATCATGAGTAAACTAAATATAGAAAAAGAAATTAAACTAAGATGCAATAATCTCAAAAAGAAAGCACAATATATTCAATGACTTCAGAGCAGAAACTATATACTAACAATAAATCTCCAGGGTGATTTGAATGAAAGCTGGAGGCTGAATTTATAGAGAATTACAAGAGAGATCAAGAAAAAGAACAATTTAGGATTAATTGAAATAATTGAGAAATCAGATTTAGTTAACCTTGAGATAGATTCCAATTATAGTTTAATTGAAATGCATTCAGATAAGAAGTTCAAAGTTGCATTAGAAATAAGATTTAATTAATTCAATACATTTGTGATAAAAATAGATAATTCTTTTATTTATTCAAGAAAAGAGTCTTTTCAATGCAACTGAACTTCTTTTTCTCAAAAGCTTTGAGATCTAATTTTAGAGAATGATTAATAATTCAATTTAATTGTTTTTTCTGATTTCAAGTTAATCTCAATTTAGAAAAAGAAATAATATCTCAATTTTGATTTCTCTCAATTCAATTCTTTTATTTTATTTTCATTTTGTGATAAATTAATTCCTTTTTTGCATGATTAAATGGAAAATTAATTAATTAATTAAATATGCTAAGATATTTAGTAAATTAAATAGGATAATTGATCAAAATGATATTCTTGGAATGATTTAATTAATTAAATAAATATTTAATTAATATTGAGTAATTGATTTTCCATGTGACATTTGGCGATTGAAGAATTAATTAATTGTTTGCTCAAAATTGATTTAATTACCTTTGGTTAGGACCTTGGTGATGTTGTTGAGATTAGGGGCCCATGATTTAGATGACCAATTTTAGGGTATTACATTTTCCCCTCTTTGAATTAATGTGCGAGTAGTGCGTTGATTCAAAGAATAGTTGATGTCTAGGAGATACCAGTTCTGAACTTGATTGTTCACAAACTAGATGAAAAGTGAGGTGTTTAGCTTGATTTGAAGTGATGAAGTTGAACGTAGTGGATTAAAGAAAAACTAATCCCAAACTTGATTGAACTAGGAACAATAGAGAGAAAAGATACTAAACTTGAACTTGATTGATCAAGAAGCGGATCTTACTGATCTAGAACTTGATTGATCTAGACACAGTGAGTGAAGATAAAATCGATCTTAAACTTGATGGATCAAGAAACGATGAGTGAAGGTAAACTATCCAGCTTGATTTGATGAGATGAAACTGAACACCTGCTTAGATTGAGCATGTGATCAAAGATACTCTTTAAACTTTTGATTGAGTTTAAACAAATAATCAGCTTGATGAAAAGCGATGAAACTGATTAATGTCAAGAGACTGACTTAGATGAAGACAATTATCAGCTTGATTTAAAGTGATGAAAGTAATATACCCCTAGCAATTGATTCGATTCAAATGATCGAGAGATATCAACTTGATATGAAGTGATAAAGCTGAGATGCTCCTTAGCAATAAGAATTTGTTTGATTTTCTTTAGTTGAAAAAGATTTTTGCTCGACTTTTGATGAAGATTTGAGAAATTTTCTTGACTTTGAAGATGTGAGGTCATAAGGTCATGAGTATGCCCCCTCGGGAGTGAAATTGAAAGATAGCGAGGGTACATGATGATATTTGGTAATTGTTGGTGATGATAAGTTATTTGAGCACAAAAATTGAGCCAGAGGAATATTTGAAGATTTAGTGATGATTGATGAGAAATTGAGTGCAAAGTTGATTTCTAGAATAAAATTGAGATTCAGCGTTGATTCATTAGAAATTGAGTGCAAATTGGAGAAAGAGTGAGCTTTTGATGAAAATGCTAAGTGGTCCAAATTTTGGAAATTGACTAGCAAAATGATCTCGAATTTTGATTTCGATCTTGAAAAATGGAATCAGGACAGGCAAATTAGCTAGGGGTACAATTTTCATGTCCATCAAAGCAAGTTGGAAAATTAGGGTTTTGGCTATATATGGGGTAAAAGTGTCATTTTGAATTCATTTTAACCCTCCAAGTTTGAAAATTCAAAAAGCCTTATGTGAAGAAAAATGGTAGTTCCCACACATGTGCATCGATTCGAGTGACAAAGACATCATAGTCGACCTCAAAACTATGAGCCAACGGTAAGTGATCGATCTTAGGCCTGTTATTCATTTCAAATTTGAATTTTTTGTTGAATTTTTCAAATTTTTGGCATGTAGTAGTCGGGCATTCTCATTTTGTCATGCGAGATAGGATCCTGTCTCGTACAACAAACTGATTAAGTTTGTTTTATCATTTAAGGTCATTAGTTTGTCATACTACAACTACCCTTCTGTCGAACGAATACCTTCAAAAGAGCCCATTTTGTCATTCTAGAGCTAGTCATATGTTGTATCAGACTGTTTTGTCGTACGCAGCCTATTCCTGATTCGTACGAGTTGTTGTCTCTATGATGTTTTGTCGTTTGAAAAATAGTAAGCCTTTGTAAAGGTGCAAACTTGAAATTTTGATTTTGTAGTTGATGTAGTTGGATTTGCATGATGTTTTGCTTCTCTTATAGGCTAATTTGAAATGTTTCCTGATGCATCATTGTTTGATTTTTGTAGGTTCAATTGCCCATGTGTTATTTAGATGTGTATATTCAGTGACCATGACATTTGTTCATTAGTTATCTGATCTTGACCGGGCTCATATAGATTTGTGCAGATTGACTCATCTTCTTGAGTTGCTTGATATCCATGTGAATCATCGTATGCTCACTACATTAGTTGAGAGGTTCCATTGAGAACATAATACATTTCATTTACCAGTTGGGAGATGATGATCACTCCCAAGGATGTATACAAGATTATCCATATCCCTTTTGCTGGGGGTAAGGTAGATTAAGATGCAACACAACATCCTGGGCTACTAGCTATGAGACAGGTATTTAGGGATGAAGACACTTTGACACATTCTATCAGTTGGGACATGATGATGACCAGGTACAGTGAGAACTTTCCACTAGCTTGTGTCTTAGCAGGTTTCATCGGGTGCTTTCTTATGCCAGATATGGAATAATAGGGGTTTTTATGTGGATGGGGCAGGATGTTGGAGAGACTTGTGGAGCAGCCCTAGAGGTTAGGATGGGGTTCATGTATATTGACACATATGTATCGTGAGATGCATGAGATTGTATATAGGGATGGGAAGAGTATGGCTGTAGGAGTTTTGATTTTATAGATATGGGCTTGGGAGCATCTCCCAATATGTTGACCGATCATGGATGATGCTAGAGATCCACAATAGCCTATTGTTTATCGATATTCTAGATATATTAGGCAGCCCCATTTGGGCAAGACCGATTATTGGAGACGACAGTTGAATGACTTGATAGTTGTGATATGGAAACCGTATAGGGGTCTGGAGCCTTGGGATGATTGGAGAGATGTGTGCAGAGACCTCTTCATGACATGACCTCTCATAGGAAGATCATAGATAGTGGTCGAGTAGTTTGTTGTTACTTGAGTGATGAGGTAGTATGGTAGACCTCAGGGGATCTCGCAGGAGTTTACTGCATATGTGTGTTATGCAGATGAGGAGAGGTAGAGATGGGCACCTAGGCTATCATACACCTTAGGCATGTAGGAGATGATTGGGTTACAATGGCTGATATGGGATTACCTGGATGATATTGCAGATGTGGGGGTATTTCCCAAGTATAGGGATTGGTTTCAGTAGCACCCTTTCCCAATATTTACTAATCCAGTAGAGCAAGTACCTCATATAGAGGAGGTTGAGGATGATGCCCCTATGCAGGCGCATGGACAAGGATAGAGACAGGTATAGAGAGCCAAGGCTCCCAGGTGGACAGGTGGTGATCTTGGCACTAGTAGCAACAGGGTGCCAGTTGGTGGTAGGCAACAATAGAGAGGAGAGGGTGGATCCCTAGGAACTATTGGCATGAGACTTAGCAGAGTGAGGGTGATGGAGGGTGGTGGAGGGGAGGAGAGAGTAGCTTTGAGATAGGTTAGATAGAGGAGGGAGGAGTAGGGGGGAGCTGGAGGTGGAGATGGAGGTGGAGATGGAGGCAGAGAGCCTGCAAGGGATTAGGGGATGAGAGCATGCCTAGCAGATTTACAATCACAGCTGATAGTAGCACAGACTCAGCTGGCAGAGTGAGACTGATAGCTAGCAGAGATGAGGGCTGAGTGCAATCATCGAATCACAGAGAGGAGGGCAGAGATAGACATTTTGTGGTAGGAGGTACTTCATCAGACAAGTCAGCCAACCTATTATGTTGTGGCTTACAACGTAGCAGTTCCATTAGTGCAATAGGTTGTACCTTATTCTTAGTATATGGCTTGATCAGAGGGAGCTTGGGCACCTAGGCAGCATCCAGGTCGGTAGGCTCCACCTCCTCCACCACCTGGTGATGAGGGAGAGACAGAGAGCTAGATTTTAGTTTTGTAGCTTTGAGATTTTTTTGTAGACACACCTATTTTTGTTAGCCCTTACGATTCTTTCTTCGATGGGAGTTTGTATATGTCAGTTGATATTATTTTGTACCCTAAGATACTAATGATTATATATATGAGATCTTGATTTGACTTCATTGTACTTGTGTCGATCGATTTATGAGATTCTTTTCTATATGCTTTATTCTATATGTATGAATATTTGTTCAATATGGTTGTATGTAATGCAAATGAATATGGATGTTTGTTTTTGTTTCTTTTCATATGCAAATAAATTGAATGAAAATGAGTAATGAGTAGTACAATTTTGTTTATTTTTTCTCTGCAATAAGATAAATGTAAATGAGTGATAATGAATGTATGAATCTATATAAAATGCTTATGTATGCAACTAACATCTCAATACACAAGTACTCGATCAGAGAAATGATGAAAAAGACACCACTTAGCTAAGAAATGATGATGCTTCCAACTCTCATTCAAAAGATAAAGAGATCATTGTTATCATACCAAAATCACTCTAAATTCACAAAATACAAAATGAAATGCAAAATGAGATGCAAAATGAAATGCAACCTAAACCTAGTCACTGGATTTAAAATGCTTAAGTTTTATCATTGAGCGTTAACAAACATAGCAGGCAGATTAGAGTTCCTTTCGTTTCATGTGCAATATTAATTATCTTGTCTGCAATGACCCTTTTTTTGTTTATATCCTTGGATAGATTTTGCAAAGACCCGGATTGCATGATAAAGAAATTTCCTTAAAACAAACAAAGAAATGATATGAACCTCCCTGTAGCATACAAATAAGCAGAGTTGAGGTATGTGTGATGATTTCACCATGATGTGAAGGCTCTTATCATAGACACCCAACTTATTAGATGTTTCCAGATCATCAGAATCATTCCTACAAGTAGAAAATAAAGAAAATATTATGCCCCCAATCCTTTCTCCTCTTAGTCAAGATAGACTTCCTCGAGTTACTTAGAGGGATAATATTCAAAAACCAATATAAAAGACAACACACAAATAAAATTTCCATGCATATCTCAAACTGTTTAGTGATTGTTTTCAGTTTTTTTGTTTTGCTTGTGTACTTCATGATAAAACTCTTCAGTAGTTAGGAGACAAGTGATTGACTCGGAGTGGATGACCAGGTTTCACTAACGTAATGATGACTTGGTTGATACTGCTTAGGACATGTAATGTGCTCTGTTGATTAACCTAAGACTAGGACATTAATCAGTTTCAAGCCATGAGGGTTCCAATGAACCAGGATGTCACAAAAGTAAATGAAATATATGTACAAGTGAAAGAAATTATGCATGAAAGTGGGAATGCCAATGTTGTGTTGATAGATGGAGCGATTGAGTACAAGACACGCCTATTTGCCAGGTTTTCACCTGCTTGGTAGAGATTCATTTTTATTTTTTTAACCAAGGTGCCTGTTTACCAGGTTTTCACCAAGGGAATTTTCTCTCTTTTTCCTTTTTTAAAAATTTTTTTCTTCTTCTTTTTTTTTAGAACTTCTTATGACTTTTTTTGTAATTTTTTTCTGGACATTTTTCAGTTGTACATGTTGTTGGAGCAGAGAATACTAAGTGAAGAACTTTTTCAAATGGATGATGTTAATTGATTCATAGAGCTATTCTCCTTTTGATGTTGAGAGCTGATAGGTACCAGAGCCAAAGACTACAGTAACGATGTAGGGACCCAACCAGTTGGGTTCAAACTTCCCTTTGCTGTCTCAAAACTGTTGATTTTTAGGATTTTCTCTCAGAACTAGGTCACCAACTTGAAATTCTCATTGTCGAACCTTATTGTTATATATTTTGGACATTCTCTTTTGATACACTCTGAGATGATCAAATGCTACTTGTTGACGTTCATCCAACAATTCAAGCTCTTGCAATCTAGCTATTATGTAGTCTTCATCAGTAACAAGACCTTGCAAAGAAACTCTTAGAGATGGTATTTCCACTTCAATAGGTAATACTGCTTCAGACCCATACACCAAAGAAAAAGGTGTAGCCCTAGTAGGTGTTCTGATACTTGTTCTATAAGCCCACAATGAAGGATTGAGTTGTAGATGCCAATCCCTCCTAGATTTGTTCATTGTTCTATGTAAGATAGTCAACAGGTTTTTGTTAGATGCCTCAACCTGTCCATTACCTTGAGGGTAATATATAGATGACCAGTGTTGTTTAATTTTGATTTTCTCATAGAGATCATCCAAATATCTATTCTTGAATTGTCCTCCATTGTCAGTCATGATAGATGAAGGTATCCCATACCTGCAAATGATATGGTTTAGGATAAATAAAGCTACTTATTTACTGGTCACTTTAATGAGAGGAACCGCTTCCACCCACTTAGTGAAGTACTCAGTGGCAGTTATGATAAACTTGTATCTATTGGATGATGCAGGATATATCTGACTAATGAGATGAAAGGCCCATTGCTAAAAAGGCCAATGTGCGATGAAGGGTATGAGATCCCTTGCTGGAGCATGTATGAGATTTCCATGTAGCTAGCACTTCTCACAAGTTTTAGAAAAATTTATAGTGTCCTTCTCCATGTCTGACCAGTAGTAGCCAACCCTTAGTAGTTTCCAAGCTAAAGTAAGACCATTCAAATGAGATCCACAAATACCTTCATGGACTTCTAATAATGCATGTTTAGACTCTTAAGTTTCTAGATACCTAAGCAATGTACCATCCAAACCTCGCCTAAACAAATCGTTAGCAATGATGATGTACCATGAAGCATTTCGGGTTAGGTTCCTTTTCTCATTATGAGTAAGATTTTTTGGGATAATTTGGTCATGCAGATAAGAGTAAATAAGGTTATAGCATGATGAGTTGTGTCCAATAATCGAACAAACTATTTGGGACTCAGGAGAATCATAAGCTGGGTAATGTAACTCTTCCACCAGGAATTCAAAGTGAAAATTAGACTCTTATAATTTTGGTATGGATGCCAAGGGGGCCATAGCATCTGCTGCTCTATTTGCTGATATGGGAATCTACTGAAATGATACAAAGTAAAATATTTCTTGAGATCATCAACCATTCTCTTATAAGGCATCAGTTTCTCATCTTGATTCTGATATGTATCATTTATTTGATTAATGGTTAGCTGAGAGTCTCCATAGATGTGTAATTCTAGAACCTTCCATTTCATAGCCAGCTTGATCTCATTTACTAGAGCTTCATACTCTGCAATTTTGTTTATACAAGGGAAAAGAATCTTATAAGCCTTTGGAATTGAATACTTTTGAGGAGTAATAAAAAGTATTCCAGCACCGAAACCATTTTGAGTGAAAGATCCATCAAGAACATCTTCCAAGATTGTTGAGTAAGGTGCATTATTGATTCATCTAGAAATTCTATATGCAACTGTTGCATGTCTTCAAGTGGAGCCTCAACAAGTTGATCTACAATCACCTATCCCTTGATGGCTTTGCATTCCACATATTCAATATAAAATTCTATAAGAACCATGACCCATTTTTCCAATCTTTCGATGAGTGTCGCTTTATTGAGAAGATACTTGAGCAGATCAATCTTAGCTACTAGCTTGATGGAATGTGCCAACATGTAGTGTCTCAATTTTTGTGATGCAAAGACCAATGCCAAGCATGCTTTTTCTATTATAGTGTAGTTCATTTCATAAGACACCAATGTTCTGATGATGTAATATATAGCTCTCTCTTTTTTATTTTCATCCTGTTGTGCCAAAAGTGCCCCCAATGATGAATCAGTAGCTGATATGTATAAGATCAATGGTTTACCCTGAATTGGTGGCATCAATATTGGTGGATTGGATAGGTATCCTTTGATTTGCTAAAGGTGTTGTTCACATTCTTGATCCCAATTGTATATTACTCCGTTCCTTAATACCTTTGTGAAAGGTTGAGCTTTGTCTACCAGCTAAGAAATAAAGCATTTGATTGATTGGAGGCATCCCTGTAAACTTCTCATTTGACTGATGTTCTTCGAAGATGATATTTATATTATAGCTTGGAAGTTCTCAGGATCAACCTCAATTCCCTTCTTTGAAATGATGTAGCCAAGTAGTTTACTAGATGTCACTCCAAATGCACACTTTTTTGGATTTAGCTAGAGTTTGAATTTTTTTATTTTGTCTAGTATAGGGCCTAGCTCTTGAATATGCATGGATCTCTTCATAGTCTTCACTAAAGTGTTGTCAACATAATCTTCCATATTCTTATGCATCATATCATGAAAGATAGTAGTTACTACTCTTTGGTAAGTTACTCTTGTGTTCTTTAGCCCAAATGGCATGACATTCCAACAGAAGGTTCCCCATGCATAGGTGAAAGTTGTCTTTTCTTGATCCCCAGGAGCTATTTTGATCTGATTATAGCTAGAGAATCTATCCATTAGTGAGTACATCTCATACCTAGTAGTCATATTGACTATCATATCAATGTTTGGCAATGGAAAGTCGTCCTTCGGACAAGCTTTGTTGAGATCTCTGAAGTAGGTATTATGTTTGAAATCCATTCCACATAGTCTATAGCTCTAATAAATCCAACTTTTAGTAGTTTTTCTAGCTCAGCCTTAACTAGTAGTGCCACGTGAGGGTCATCTTATGGTGTTTTTGCTTGACTAGTTTAACTCTTGCTATGATAGAAAGATGGTGCATGATAAGATTAGGATCCAGGCTTGGCATATCAGAGTACGTCCATGCATAATTGATCTTATTTTATGAAAAGAGATGAGTGAAATCTTTCAATTCTTCTACTGATAATGATTGAGCTACATGAATGATGTGTGGTGTCTCTTGACTCCCAATGTTCACTGGCTGAGTTGACTCGATCAATATAGAAGACCTCTCCTAGAAATGACTTGACAGTATATCAAGTATCTCACCTTCAGGTGCCTCAGAGAGGTTTTCACCCTTAGGTATGTCCTTTATTTTCTCTTTTTTAGATTCTGACACTACCACAATGTAGTTTTCGCCATCAGATCTTTTGTTTTTATTTTTCTGATTTTTGTGACTAAGATACTTGATATCTATTTCAATCATGTTTTCACTTTGTTCGCTGGTGGAAGAGTACATGGGTTCAACTATGTTTAGGTAATAGGCTAGTGTATAGTCATTAGCAAAAGTAGGTACATTCATTGGTTGGTCTTGTAGACTACAATCAATTAATTTAGGATGTACCAAGGATAGAGTGTGGACAAGTTCGAGGGAGTTCACGGTATTGTCATCACAACTATGAATCAAAAAATCAAGTTCTAGAAGACTACCTTGGGTAAATGTCTCGAGACCAGGAATAGTCAGAACATGATTATTAAAGTGTATGTTAATATTTAGTTGACCTAGTCCAATAGACCTACTTGTAGCATCATTCTCTATGCCAAACTGGACTTCATATCGAGGTTCAGTAGTAACAAGATCAATAGACAGATTCTCACCATTTACATCAAAGGATTCAGAGTTTGATGCTGAGTAGATATTGTCATAAGTAGGACTATTGTTAGAGTCATCAAAGTCATCAAATGAAGTTTTTGAGTCTTCTTCAAGTGGTTGAGTAAATGTATGTATGGTATCAACACCAACATCTTTAATGCTGCAAGTTCCTTCAAGATTTGGCTCATTTATCATTTGTATCTGACACACCCATTGACATGATCTTGATGGTTTTGTGACTCCCCGTCGTCTACTCCATTCAGCTTCCTCTGGAATAATGACTGGTTCTACTTCTGTAGCTTCCAATTCTTCTTGTGTAGTCCCATACCTGATTTGTTCTATCTTTTTAGAGGGGTATATAATAGATGAAAAACTTTTTGGTATTCTTCCTTCCTTCAACCCTTGTTCATAGTTTGCTTGTCTTTTTAGTCTGATTACCTGTATCTCCTTTTCTATCTTAAAGCACATCAACTCTTGAGTGTCATTTGTGATATCACTGGACTCTTCTAGAGTTTTTGTAATGGATGTATCTGAGAGGTGGTTTGGACCCCATTCATACTTGTTTGAGTCAGTTTCTGAATCATCTACTTGCTGCCTACTAGTATATGTGACTGGAACTTTCAGGGGTTCAAACAATTGTCTGATTCTTTCAACTTCATCTCTGATATCTTCTGGAACTTCAACTCCCTGTAGTGTTGTAGTTGATACCATTAGAACTTGAGTACTAATTGTTTCTTCTCTCTTGAGATGATGTTGAAGGTGATATCCTTTTCTTCCACTTAGACTTAGAAGCATGTTTTTGGTCTGATGTCTTTTTTGGATTGTATCCCAGTCCAGCCATTCTTTTGTAGACTTTGTTTATAGTTGAATTGGTTCAGTAATACCCTCTTGATGTTTTCCTAGGGGACTAGTACCTGAATATCCCATGTGTTGGATCATTTTGTATCCTGGACCATATTGGGTTGGGGAAATCTCACAATGTCGTACTTCCTCATTTTGACTATCTTCCTTGAAAAGCCACTTAAGAACAACATCCTCTTCTATTTCATCTACCAAGGAAGTAGAAGACTATACAAAAAGACCATCATATATGATATTCAAAGTTGAAGTCTGTGTTCTCATAGCCTCTGATGGTTTTCCCAACTATTTCAGTGATGGAGGAAGAGAGAATAATGAAAGTACTAGTTCTATCTTGTATCCATCCATGCTAGTATTTGTAATCTTCAATTTCTTTTCTAAGTCTTTCATCAGATCTTCTAGACTTTCATTTGTAGAGGCTTCCCTATTATGAGGCACAAAGGTATCAACACCTTTTGTTAATGAATTACAAGGGATATTTGTATCAGTGGGAATACTGACTTCCACTCCGTTATAAGGAAATTTTAAGAATTGATGGTATGTAGATGCAACTGCCTTCATTTCATGAATCCATGACCTATCCAGTAAGATATTGTATGAAAGAGGAAGATCAAGTACCTGGAAAATGGCATCTCTTTCTACAAGTCCCAACCTGATTGGTAATGATACAAGACCTTTAGAGGTCCTTTCTTCTTCATCATAGGCTTTAATTGTTATTTTCTTGGCCAGATCAATGACATTTTCAAAAAATCCTAGTTGTGTAAGTAGACTATAAATACAGATATTCAACCCCGTGCCTCCATCTATCAAAACATGTTTAACTCTATGTTTATGGATCATGGCTTCAATATGCAATGGCTGGTTATGTGGATGATTTAGGGAGTTGCCATCTTCTTCAGAGAAGGTCAAATAGTGAGGTGAAGTTAGATGACCCACCATAGACTGAAACCGATCAACATCTAAATCTTTTGGAACATTATTTGTGAGCAACACTTTGTCCGGGATCTCTTTATGAGCGAAAGAGATTTTAAGAAATTCAAAGATTGAGATTTGAGCATTTGTCCTCTTCAGTTGGTCAACAATGCTATATCTGGAGGATGATGATGAGGTTGGTAGGTTTGATGGTGTTTGAGCCAAAGTTGAAGAACTAGCTCCTTGGAGAGTTACTTTCTTTTGAGAATGGGTCATAGCATTTGCATGTTGTGATTCATGTTGTTTGTCTTTGATTATAATCACATTGCAATATTCAAGTTGGGAAGACTCAATCATGTTGATGACATTGTCATTGCTGGTATAAGCATAATTTACTTTGGCACCTCCTTTTGACTTTGAGCAATCACCTTGTTCATAAACAGCTAAAGGATCCATTAAATCTTTATGATCAGCATTTGTCGGGTGAAACCTGACAACAGTTTTACCAGCGTCTATGAGATCTTGAATCTCATGCTTGAGCTTCATGCAGTTGTTTGTGTTATGACCTTTATTCTAATGGTAGACATAGTATTAATTTTCTCTCCACCATTTTCGTTTGACTTCCAGATCATATGGCCTAGAATTATCTGGTAATGTTATCAGGTTGTTTGCAAATAAAGTTTTGAAAGCTTATTCATATGATTCTTCCAGAGGAGTGAATTTGCATCTAGGTTTTAAAAGCCAAGGTTTCTCTTTGAACCACTCTTTTACTTTCTTTGGAGGATTTTTTGTTGTGGTTTTAGCTGCTTTCAGTGCTTCCGTGCCACTAGCCAAGTTAAATATCATGGGCTTTGAGTTGGTTTTAACAATGTCTACCACTTTGTCATTAACAACGTTCTTGTTGTTGTCTTTTCCATACTTCCAATACTTGTTATTCTCTTAACAACTAGATCTTGGTTGTGTTTCTTTCCAAGGTGAAATATCTCCTTTCTTTATAAGCACATCTTCCATTTGGATAGCATTATCTACCATTTTGTTAAATGATGGGTGCACTTGCATTTGGATGCTATATTTCAATTCAGGGATTAGATTGTTGACGAATATATCCATTTTCTCATAATCTGGGATAGGATGTGAATACCTAGAGAACATCTTTCTCCAACACTGGAGGAAAGTGAGAAAAGGCTCCCATGTTTTATGTTTGGTATTGCAAAGTTCTATCATAGTAACAAGATGTCAAATGTTATAGGAGTATTGTTGTAAAAATAGTTGGAATAGTTCTTCAAAAGTTTTTATTCCCTTAGGTATGTTAGGACCTGGAGGCAACTGAGATGGGGGGTGAATCAGTTGTCTATTCATTTTATCCCAAATATAACTTAATCAAACTTGATATGTAATGTTGGTAAACTGAACTTAATGCCAGTTAACAGATTAATAGTTAATATTAATACCGGTGAAACTTAATGCACGAAACAGAAAGAGAAACAACATCCACAACACATAACATGGAGATTTGTACGTGGAAACCCTATAAGGGGAAAACCACGGTGGGAAACCTTACCCACAATCAGATGATACTAGTGCAGATAATATGTGTATACAAACGGGGTTCGCACATGCAAAAAGGCCAACTGCCTAGAGCTCACTGCTCAATCACAAGATAGGAGTCACACTGACTACAATTGGATGATTAAATCCAATGATAATGTACTACTCAAAGTAGTATCTCCAATGCTAGATTCAGTACCGGTTAAGCTCTGATAATCACCTTCAAACCTTCCTTGAACCTTCTTTATGGTATACTCATATGATCTTCAATATTCACACATACCATGTTACAATACCATAACCTTACATACCATATACGTACATCTCACAATTGAGATCTTACATATATGCCAAAACCTAAGACCAAATGTGTAGGTCGGCTCACTAAGAATGATACAATAAAATCAATTACAAGTAAGTCAAGATGTGATGCATCATGTTGGATCAATGTAATTACAATAATACCAATTGATTAAATCATCTCCATAACGTGTCATGCTGATCTGGAATAGATAATACATGTCGGTCCATAACCTAGACCAATTTATCGGTAACAACAAATATGTCAACCCGATTGGACCAATAACCAGAATACCAAAACCAAGTGTCCAAACCATGTCTTCAACATAACCAAGTGATCTCTAGGTGACAACAAGTCATCCTTAGTTCCAGTGAATGATATAACCTGTCAGTGAACCAAATACCAGTGACTATGCATAAGTCACTAAACTTGCCGATGAACATAACCAAAGATCTCCAGAAGGATAAGTGTTGACATCAATGAAAAAACCAATGCAACATATCCATAATACCAACAATCTCCCCCTTTGGCATTGATGGCAACACAAGATGGAAAAACCATCTAAGTGCCAAAGAAAAAATGCCAAAAACCAATTACCAAAAACCAACAATCTCTTGAATAGATCAATACCAGAAATCAAAATACAAATACAGAGAGTAAAAATCTCTCCCCCAGTGAATAATCTCTCCCCAAAGGATAATATTTTTCCATAGATATCTCTCCCCCTTTGACATCAAATGTCAAAGCAATACAAATACCAGATACAACTAGTTCATAGAACCAATTAAAAATACCAACTATTTTAAACAACTTCTCCCCCTGAGAAGTAGCTCTCCTCCATCAAAGCTGGAAAAAGGTTTCTTTGTAAATTTTGTAGGTTTGGTGCCAAGCATCAACTATCTAGGTCTCTACTGGTGAGGGTATAACCCCAAGCTGCTCTCTGAGATATTTAAAAGTTTCCTTAGGCAAAGGCATAGTAAAGATATCTGCAATCTTATCTTTAGTATTCACATAAACCAATCTCACTTCTTTTGCTTCAACATTCTCTTTTTGAAAATTATATTTGATAGAAACATGTTTAGTTTTAGAGTCAAATACCAAATTCTTAGATATATCAATTGTTGCTAAATTATCACAATAAATGATTATAGGTTCTTTTCATTTTACCTTTATGTCCTTCAACATTTTCTTAATCCATAATACTTGAGTACAATTAGTTGCTACTACAATATATTTTGATTCTGTTGTTGATAATAATGTACAACTCTATTTCTTGCTCAACCATGAAATCAAACTACTACCAAGAAACAATGCCATGTCGGTGGTGTTCTTTCTGTCATCTACATCTCCTAGCCAATTAGCATTGGTGTATGCACATAAATCAAAATTTCATCTTTAGGATACCATAGACCAAGATTTGTTGTGCCTTGTAGATACCAGAAAATCCTTTTTACTATTGATTCATGCTTTTCTCTAGGATTACTATGAAATCTTGAAACAATACACGTTGCATTCATTATATCACATCTTGTTTGTGTCAAATATAGTAAACCTCCAATCATAGATTTGTATCTTGTCAGATTAACAGGAGCTAAATCATCCTTCAATGATAGTTTATCAGTTGTAGTCATAGGAGTACTTACCGGTTTAGAGTTTTCCATACCAAATTTCTTCAGTAGTTCCTTCAAGTACTTTGTTTGACATATGAATATACCTTTATTAGTCTGTGAAATCTACAATCCTCTGTGAAATCTGCAATCCTAAAAAGAATTTTATCTCCCCAATCATAGACATTTCAAATTCTTCCTGCATCTTATTAGAAAAGTCTTTACACAATCCATCTTCTCCTCCAAAAATGATGTCATCAACAAAAAATTCAATAACCAAGATGTCTTCATTAGTCACTTTGAAATATAACTTGTTGTCAATATTACCTTTAGTGTAACTAAGCTTCAAAAGATATTTGTCCAATCTAGCATACCAAGCTCTAGGAGCTTGCTTCAATCCATATAAAGCTTTCCTTAATCTGCAAACCATATCTTTATCATTTGTCAATGAAAATCCATCAGGTTGTTCATTGTAAACTTCCTCTTCAAGATCACCATTCAAAAATGCACATTTAACATCCATTTGATATACTTTATAGTTTTTTATGTAATGCAAATGCAAGAAATAATCTGACTGCCTTAATTCTAGCTACTAGTGCAAAGGTTTCATTGCAATCAATTCCCTCTTTCTGTGAATATCCTTTACACACTAATCTTGCTTTGTTTCTGATTACCTTACCATCTTCATTAAGTTTATTTCTAAATACCCATTCAGTTCCAATTACATTTTTATCTTTAGGTCAGGGAACCAATTTCCATGTATTGTTCTTTTCAATTTTTTCTAATTCATCTTCCATAGCTTTAATCCAATGTTTATCTTCACATGCCTCAATAATAGATGCTAGTTCAATTTGAGAAATTAAACATACCTCTTCATTTTCTAGTCTTCCTCTTGTCATAACTCCTTGATACTTATTCGCAATTATCTGACTTTCGGAGTGATTCAATCTTACATACCCAGGTCTGTTCACTTGCTGTTGTTCTTGAGTCACTGTGGAATCTCTGATGATTCCAGTACGACTGGATCAACATTCTATGTTGGTGCACTCTGTATAGGTTCATTTATGATCATCTCAACTGTTGGTTTAGAATCCATAGACCTTGAATTTCCTCTAAAGTGTTCATCTATCTTCACATTGGCACTCTAAATGATTTTTTGCAATCTTTTATTAAAACATCTATATGCTTTTCTCTTAGATGAATAACCAAGAAATATACCTTCATCACTTCTAGGATCAAATTTACCAATATACTCATCTCTCCTAATGTAAGATTTTCTTCCAAATATTCTAAAGTACTTAAGAGTAGGAATATTGCCAAGCCATAATTCATAAGGTGTCTTACCAGTTTCACCTTTTATGTGAACTCTATTGAAAGTGTAAACCGCTATATTCACTACTTCTCTCCAATACACATGAGGTAGATTTGCTTCTGATATCATTCTTCTAGCTGCATCCAGAATAGTTCTATTCTTCCTTTCCACAACTCCATTTTGCTGAGGTGTCTGGGGTGCTGATAGTTGTCTTCTAATTCCATTCACTTCACAAAATGTATTGAACTCCTTAGATGTAAATTCACCTCCTTGATCTAATCTTAAACATTTGATTTTCTTACCAGTTTCATTCTCTACAAGTGCCTTGAATAATTTGAATTTCCCAAAAGCTTCTGATTTATCCCTAAGAAAACTAACCCAATACTTTCTAGAATAATCATCAATAATTAGCATGAAATATCTATCTCTCTGTAGACTTCTTGTTCTTGCTGGACCACACAAGTCAGTATGAATTAAATCAAGAACATCATTGGATTTCTTAGAAATACTCTTAAAAGTTGTTCTAACTTGCTTTCCCATTTGGCATTCCTTACATACCAAATTAAGAGGTTTTACAATCTTAGGTAAATCCCTTACTACCTTAGATGAATTAATCTTTACAATGCAACCAAAATTCACATGACAGAGTCTTTTATGCCATAACCAACTTTCATCAATATGTGCAATCAAGCATGTCTTTTCATTGTTATTCAAATGAAAGATATTACATCTAGTCTGATTACCGGTTGCAATCTCCAAACCAATTTTTTTCATGATTTTGCATTTACCATTCTTGAATTGTAATTTAAATCCCTTTTCAACTAATTGACCAACACTCAAAAGATTATGCTTCAAACATTCAACATAGTAAATGTTGTCAGTATTGTGCTTACCATCAAAAGATATAGTGCCTTTTCCTCTGATAAAACAAGCTTTGTCATCTCCAAATATTACTAGACCTCCATTGTATTCCTGAAAAGATAAGAATTTAATTTTATCACCAGTCATATGATGTGAACATCCAAAATCTATAATCCATTCATTGTTTTCTTCAATTTTAGTTGCCAGGGCCTTCTCTACTAGTGGAACAGTAGGTGTCGGTTGATCTTCTATTATTGCAACAAAATCCCATCCATTGTCTGTCAGTTCTTCATCAGAATCATTAGTAACTCCTTCATCATTATAGTAACATGATTTGTCTCTATTCTTCTTAAATCTGTATCTCTAATATTCAGGGTTAGGCTTGTTTGTTCTTTTAGCTTTTTCTCTCAATATTGCATGTATATCAAGGCATCTAGATGCCATATGACCAACTTTATTGCAGTTAAAACATTTAAATGGTGCTTTACCTTCATACTTAATTCCAATAGGACCTTTAGGCATTTTCCTTGCAAATAGTGCTTGAAGTTCTTCCAGTTCTTCATTTTCCCTCCTGATATCTTCAAGTTCTCTTGCATAAAGTTCTTTCCAGTCAGATTTATTAGATGATGATGATGATGATGTAGATGATGATGCTTTGAAGGCTAAATTTGTCTTAATTGTAGCAATAGGACCAAATTCCTCAAGCTCAAATGCTGAAAGTTTTCCAACCAAGGTATCGCTAGATACTGATGTATTAGGCATAGTTCTCAACTCATTAATAGCAGTTACTTTCATTTTGTATGCGAGTGGCAATGCTCTTAAAACTTTAGAAATAATTTAATCTTTACTCAAGGAACCTCCACAACATTGTATTCCCAAAACAATTTCATTAACCTTTTCCATAAAAGAAAACATTCTTTCATCTTCTTCCATTTTCAAATTTTCATACTTGACCCGGAAGCATTCCAGTTTTGCAATTTTGATAGTGGTATCTCCTTCATTCAATGTCTCGAACTTATCCCAAATAGCTTTGTAGTAGATCGATCTGATAATCCCATGATTTTTTGATTTGACAAGGTGCTCAAGAGTGCTTCACTTGCTTTGCAATCATTCTCTTGATCCTTACCCAATGTAGGTGGATTAGGTTGACCCGGTGTAGGACCAACATAGCCATTCTATGTAACATCCCATATGTCTCTTCCAATACAATTCAGATGTATCTCCATTCTGATCTTTCATATACCATAGTTAGTTCCATCAAGTTTCAGATTGTCCTTCCTAAAAAAGTTAGTTGCCATAGAATCTCATCAAGTTGTTAAACTTCTGCAAAAGGAGGACTTAGCTCTGATACCAATTGTTAGGACTCAGAGGCAATTGAGAGGAGGGGCGGGGGGGTGAATCAATTGTCCGTTAATTTTATCCCAAATATAACTTAATCAAACTTTATATGTAATGTCGCTAAACCAAACTTAATTTTGGTTAACAAATTAACAGTTAATGTTAATATCGGTGAAACTTAATGCATGAAACAGAAAGAGAAACAACATGCACAACACATAACACAAATATTTGTACATGGAAACCTTGTAAGTGGGAAACCTTACCCACGATCAGATGATACTAGTGCAGATAGTATGTGTATACAAATGGGGTCTGCACATGTAGAAAGACCAATTGCCTAGAGCTCACTGCTCAATCACAAGATGGGATTCACACTTACTACAATTGGATGATTAAACCCAATGATAGTGTACTACTCAAAGTAGCATCTCCAATGCTGGATTCAGTACCGTTTAGGCTCTAATAATCACCGTCAAACCTTCCTTGAAGCTTCTTTATGGTCTTCTCATATGATCTTTGATATTCACACATACCATGTTACAATACCATAACCTTACATACCATATACTTACATCTCACAATTGAGATCTTACATATATACCAAAACCTAAAACCGAATGTGTAGGTCGACTCACTAAGAATATTACAATAAAATTAATTACAAGTAAGTCAAGATGTGATGCATCATGTCGGCTCAATGTAATTACAACAATACCAATTTATTAAATCATCTCCATAACATGTCATGCTAATCTGGAATTAATAATGCATGTCGGTCCATAACCTAGATCAATTTACCAGTAATAGTAAATATGTCGACCCGATTAGACCAATAACTAGAATACCAAAACCAAGTGTCCAAAGCATGTCTTCAACATAACCAAGTGATCTCTAGATGATAACAAGTCATCCTTAGTGTCAGTGAACTATATAACCTGTCAGTGAACCAAAAAACGGTGACTGTGCATAAGTCACTGAACTTGCCAGTGAACATAACCAAAGATCTCCAGAAGGATAAGTGTTGATAAGTGTTGACATCAATGAAAAAACCAATGCAACATATCCATAATACCAACAAGGTAGACTTGAGATCCATTCCATAGCTTGTCCTCCCAAACTCCTTGGAAAAAGGTGCATGAGATACGTTTGATCATGCATGAACTCCATACATAAAGCACACAATTCTCTGATATGGTCCTGGGGATCTGAGTTACCATCATATTTGTCAAATTTTGGGATCTCAAATTGTGAAGGAAATGGAGGCATGTATAAGTTTTTGTCAAACAGAAATGGGCATATTGTCTCCAGAGAATATTTTTTTGGGGACATATCCTTATTTTTTAGTTCTTGATCTCAGTCTGCAAGGCTTGTAGTTGTCTGTGTACCAATATTATAGGTGATTATTCCTTTTTATTAATGAGGGTTTGAACGTCATATCCAATAGGAAGTTTGGCACCTTGTTTTGCTAGCTCTAGAAAATAGTTTTCTTTTTCTTTAGCCATGATAACCTTCATCATTTTCAGAAATTTTTATTCTTTTGAAATCTATGAATATCTTTTTTTTGAGGTTCAGAGTCTGCAGATGCACTTGATGAGGAATCATTATCGGTATCATGAATACTAAGGTTGTCTTCATTATTTTGTTATGTTCTAGGTATAGTGAGAGATAAAGGTTCATCATAAATTGGTATCTCTAATGATGAAGGTTTATTGGTTAGAGGATCCTCTTCATAAAATGGATTATCTTTATATGAAAAGGGTTGCCCTTTTCTTTTGGCATATTTCTTATGAGAACTCCTAGTTTGCATAGGCATTTTTTTTGATTGGTGTGACCTAAAGCTATTTGTGATGCAAAAGTCAAGATCAAATTCAGAGCTAGTTGTTCAGTTAACGTATTGTTTGAGAGAAGCAACTAAGATTTAGTCTGGTTTTAGGAATGATCTATCCTATATAAGACACTTATCTAAGTTGATCTGAGAGAAGTGACTAAGACTCAGTCTAGTTTCACAAATGATCTATCATGTATAAGGCATTATCTAAGTGACTTAGGTTTGATAAGTAGTTGATTGAACTAGTTGAACAATGATCAACCAAATCATACAACACAAATGGCAGAGGTACATTGTCTTGATCTATTTATGCTTAGGATGATGATAACTAGTTTAATGCTTGTTGTAGACTGTTTTAGGCAAGTTTGACTATTCTGGACTAACAAAAATCAGAGATCCATACGACAGGTTTTACAGGACTAGATGACAGTATGCTAGCTTTAGGACGATGACAATAGTGTTTCGTACGAGTTGCTGCCTAGTATCATACAATAGATGGGTATGTCTAGAATGACAAACTAATCAGTACAAAAGTTTATCATACGACATGAGATGCAAGGTTAAACAAAAATTCTCAAAACTAGACGAAAGACAATCAGAGCTCGTAAGACACAGGATGAAGGCTCAAACGAGAGACTGTTAGGACTGATGGAATATTGTATGACACATAATATGAACTAGGATGATAAATAAGAAGACTCGTATGACTATTTTCTGGACAAAGGCAAAATTCTGGGTTTTGAATGACTGAGTATGACCATATTTGAGATGGACTGAGTTTTTGATCACTGAATGATGATGAGAAATTTAGGGGTGGACTGAGTTTTTGATAGCTAAGGTATACTAGTTTATGACATAGACAGTTTCGACTAGGATAGACTAGTTTTGACACGGACATAGTTTCGACTAGGATAGACTAGTTTTGACATGGACAAAGTTTTGACTGGGATAGACTAGTTTTCACATAGACATAGTTTCGACTAGGATAGACTAGTTTTGACATGGATAGAGTTTCATCTAGGATAGACTAGTTTTGACATGAATGAAGTTTTTGATCACTGAGTTGTTTCTTGTTTTCTCCAGTTTTGGTATTCCAGTTTTAGTTTGAGGGCTGAAAATACGTAATATGAATAATAACTCCAATCATAGCATGCAAACCCTACAGAATTTGGTGAGAGAAGAAAACCATTGCTTGTAGACTCAGGTACACACCCAATAGCTAATCAAAATATGGCGGCTGAGTCTCATGCAATGGATTCTCAATGTCATACTAGCCAACTCCAAATGCTAATGGGGGCATGAAATGACAAGTATCTTAGGAGAGTTACTATCTCTCTTGCACAAAGATTATCCCCCCTTTCAGAGGTGAACCAGGTAGCTTCTAATTTTAATTAGAACTAGTAAGGGATATGTTCGGCGCATCAAGGTATAAACTCAATTAAGAGGTCTCCTAGCCTTGAAAACCAAGGTTTAATATACTTGGGGGTACAAAGGAGAGCTATTCTCGAGCACTATCGTTGACTTGATTTTCATCAAATCACACTTATTTTATAGTGGGTTGGAGTACTTGGCATTTAGCCATTCCCATTTGGGTCATTCCCCTCTCACTGGCCATAATGGCTATAGAGTTATTAGCTCCTTGGGAGGGCAGGCTTGTTAAAGATGTACAAATCTCTAACTTAAAGAAAATGCCTCAAGGGTTTGGATTTCTGATTGTCTATAAAGACAAGAGCATACTCTCCTACCTCTAAGAATTTTCTTAAAATAGGAAATACAAATTTGTTCTTTAACTAGATAGCAAGTTAGGTGCCTTAAAAAAATGAATTTAATGAATACACAATGTTTGCTCAAATCTCCTCAAGCAACCTGCAAAGACAATGAATCAGTAATCATATTGTCTTTGTACGACAAGCATAGTCTTCGACAAGTGTTTTGAAAAAACTGATTAGGCTATGAAAATTCTTTAGATAAATAGATAACCAGCCAGAGTCAGCGTAATCAAAATTGAACAGAAAACCTGAAGAATGAAACTTGCTTTTTAACCAAAAAAAAATACAGAATCATATGACAATTCTCACCAACTCGTATGATAATTGTCCAGGATTGTACGATAACTGAAGTTTGTCATTCTGGCATATAGGAAATGTCCTACGATAATACACAGAAACTGTATGGAAAAAAATCCAAAAAGTCAAAAATCTGAAAAAAATAAAAATAAATAGTTAGTCTTGGAGGCTGAAAAAAATTAGTCTTCTGCCCCATGGTGGGTGCCAGAAATGTGTGTGTGAAAAAGTGAAATAAGTCTATAAGATGCAAGCACAACACTTCAATTTGTTAGGACTTGAAGGCAACTGAGAGGGGGGGGATGAATCAATTGTCTAATAATTTCAACCCAAATATAACTTAACCAAACTTAATGTTGGTAAACAGATTAAGAGTTAATAACAATACCGGTGAAACTTAATGCATGAAATAGAAAGAGATCCACAACACATAACACAAATATTTGTATGTGGAAACCCTGTAAGGGGAAAAACCATGGTGGGAAACCTTACCCACATTCAAATGATACTACTGCAGATAGTATGTGTATACAAATGGTGTCTGCACATGTAGAAAGGCTAGCTACCTAGAGCTCACTACTCAATCACAATATGGGAGTCACATTGACTATAATTAGATGATTAAATCCAATGATAATGTACTGCTCAAAGTAGCATCTCTAATGCTGGATTCAGTATCGGTTAAGCTCTGAGTGTCTTCTTCAAACCTTCCTTGAATCTTCAAATGATGTCTGCTTGAGTAGCTCTACTTATATTTGCATATACTAAATATCACAATCTTACATTACCTTATTATATACCATCACCATACCTTATTAATCTCACAATTGAGATCTTACATATATACCAAAACCTAAGACCAAATGTGTAGGTCGGCTCACTAAGAATATTACAATAAAATCAATTACAACAAGTAAGTCAAGATGTGATGCATCGTGTTGGCTCAACAACAATATTAATTGATAAAATTATCTCCATAATGTGTCGTGCTGATCTGGAATAGATAACACATGCTGGTACATAACCTAGACCAATTTGTCGGTAACAATAAATATGTCAACCCATTTAGACCAATAGCCAAAACTCCAAAACCAAGTGTCCAAACCATGTCTTTGACATAACCAAGTGATCTCTAGATGATACCAAGTCATCCTTAGTGCCGGTGAATGATATAACCTTCCGGTGAACCAAATACCGATGACTGTGCATAAGTCACTGAACTTGCCGGTGAACATAACCAAAGATCTCCAGAAGGATAAGTGTTGACATCAATGACAAAACTAATGCAACATATCCATAATACAAACAATCTCCCCCTTTGGAATTGATGGAAACACAAGATGGAAAAACCATCTAAGTGCCAAAGCAGAAATACCAATAAACCAAAAACCAACAATCTCCAGAATAGATCAATACCAGAAATTAAAAATACAAATGCAGAGAGTAAAAATCTCTCCTCCAATGAATAATCTCTCCCCAAAGGATAATGTGTTTTTCCATAGATATCTCTCCCCCTTTGATATCAAATGCCAAAGCAATACAAATACCAGATTCAACTAGTTCAAAATACCAACTTATTTAACTACTCCCCCTAAGAATTAGCTCTCCTCCATCAAAGCTGGAAAAAGGTTTCTCTGTAAATTTTGTCAGTTTGATGCCAAGCATCAACTGTCTAAGTCACTACCGGTGAGGGTATAACCCCAAGCTGTTCTCTAAGATATTCAAAAGTTTCCTTAGGCAAAGGCTTAGTAAAGATGTCTACAATCTTCTCTTTAGTATTCACATAAACCAATTTCACTTCTTTTGCTTCAACATTCTCTTTCAAAAAATTGTATTTGATAGAAACATGTTTAGTTTTAGAGTGAAATACCGGATTCTTAGATATTTTAATTTCTACTAAATTATCACAATAGATGATTACAGGTTCTTTTCATTTTACCTTTATGTCCTTCAACATTTGCTTAATCCATAATACCTAAGTACAATTAGTTGTCGCTGCAACATATTTTGATTCGGTTATTGATAATGATGTACAACTTTGTTTCTTGCTCAACCATGAAATCAATCTACTACCAAGAAAGAATGCCCCATCGGTGGTTCTCTTTCCATCATCTACATCTCCTACCCAATTAGCATCAGTGTATGCATATAACTCAAAATTTTCATCTTTAGGATACCATAAACCAAGATTTGTTGTGCCTTGTAAATACCGGAAAATCCTTTTCACTTCTAATTCATGATTTTCTCTAGGATTACTCTGAAATTTTGAAACAATACATATTGCATTCATTATATCAGGTCTTGTTTGTGTCAAATACAGTAAACCTCCAATCATAGATTTGTATCTTGTCGGATTAACAGGAGCTAAATCATCCTTCAATGATAGTTTATCAATTGTAGTCATAGGAGTACTTATCGGTTTAGAGTTTCCCATACCAAATTTTTTTAGTAATTCCTTCAAGTACTTTGATTGACATAAGAATATACCTTTATCAGTCTGTAAAATCTACAATCCTAAAAAGAATTTTATCTCCCCAATCATAGACATTTCAAATTCTTCATGCATCTTATTAGAAAAGTCTTTACACAATCCATCTTCTCCTCCAAAAATGATGTCATCAACAAAAACTTCAATAACCAAAATGTCTTCATTAGTCACTTTGAAATATAAGTTTCTATTAGCATTACCTTTAGTGTAACCAAGTTTCATAATATAGTTGTCCAATCTAGCATAGCAAGCTCTAGGAGCTTGTTTCAATCCATATAAACCTTTCCTTAACTTGCAAACCATATCTTTATCATTTGTCAATGAAAATCCATCAGGTTGTTCAATGTAAACTTCCTCTTGAAGATCACCATTTAGAAATGCACATTTAACATCCATTTGATAAACTTTATAGTTCTTGTGTGCTGCAAATGCAAGAAATAATCCGACTACCTCAATTCTAGCTACTAGTGCAAAGGTTTCATTGTAATCAATTCCTTCTTCCCATGAATATCCTTTACATACTAATCTTGCTTTGTTTCTAATTACCTTATCATCTTCATTAATTTTATTTTTGAATACCCATTTAGTTCCAATTACATTTTTATTTTTAGGTCGGGGAACTAGTGTCCATATGTTGTTCTTTCCAATTTGTTCCAATTCATCTTCCATGGCCTTTATCCAATGTTTATCTTCACATACCTCAATAACAGATGATGGTTCAATTTAAGAAATTAAACATACCTCTTCATTTACCAGTATTCCTCTAGTTATAACTCCTTGATATTTATTCCCAATTATCTGACTTTCAGAGTGATTCAATCTTACATACCGGGGTGTATTCACTTGTTGTTCTTCAGTCACAATGGAATTCTTTGATGATGCCGATGTGACTGGTTCAACATTCTGTACCAATGCATTTTGTATAGGTTCATTTGTGATTATCTCAACTGTCGGTTCAAATCCATAGACCTTGAATTTCTTCTAAAGCATTCATCAATCTTCACATTTGCACTTTGAATGATTTTCTGCAATCTCTTATTAAAACATCTATATGCTTTGTTTTTAGATGAATACCCAAGAAATATTCCTTCATCACTTCTAGGATCAAATTTACCAATAGACTCATCTCCCCTAATGTAACATTTTCTTCCAAATATTCTGAAGTACTTAAGAGTAGGAATATTAACAAACCATAGTTCATAGGGTGTCTTACCAGTTTCACCTTTGATGTGAACTTTGTTGAAAGTGTAAACCATTGTATTCATTGCTTCTCTCCAATACACATGAGGTAGATTTTCTTTTGATATCATGCTTCTAGTTGCATCCAAAATAGTTCTATTCTTCCTTTCCACAACTCCATTTTGCTGAGGTGTCTGGGGTGCTAATAGTTGTCTTCTAATTCCATTTACTTCACAAAATGTATTGAACTCTTTAGATGTAAATTAACCTCCTTGATCTAATCTTAAACATTTAATTTTCTTGCTGGTTTCATTCTCTACAAGTGCCTTGAATAATTTGAATTTCCCATAAGCTTTTGATTTGTCCCTGAGGAAAGTAACCCAACACATTCTAGAATAATTATCAATGATTAGCATAAAGTATCTATCTCCCTCAGTCAGTATGAATTTAATCAAGAACATCATTGGTTTTCTCAGAAATACTCTTAAAACTTGTTCTAACTTGCTTTCACATTTGACATTCCCTACATACCGGATTATGAGGTTTTACAATCTTAGGTAAATCCGTTACTACCTAGATGAACTAATCTTCACAATGCAATCAAAATTTACATGACAGAGTCTTTTATACCATAACCAACTTTCATCAATGTGTGCAATCAATCATGTCTTTTCAATGTTATTCAAATGAAATATATTACCTCTAGTCTGATTAGTGGTTGCAATTTCCAAACTAGTTCTATTCATGATTTTGCATTTACCATTCCTGAATTGTAACTGAAATCCTTTTTCAACTAATTGACCAACACTCAAACGATTATTCTTGAAACCTTCAACATAATAAACATTGTCAGTATTGTGCTTACCATCAAAAGATATAGTGCCTTTTCCTCTGATCAAACAAGCTTTGTCATCTCCAAATCTTACTAGACCTCCATTGTATTCCCAAAAGATAAGAATTTACTTTTATCACCAGTCATGTGATGTGAACATCCAGAATCTATAATCCATTCATCCTTTTCTTCAATTTTAGTTGTTAGGGCCTGCTCTACCAGTGGAATAGTAGGTGTTGATTGATCTTCTATTATTACAACAAAACCCCATCCATTGTCTCCTGGTTCTTCATCAAAATCATTAGTAACTCCTTCATCAACATAGTAACATGATTTGTCTCTATTCTTCTTAAATTTGTTATCTCTGATATTCAGGGTTAGGCTTATATGTTCTTTTAGCTTCTTCTCTCAATCTTACATGTCTGTCCGATCATCTAGATTCCATATGACCAATTTTATTACAGTTAAAACATTTAAAAGGTGTTTTACCTTCATACTTACTTCCAATAGGACCTTTAGGCATTTTCCTTGCAAATAGTGCTTCAAGCTCTTCAATTTCTTCATTTTCCATTTTGATGTTTTCAAGTTCTCTTGCATACAGTGCTTTCCAATTAGATTTATCAGCTGATGATGAAGATGTTGCAGATGATGATGCTTCAAAAGCTAAATCTATCTTAATTCTAGCAACAGGACCAAATTCCTCAAGCTCAAATGTTGTAAGTTTTCCAACCAAGGTGTCTCTAGATACTGATGTATTAGGCATAGTTCTTAACTTATTAATAGCAGTTAATTTCATTTTGTATGATGGTGGAAATGCTCTTAAAACTTTAAAAAATAATTTCATCTTCACTTAAGGAACCTCCACAACATTGTATTCCCAAAACAATTTCATTAACCCTTTCCATAAAAGCAAAAAATCTTTCATCTTCTTCCATTTTCAAATTTTCATACCTGACCCGGAAGCATTCTAATTTTGCAATTTTGATAGTGGAATCACCTTCATTCAATGTCTCTAATTTATCCCAAATAGCTTTGGTAGTAGATCAATCTGATAGTCCCATGATTTGCTGATATGACAAGGCACTCAAAAGTGCTTCTCTTGTTTTGCAATCATTCTTTTGATCCTTAGCCAATGTAGGTGGATTAGGTTGACTTTGTGTAGGACCAACATAGCCATTCTGTGTAACATCTCATATGTCTTTTCCAAAACAATTTAGATGTGTCTCCATTTTGATCTTCCATATACCATAGTTAGTTCCATCAAGTTTCAGACTCTCTTTCCTGAAATAGTTAGTTGCCATAGAATCTCCTCAAGTTGTTAAACTTCTACAAAAAGAGGACTTAGCTTTGATACCAATTGTAAGGACCCAGAGGCAACTAAGAGGGGGGGGGGGGGGGGGATGAATCAGTTGTCTAATAATTTCAACCCAAATATAACTTAACCAAACTTGATACTTAGTACCGGTAAACCAAACTTAATGTCGATAAATAGATTAACAGTTAATAATAATACCGATGAAACTTAATGCATGAAAAAGAAAGAGAAATAGTATCCACAACACATAACATAGAGATTTGTATGTGGAAACCCTGTAAGGGGAAAAACCATGGTGGGAAACCTTACCCACATTCAAATGATACTACTGCAGATAGTATGTGTATACAAATGGTGTCTGCACATGCAGAAAGGCCAACTATCTAGAGCTCACTACTCAATCACAAGATGGGAGTCACACTGACTACAATTGGATGATTAAATCCAATGATAATGTACTACTCAAAGTAGCATCTCCAATGCTAGATTCGGTACCAATTAAGCTCTAATTGTCTTCTTCAAACCTTTCGTGAATCTTCAAATGATGTCTGTTTGAGTAGCTCTGCTTATATTTTCATATATAGAATATCACAATCTTACAATATCTTATTACATACCATCACCATACCTTATTAATCTCACAATTGAGATCTTACATATATACCAAAACCTAAGACCAAATGTGTAGGTCGGCTCACTAACAATATTACAATAAAATCAATTCCAACAAGTAAGTAGAGATGCGATGCATCATGTTGGCTCAACAATAATATTAATTGATTAAATCATCTCCATAATGTGTCGTGTTGATCTAGAATAGATAAGGCATGTCGGTCCATAACCTAGATCAATTTGCTGGTAACAACAAATATATCAACCCATTTAGACCAATAACCAAATCTCCAAAACCAAGTGTCTAAACCATGTCTTCAACATAACCAAGTGATCTCCAGATGATACCAAGTCATCCTTAGTGCTGGTGAATAGTATAACCTACTAGTGAACCAAATACCGGTGACTGTGCATAAGTCATTGAACTTGCGGGTGAACATAACCAAAGATCTCCAGAAGAATAAGTGTTGATAAGTGTTGAAATCAATGACAAAACCAATGCAACATATCCATAATACCAGAACAATTAAATCATTATAGGTATGGTTAGACAGATATAAGCATGAATAATAATACCATAACAAATTGACTAATTGCCTTCTAAAAGATACGAGCATAAGATTGCTCTCAGATTTGTATAAGCAATACCAATGACTAGACTACACCAAGACGAAGGATTTAATCTATATGAGAATGATATTAAGCTAAATGGATGCAAGATGGATGAATAATTCAAGCAATAACGAATTCAAGCAATAATGGATTCAAGCAATCATGAGTAAACTAAATATAGAAAAATAAATTAAACTAAGATGCAATGATCTCAAAAAGAAAGCACAATATATTCAATGACTCTAGAGCAGAAACTATATACTAACAATAAATCACCAGGGTGATTTGAATGAGAGCTGAAGGTTGAATTTATAGAGAATTACAAGAGAGATCAAGAAAAAACACAATTTAGGATTAATTGAAATAATTGAGAAATCAGATTCAAGTAACCTTGAGATAGATTCCAATTATAGTTTAATTGAAATGCATTCAAATAAGAAGTTCAAGTTGCATTAGAAATAAGATTTAATTAATTCCATGCATTTGTGATAAAAATAGATAATTCTTTGATTTATTCAAGAACATAGTCTTTTCAATGCAACTGAACTTCTTTTTCTCAAAAGCTTTGAGTTCTAATTTTAGAGAATGATTAATAATTCAATTTAATTATTTTTTTGATTTCAAGTTAATCTCAATTTAGATAAAGAAATAATATCTCAAGTTTGATTTCTCTCAATTTATTTCTTTTATTTTATTTTCAATTTAACTCTTTCTTTGTGATTAATTCCCCTTTTGTAATAAATTAATTCCTTTTTTGCATGATTAAATGGCAAATTTATTAATTAATTAAATATGCTAAGATATTTAATAAATTAAATAGGATAATTGATCAAAATGATATTCTTGGAATGATTTAATGAATTAAATAAATATTTAATTAATATTGAGAAATTGATTTTCCATGTGACATTTGGTGATTGAAGAATTGATTAATTGTGTGCTCAAAATTGATTTAATATCCTTTGGTTAGGACCTTGGTAATGTTGTCGAGATTAGGGGCCCATAATTTAGATGACCAATTTTAGGGTATTATATTTACCACCAACACTCTTGATCTCACCAACTATCTCTTTGATCCTCTGGCCATATTGTTGTATATTCTCACCTTCAACCATCTACATGTCATCAAATTTACCTCTCAGACTCTCTTCTTTGGCAATCTTCACATGCTCATCACCGCTATAGATTTCATCAAGTTTCTTCGATACTTCATAAGAAGTCTCCAGACCATGGACATCAACATACTCTGAATCAAACAAATAACTGATAATGGCCTCCAATGCTTGATTATTTTCTTGTTGCTCTTTCTTTTGATCATCAGACATAGTCCCACTAGGTGCAACATATTGAGTACCAACATGTTCCCAGTATTGACTTCATAGACTCTTGATATAGATTTTCATTCTATCACACCATATTCTATAGTTTTCCTTATTAAAATTTGGACGTTCTTTCTTCATCATGTTCTTCAATAGCTTTACCTCAAGCTATTAGGCTTAGACCTTAGAGGACCTGAAATACTCTGATACCAATTCATGGTATGATGAATCAATAAGGATCTGATCAACTACTGAGAGGGGGGGTGAATCAATAGATATAAAACTAACATAAACATTTCACCAAACAAAAACAACTTCTCAAGTCAAACTCAGAACTGACAAATTGCAATATCACTGTCAAGTAAACCGATTGACTGTCATAATAGAATAACAGTAAAACAACTCTAAAACTCTCAAAACCTTTTAACCAAAACATCCAAATACTTTACTGACAAAAGTAAAAGCATGTTTTAGATTGTTGTCGGTCATCATATCATTTCTAAGTGGATTTAGTTGTTAAGAAAATTAACCATAGCAAACATAACCACAAAAGCATTCACCACTTGACACAATGATTTTGATGTGGAAACCCAAATGGGAAAAACCATGGTGGGGATGAATACCCAGAAGTATCCTGAACTCTTCTGAAGTTTGCCCTATTAGGAGCCAAGCCTATTAAAGCTTTACAATAAGTCCTGTTAAGAACAGATCCTATTAGGGACCACTCGCTTAAGGGATTGACTATAATACCCTATTAGAAGCAATACCCTATTAGGAGTAACCTTAGTAGAGGATTTGAAATCCAAGCTAATAGATCACTTGGTTAGAGGATTTAGATAACATTAAGCTTGTTAGAGCTTACCCAGTTAACGGATTTGACTATTGTAATTGTTAGAGAACAACAGGGGTTTGCTGATCTATTAAATATCACTACTCTGCTTGATTAGATCCTTTTCATGCTCCTATCTACCTTTACACATACTGTAGATACATCATCTGGTTTAGCAACCAATCACTCTTACATTCAACTGAAATTGCCAACACTACAACAAAACAACAGATTGACCTTATAAGTAAAACAATAGGTTGGTAACACATCACAAACCTAAGATCTCATAGAGATTACAAACAAATCAGTTCAAGTATGACCATTGGATTACATAGCAATCACTACACATCATTCAAGATAACCTTGACCGCTCCTTGATCACTGCTTCATCGAACACTGTAACTCATCACGCAGTTTCCATTACATGCAATGAACATGCTCATTCCCAAGATAAAATTGTTATCTATGCACGCCAAAAACCATTTGAAACTCTTCTCATACAACATGCATGTGTGGCATAATCATTACCACTCATCATTTGATCATAAACTAATACAGCCAATTTGCCAAACTCCATCAGTTAGGGTTTAGGATATCAATAGGTAGGGTTTACTGGTTGATCTCACTTCTTCTCCAATAATACCAGTTTCCTTCACAAGCTCACTTACCAGTTGCAAAACAACATTATTACAGCATCATTACCAATTATAATTGATATCAATGACAACATAAAATTTCATGAATGCAATCTTCATGCAAATGCCAACACATTTATGCTTTTAGAACTCCTTAACTATAATGATCATGCCATTATTGGACTATATAATAACTCTCTAGTACTAATTTTAGCAGTGATACTTTATGCAAGTACTGCCCTTTTAAATGAAGGGAGACCTTTTGATCATAGGTATGTTCACATGATTGTCTTCTATGATCTTATTGTCCTTTTAGGCCTTTGCTCAATGATTACCATTTGGGCTCATTCATAAACTGCTCTTGACTAAAAACACCTTACTTTGTGCCCTACACATGTTGTATACTACTCTTTGTAGCTTCAAAAACTGTCATCATGGAGATGATTGCCTATGTATTGTGCTTGTTATTGTGATTGTAATCAAGTTGAGATCTTGATGACCATTATGCATCTATATCTGCCCTAAGATGATAGCCTTCTCTATCATAGCTACTGCCCATGTTGTTGACAGTGATGCCTAAGTTTTCTTTATGATTGACTATCTTGACCTTGACAAGAAGGTTATCCACATTGTCCATGTTAGGTCACTATCTTTTGCTATCAGAGTCTTTATAATTGCCTTAGTGACTGACCCTTTTACTAATGTATACATTTTCTTTTGGAATTGTCTTTTCCTCTCCCTAATGACTACAACTTAATAGTGTTATTGAGATCCTTATTGTTTTGGGTGAGCACTGAATGACTATCTTAAGTATAAATGATTGTTTTTAGGGCTATAAGAGGCATTCTAAAGCTTTTCCATTGAATCTTTCAAGTGATCTTCCCATTACAAGTTGTGTTTTTATTATTTGTTTTGTATTTTTTATCTTTTTTGAACCATGTACTATTGCCAGAATCTCATACCTAGACCATACTCCTTGTGAAGATTATGTTCATTCTTTATCATTCTTATTCCTTTGGTTTTTTCCTATGATGTTGTAGTTGCTCTTCAAAACAAAGACTCTTTTGATGAGATTTTATAACTCCTATGTCCTCTGGTGCTCCTTAAAAATGATGACTTTGAGATGTTGCTCTTATTAAAGTATCCCTACTTTACTAGACTACTCATAACTGTCAATTGGTTGTTCTTTAGAGAATATGAACTCCTCTTACTCTTCTTGGGCAAATGATTGAGTTCTTGTGACAATGAAACATTCAATGTTCCTTTGATGGTTTTATCACTATTCTTTGGTGTGCTATGGTGACTATATATCTATTGTTCTCAGACTCCTATACCATTGCTATGGGCTACTACAAAAATCAGTCACTCATATATTCATGCATTTAGATAGTGATGAAGGAGTTAAGGAGGGTTTTATTGCATCCATTATAATCCAATCATAACAACAACAAAATCAAAGGCATGAACTATATCTCTATGTCTTATTCATTGTATCAGACCCCTGTCATGATATTTTTCACTTTGCTTTTACTGTGCAAACACTATCACTTTAGATCACTATCAAGCTCTCCTACATATAGGCCCTTTTACTTGTCTATTTTGATGAAACAAATCACTGTATCTCTTTACTATCATGTATTTGGTTTATTGATTTCCATTAATAGCAATGATCGCTTGAGACCAGTTGTAGGATTCTAAGTAAGCAATGCTTTCTCTCCATTGATAGTGTATTCATCACTATGATCATTATCTACTATATTACCTCTATTATGGTCATGGAACAAATCACCATGAAGAAACATAGACAATAATTTCCATGTTCTCAAGAGCAGTCATATTTCAAAACAAATCCCATCTACACACATCAAACCTCCCTTAAGTAGTTAAAACTAAATAAAAGGCTACAATATATGTAAAACAAGAGCATTGAAGGAAAGATGAAATCACACATGGATAGTGTAATCTTTATCAGCATATATAGTAGTCCCAAGTCCACACAAAAATGACTCCCTTAGGAATCTTAAACAGTGAAAAAATATTAGAAAATGAACAAACCTGACCTCTTTATTCTGCACGTGCCTAATGTATAGATGGTTGGAAGTAAATACTTGAATGATACCTTCATCCTTTTTCAAGGATCTTGAGCTCTTCTACTAGTTCCCTTTCTATTTAGCTACCAATATAGCTTGATAAAAATGTTTGCAGAGAGAGAAAAAAGAAGTTAGGGCTTACTCTTTCTTGTAACTCAGTCTAACTGTAGTTACTTGAGGGAAACTCAACATGACTATATTCAAAACATGGTTCACTTCAATGACAACTATCCCTCCAAAAATTTTATGACATAGACATGGAAGGTTGTCCTTGAATTTCACACATATGTGGAAAACCAAATTATTCCACTTCAATCTTTTAAATTTCCCTCCCAAATACTAAAAGAAATTAACTTTGACTCAATCTATGTGGAGGATAACCTTCAATACAAGCCCTTTTTGAAAACAAACTCACATCTAATAACTCAAAAGATTTTGCAAATAAATTCGAACTCCCAACATAGTAAAGCTTACTCAATAAAACTTTACTATAAAGACCCAAAACTCTATATTGAGCCACTTTTACTTGACGAGGGACAAAATTGGCAACATTTGAGAAAAGAGGGAAGAAGTAGTGGTGGTTGATAAGAAAATTGTTACAGTAGAAGCCAACATACAAAATCCAAGGTTGAGCATCTCTAGAGTGGCATAGGAGCACCAACTTGACATCATTTTGGCTTGAGTGTGTCATAGGAGTTTTAGGGTTTTGAATTTGGTTTGAATAAAGGTCCATGGTGACCATTTTGTATTCCCTCTATAATGTTTTCTTGTAGGGTCTATTTTGGAATACAAAGATTCTTTTTGGGTTGTAATTGGAACACCAACAGTCATGGTATGACTGTTGGTGTCCAGAATCTGAATTTTTTTATAGGCCTCAAAAACTATGAGGCGGGGTTGTTGTTGAATGTTGTGCTACTAAAGATAGACTAAAGAAAGTAGGAATCAAATCTTTTCATTTTCTTCTTCTCATTATGGGTGTTTTCTGAATTTTCTTTCTGCTCTTGTTTGCTTGACATGTAGGGTATCATTCAATAGGGATATTTAATGTTTTGTTAATGATGTTATGAATTGATGTATTTTGCATTTGTGTGAAGTTTGGGTCGTAAGGAAGATAAGAGACCCTATCATTCCTACAACAAGAAGTGTTGAACCTGAGTGGTCTATAAGGTTGAGAGCCGAAGATGTGAATGATCACCATTCCACCTTAATGTAAGATAAGACTAGGTGGAATGGGTAATGTTAGGGTAGTTTTAATGGTAGAATTAGGCACTGTAGTAGAGAGTGGAGAGGGGATTGACTCTCTTCAAAATTGAACCTACCATCTTCATGTTCTAGGTCAGGGAGTTATTGCTGAAAGATAAGATTGAAGACCCTATGAGAATGATAGGGAAATGGTGAGTGGAGATTAATTCCATCCTCTATTTCATCAAGTGGTATCAAAGCACAACTGTAGATCAAGAGGAAGAAGTGAATGAAGCTAGGTTCTAGAAGTCCAAGATGCCTTTGAAAGGTTATTTTGCAACTAGGGAAATTCAAGAGTTGAAAGACCAACTTCCCTTGAAATAAAAACTTTTCAAAGAATCTCAAAAAACAACCTTGGCCCAGTTAACATCTTTGGAGAAGAATCAAAGAAGAGGAATGATCAGTAGTGACCAAAGTGATGAGGATGAGAAAGGGGGTGATGGTAACAACCCTCTTGATGTGGTTCAGTAGGTGCTAGAGCTACCAATAGACCCTAAAGAGTTGAGAATGGTAAGGATGCTAAAGGTTGTGAAAGGGGATAGTGTTTCCATGGCAAAGGTTGAAGTGCCCATTTATTGAGGAAAAATAGATAGTGAAGAGCTCCTAGCATGGATAGATGCACTTGACAACATCTTTGAATTTGAGGAGGTAGAGGATACCAAGAAGGTATGCCAAAACAAAGTTGAAAGGTCCAGCACTCACTTGGTAGAATTTTGTTCAAGAAGAGAGGGAGAGAGGAGGTAAAACAAAGATAGTGTCATGGGATAGAATAGTCTCAAAACTCAAGGCCTAGTTCCTACCAATTGATTATTGTAATGTGGTGAAAAGTGATGAGGGGAGATCAAGTGGAAAGCTTTACTCCCCTCAAAAGAGGGATGAAAGGTTCACAAAGGATTCCCTTCAACTTTTCACACACATTACATTTAAAAGAGGGGTTAAATTCACTAGATCCAATCCCAATGGAAAGAGATTGAATACTAAGTGAATTGTAGAAAATTTGGAATGTATTAGGAAAGTAAACTAATCCTCTCTTAAAATAGACTAGTTGAATTAAGAAATTTGAGACTAAGTGCAGAAATGACAAAGAAATGATTATATCTTGTCATAGAGATGCGGGATGAAGTTGTGCACCTAGAATTAGCAGTAGAATTTTGAGATGAAGCTTCCCTATAAATCTGAGAAAAATTTGTAGGGACCGTGTTGAACATGCACCTGGTCCTCCGAAAAATTTGCATGCCGAAAAGTGTTTTTTGTCTCTAAAATGAATCTTAAACCTGTAATTATAGTCGCGCACCTACAAACTACCAACATAAAAGAGAGGGAGATGTTTTTGGGATTGGGGGTTTCCCTTTAGGTCAAACCCCATTTTGGAATTAACCAAGTAATTGTAAAATATTGCAAGTCTCAAGTAAAATCCACCTCAAGAAGGGGATGCAATTGAAAATGTTTATAAATTTTCTTGAAGGGATATGTGAAATATGATATCTTGAGTGTTGATAGATATCTCCTCTTCAATGGTTGAATCCTTGACTTGAACGCAACACTTAGCCTTGAAAGGAGACTTAAAATGCTCAATGTTTGAATTAATTATCAAATGTTTGCACTTGATTTCACTTTAAGATCAACTTTTTGTTGCTTATCATAGCTTCGCTTTATCAACTTCGTTTATGCAAATAGGAGTGGAAGTGCTCCTTATATACTTGCCAATTAGGGGTGTTTAGGTATTTCCCCTGTTGGCAATTGACACTCATTTGATTCATATGTTGTTATTGATGGAAACATGGTAACTTGACAACAAGATTCATAAGGAATATTACACCAGCATACACCGACACTAGAAGGCATTCACCGATAGACATCGGCATTGGAGAATCCAGGGTTACATCAACACCAACACCAACACCGACACGGACATCCAACACTTCAGTGAAGCCCACATTAGGCTTGCACCTGAAGGAAGTTTTATTTTCAAAATCATTTTTTAATTATTAAGGCCGACATTGTATATCTTTTCTAATGCATTGTAAACCAACATAAGGCATATTGTTTGTGAAGGGTATATAGGTCAGTTTGTTAAGGACATTTTGTATAGATAGTAGCATAGGAGAATAATAGCAGAACTATATGATGCAAAGTATATGTATGAAGATCATTTTGTATGCAAATTTTATATCATGCATGATTTGTAGATAGTTTGGAAAGCATTCTTGGAGGAAAGGAGATACCAGTACAAAGAAGAACTATAAGCGAAACTCTTTTTGGCATAGCAAATGCATTTTGTGAGTTCATTATTACTATTTTATTTTAGCAGAAGCTTGTAGTCAGTGAGACTCTTTTGTGATGAGTAGTGTGCCTTTCTACATGTGAAAGCCCCCATTTTATGTAATATCCTTTCATATGTCCAGTGAACTAATATTGTGGGTCAAAAATCCCACTGTGGTTTTTTCTCTGAGGTTTTCCATGTATAAATTTTGTGTGTTATGGTGTTCATTTATGTGGATGGTTTATTTGCTTCATGTTATATGTTTCTTCATTTACTAGTTTATATGTGTATGTTATATAAGGGTTAACTCATATCTTACTGGCAGAACACTAATTCACCCCCCCCCCCTCTTAGTGTTCTTGGATCCCAACATTCCCGTCTTAGGTCGGCATAGGAAAAATTTTCCCGCTCAACTATTGACAAGCCCAGTGCAAGATAGGATCAAAGGGGGCCCAAAATAGGGCTAGGACAAGGGTGCCATGCCCCTATCCTGCCCTAATTTAGGATAGGCAGTGACAATAGGAAATGCAACATGATGGAAAATTCAAGTTGTTGATGTCTTCAGTATGTCTCGGGTCTCCGATCAGGCTTAGGGATTCATCCGCTAATGCAAAGACCCAAATGCAGCCAAAAATTGCAAGGGTCACAATTTTATGATGCTACATTTATCCCCCACTTTAGCGGGAGTATAAGCGTATGTTGATACTACCGGTAAAGTATAAGGAAACAAGATTGAAATAAATTCACCACATCAAGGAGACAAGATACACCAAGGCCCCAGTGGACTAAGGATCTTATGACTTTGATTGACAAAGTAAAAGGGAAGATCAAGAGGGATAACCATGACTGGAAGTAGTAAAGTTCCCCTAAGTATGAGTCATGAAAAGAAAGGATACTAAAAATTACAAAATAAAGCCAAGTTCACTAGGTAACTTTAAGTATCAAGAAGGAAAATATGAGTGAAGTGTATGCCCCCATGTTAAAGTGATCGTGAATGCCTTATCAGGAGTGATTTCTTTAAGGTAGGATACACTTAAGAGAGAGAAAGAGAGAGAGCATATTACCACAAGGATTTAGCTCCCAATCAAGGAATAAACCCAAGGATAATGAATAAAAAAAACAAAGCATGAGGTGGCTTCACTTTCCTCGGGGTCAGTATGTTGTATAATAACTCATGTATATCATGTATATATATGCATAGAATAGTCCTCATTCCCCAAAGAAAGGGAACCACCTTGGAAGAAAGGGAACACGTGTCTTTGAGTCAACATGAAAGAGACCAAAAGAGATCTCAATGCTTTGCATCATCATCAAGTAGACATTGTAATACCCTAAAAATGGTCATCTAAACCATGGGCCCCTAATCTTGACAACATCACCAAGGTCCTAACCAAAGGCAATTAAATCAATCTTGAGCATATTATTAATTCTTTAATCATCAAATGTCACATGGCAAATCGATCACTCAATATTAATTAAAAATTTATTAAATTAATTGAGTTATTCCAAGAATATCATTTTGATCAATTATCCTATTTTAATTTATTAAATATCCTTGCAAATTTAATTAATTAATAAATTTGCCATTTAATCATGCAAAAAAAGGAATTAATTTATTACAAAAGAGGAATTAATCACAAAGCAAGAGTTGAATTGAAAATTAAACAAAAAGAATTGAATTGAGAAAGAAATCAAACTTGAGATATTATTTCGTTTCTAAATTTAGAACTTGAAATCAAAAAAGCAATTAATTGAATTATTGATTATTCTCTAAAATTGGAACTTAAAGCTTTTCAGAAAAGAAGTTTAGTTGCATTGAAAAGACTCATTTCTTGAATAAATCAAAGAAATATATATTTTTATCACAAATGCATGGAATTAATTAAACCTTATTTTCCAATGCAACTTGAACTTCTTATTTGAAAGCATTTCAATTAAACTATAATTGGAATCTATCTTGAGGTTAACTGAACCTAATTTCTTAATTATTTCAATTAATCCCAAATTGAGCTTTTTTCATCATCTCTCTTGTGATTCTCTATAAATTCAGCCTTCAACTCTCATTCCAATTCACCCCAGAGATTTTTTGAGAACACGCTTGGAGATTTATTATTATCACACTGATTTTTGCTCTGGAGTCATTGAATACATTGTGCTTTTTTAAGATTATTTGCATCCATCATTACTTGAATCCGTTATTGCTTGAATTATTCATCCATCTTACATCCATATAGTTAAATATCATATAGATTAAATCCTTCATCTTGGTGTAGTCTAGTCACTAGTATTGCTTATAAAAATCTGAGAGCAATCTTATACTCACATCTTTTAGAAGGCAATTAGTCGCTTTGTTATGGTTTATTATTTATTGATTGTTGATTTATTAACCATACATGTAATGACTTAATTGAAGTCTTGTGCTTGTAGCTACAAACCCCTTTTTCACACACACATCTCTGGTGCCCACCGCGGGGCCTGAAGACTACATTTTTTGGCCTCCAAGACTGACTTCTTTTTTTTTTTTTTGTTATTTTCCAAATTTCAGATTTTTTGGATTTTCGTCCATACATCTCATATGATATTTCCCACAGGATGAAATGGCAAATTGCAAGTATCGTACGAACTAGAATCCTGTCTCGTACGAGCCGAAATCCTATATTGTACGAGTTTTAAATACTGTCATACAACTCTGTATTTTTCTGGTAAAAAAGGCAAAAAAAGAAAATTTCACGATTTTGGTTTTCTATTCAAATTGATTATTTTGACGACTAACCCTGGTTGTTTATCCATCTATCTTAGAATTTTTCATAGCCTAATCAATTTTTGCATAATGCTTGCCAAAGAATATGCTTGTCGTACAAAGACAATATGACTACTGATTTGTTGTCTTTGTAGGTTGCCTAAGGAAAATTGACCAAACATTGTGTATTCTTTCAATTCATTTTTAGGCACCTAAATTAGTATATGGTTAAAGAAAAAATTTGTCTTTCGTGTTTTTAGAAGATTTTGAGAGGTAGGAGAGTATGCTATTTGTCTTTTTCTAGACAATCAGAAATCCAGACCCTTGAGGCTTTTTCTTTGTTTGTGATTTGTACATCTTTAGCAGGCCTGCCCTCCCGAGAGGTTGAAAAACTCTTAAAGCCATTACAACCGGTGTGAGGGGAATGACCTTAGTGGGAATGGCTAAACGCCAAGTACTCCAACCCACTATAAAATAAACATAATTTGATGAAAATCAAGTCAATGATAGTGCTCGAGAATAGCTCTCCTCTGTACCTTCGGGTATATTAAACCTTGGTTTTCAAGGCTGGGAGACCTCTTAATTGAGTTTATACCTTGACGTGCTGAATGGATCCCTTACTAGTTCCAATTAAAATTAGAAGCTACCCGGTTCACCTCCGAAAGGGGGGATAATCTTTGTACAAGAGAGATAGTAACTCTCCCAAAATACTTATCATTTCGTGCCCCCATTAGCATTTGGAGCCGGATAATACGATGTTGAGAATCCATTGTGTGAGACTCAGTGATCGTATTCTAATTAGCTATTGGGTGTGTACCTGAGTCTTCAAGCAAAGGTTTTCTTCTCTCACCAATTTTCGTAGGGTTTGCATGTTGTGATTGGAGTTACTATTCATACTACATGTTTTCTGTGTTTTCATCCCTGAAACAAAACAAAAAACTAAAATACCAACATTAGAGAAGACAAGAAACAAACTCAGTGATTAGAAACTTTGTCCATGTCAGAACTAGTCCATCCTAAGTAGAAACTTTGTTTGTGTCAGAACTAGTCCATCCTAAAGTAGAAACTTTGTTCATGTCAGAACTAGTCCATCCTAAGTCAAAACTTTGTCCGTGTCAGAACTAGCCTATCCTAAGTTGAAATTTTGTCTGAAATTAGTCTATCCAGGTCAAAAATTAGTCCATCTCAGAATTGGTCATCCTCAGTTGTCATACTTAGCTATTGAAAAACTTAGAATTTTTGGTCTTTGCCCTATGAATAGTCATATGAAACTGCTAATTTGTCATCCTACACCACATCTTGTGTCGTATGAGTATTCTAATTTGTCATCCTGCATCATATCCTCTATCATACAAAACCAAAAGTTTGTCATCCTATGTTAAATCATGTGTCATATGAAACATAACTGAATCGAATCCTGTGTCGTACGAAACATAAATGAATTGAATCCTGTGTCATTCTAGACATACCCACTTGTCGTAGGGTATTAGGTAGCAACTCATATGAAAGAGAACCTGGAACAGTTATATTATCGTCCAGCTCAGAAAAATCTATCATATGAGTCTCTGATTTTGTTAGTATAGAATAGTCAAAACTTGCCTAAAACAGTCTACAACAAACATAATACTGGTTATCATCACCCTAAGCATAAATAGATCAAGACAATGTATCTTTTCCATTTGTGTTGCATGATTTGGTCGATCATCTTTCAGCTAGTTCAATCAACTACCTATCAAACCTAAGTCACTTAGATAACATCTTATACAGGATAGATCTTTCCTAAAACCAGACTGAATCTTACACTACTCTTAGAATCAACTTAGATAGATGTCTTATACAGGATAGATCTTTCCTAAAACCAGACTAAAATCTTAGTTGTTTCTCTCAAACAATACATTAACCAAACAACTAGCTCTAAAATTGATCTTGACCTCTGCATCACAAACAACTTTAGGTCACACTAATCCATAAAAATTCCTATTTGAACCAGGAGTTCTCGCAAGAAAGAAGACAAAGGCAAAGGACAACCCTTCTCATATCAAGATAACCCATTTTACATGGAGTATCCACTCACTGACATACCTTCATCAACAAGCAAACCAATTTTTGATGAACCTAAATCTCCCGCTATATATGAGACAAAACATAATGACAAGAACAAGGACAACATTAGTATTCATGAAACTAATAAAAATTCCTCATCAATTGAAGATGAAGGAGGTGTTGAACCTCTAGAAAAGGATATTCGTGACTATCAAAAGGACAAAGACTTTAGAAAAATGATGACAACTATCTTGGCTTGAGAAAAGGAAGACTATTTCTTAAAACTAGCAAAACAAGGTGCCAAACTTCCTACTGGATATGATGTTCAAATAAAAATCACTAAAAAGGAAGAGTCACCTATACTCATAGTACATAGACAATTACAAGCCTTATAGACTTAGATCACAGAATTGAAGAATAAGGATAAGTCCCCAAAACAATATTCTCTGGAGACAATATGCCCATTTCCATTTGACAAAAATCTATACATGTCTCCATTTCCTTCACGAGTTGAGATCCCCAAATTTGACAAATATGATGGTACCTTAGATCATCAAGATCATGTCAAAGAGTTTTGTACCACTTGTATGGAGTTCATGCACGATCAAACGTATCTCATGCACCTTTTCCCGAGGAGTTTGGGAGGACAAGCCATGAAATGGTTTTCAAGCCTACCTAAAGGAATAAAAATGTTTGAAGAATTAATCCAAATATTTTTAAAACAATACTCATACAACATTCGACATCCTATGACTATGATCGATCTTTGCAATACTAAATAGAAAATAGGGGAACCTTTTCTCACTTTCCTCCAACGTTGGAGAAAGATGTTCTCAAGGTATCTACAACCTATCCTAGACTCTAAGAAAATGGATATATTTGTTAACAACTTAGTCCCAGAACTAAAATATAGTATAGAAATGCAAGTACACCCATCATTTAACAAAATGGTAGATAATGCCATTCAAATGAAAGATGTACTCATAAAGAAGGGGGATATCTCACCTTGGAAAGAAACACAACCAGGATCTAACTCTAAAGAGAAGAACAAGTATTGGAAATTTGGCAAAGACAACAACAAGAATTTTGTTAATGATGGAGTAGTAGGCACTATTAAAACCAACTCAAAGCCCATGATATTCAACTTGGCTAGTGGCACACAAGCACTTAAAGTTGTTGAAGCTGCAGCAACAAATCCTTCAAAGAAAACAAAAGAGTGGTCCAAAGAGAAACCTTGTCTTTCTAAACCTAAGCATGATTTCACTCCTCTTGAAGAATCATATGAATCTGCTTTCAAAACTCTATTGGCAAACAACCTGATAATGCTACCAGATAACTCCAAACCATATGATCCAAAGGTCAAACCAAGATGGTGGAGAGAAAATGAATACTGTGACTTCCATCGGAATAAAGGTCATAACATAAACAATTGCATGAAGCTAAACTATGAGATTCAAGATCTCATAGATGCTGGTAAAGTTGTTATTGGGAATCATCTAACCAATGCTGATCATAAAGCATTTAAGGACCCTTTGCCTATTTATGAACAAGGTGATTCCTCAAAGACCAAAGGATGTGCCAAGGTAAATTATACTTATACTAGCCAGGACAACGTTATCAAAATGATTGAGCCTTCCCAATCAGAATATTGGAATGTGATTATAGTTCAAGATAAACCAAATGAATCATGATATACAAGAGCTCTAACCCATTCTCAGAAGAAAGTCACTCTCCAAGGAGCTAGTTATTCCAACCTGGCTCAAGTAACATCGAACTCACCAACCTTGTCAAACAAACAAAAAGAATCAACCTTGGACAAATTTAAAAGGTTAACTTCATCATCATCTTTTGGATATAGAATTGTTGAACAGTTAAAAAGGACAAATGCTCAAATCTCAATCTTTGAATTGCTAAAACTCTCATTTTCTCACAAAGAGATCCTAGACAAAGAATTGCTCACCACTAACGTTCCAAAAGATTTAGACATTGATCGGTTTCAATCTATGGTGGGTCACCTTACCTCACCTCACTATCTGACCTTCTCTAAAGAAGATGACAACTCGCTAAATCATCCACATAACTAGCCATTGCATATTGAAGCCATGATCCACAAACACAGAGTCAAACATGTTTTGATAGATGGAGGCGCGAGGTTGAATATTTGTACTTATAGTCTGCTTACACAACTAGGATTCTCTAAAAATGTCATTGATCCTAGCAAGAAAATAACAATAAAAGCCTATGATGAAGAAAAAGGACCTCTAAAGGTCTGGTATCATTACCTATCAGAGTAGGACCTATAGAAATAGATGTCCTTTTCTAGGTACTTGATATTCCTTTGTCATACAATATCTTACTGGGTAGGTCGTGGATTCATGAAATGAAGGCAGTGTTGTTAACATACCATCAATGCTTAAAATTCCCCTATAATGGAGCTGAAGTCAGTATTCTTGCTAATACAAATGTCATCTGTAAAGCATTGACAAAAGGTGCAGATACTTTTGTGCCTCATAGTAGGGCAGCCTCTCCAAATGAAGATCCAGAAGCACTGATGAAAGACTTAGAAAAGAGATTGAAGATTACAAATACCAGCATAGATGGCTACAAGATAGAACCGGTACTTTCATTAGTTTCTCTCCCTCCGTCACCAAAATAGTTGGGCAAGCCATCAGAGGCTATGAGAACACAAACTTCAGCTCCAAATACCATGTATGATGGTCTCTTTGTACAGTCTTCTACCTCCCTAGCAGATGAAATAGAAGAGGATGTTGTTCCTAACTGGCTCTTTAAGGAAGATAGTTAAAATGAGGAGGTACAACATTGTGAGATTTCCTCAAACCAATATGGTCCTAGATACAAAATGATTTAGCGCATGGGTTATCCAAGTATTGGTCCTCTAGGCAAACAAAAGGAAGGTATTACTAAACCAATTCAGCTACAAACAAAATCCACAAATGATAAAACTGGACAAGGATACATTCTAGGAAAAACATCAGGTCAAAAACATGCTTCTAAGACTAAATGGAAGAAAAGGATATGACCTTTAACATTACAGGGAGTAAACACTCAACAAGTTCAAGACAGCTATGAAACAGAAGGAGAGTAACATGCAATTAAGAGAGAAGAAATAGTCAGTAATCAAGCTCCAATAGTATCAGCTACAATGCCCCAAGAAATAGAAATCTCAGATGATATAAGAGATGAAGTAGTAAGAATTAGAGAATTATTTGCACCACAAAAGTTCTAGTCACATACACTAGTAGACAACAGATAGAAGATTCTAAGATGGACTCAAATGAGTATGAATGGGGTCTAGATCACCTCTTAGACACATCCACTACAAAAATGCTAGAAGATTCTACTACCATCATGGATGATACTCAAGAGCAGATTCGCCTAAAATTGAAAAAAGAAATATAGGAAATTAGACAAAAGAGACAAGCAAATTATGAAGAAGGACTGAAAGAAGGAAGAATACCAAAAAATTTCTCATCTATGTACCCCTATGCTAAAATAGAACAAATCAGGTATAGCACTACACAAGAAGAGTTAAAAGCTATAGAACAAGAACCATCTATTAGTCTAGAAGAAGCTGAATGGAGTAGACGATAGCGAATCACAGAAACATCAAGATCATGCCATTTGGGCTAAAGAATGTAGGAGTAACCTATCAAAGAGCAGTTACTACCATCTTTCATGACATGATGCATAAGAATATGGAAGATTATATTGATGACACTTTAGTGAAGACTATGAAGAGATCAATGCATATTCAAGAGCTAGGTTCTATACTAGACAGAATGGAAAAGTTCAAACTCTGGTTAAATCCAAAAAAGTGTGCATTCAGAGTGACATATGGGAAACTAATTGGCTATATCATTTCAAAGAAGGGAATCGAGGTTGACCCTACGAAGGTCCAAGCCATAATGGAAATGCTACCTCTGAAGAAAATTAGTCAAATGAGAAGTCTACAGGGACATCTCCAATCCATCAGATGCTTCATTTCTCTACTAGCAGACAAAGCTCAACCTTTCACAAAAGTATTGAGGAAAGGAATAATATACAACTGGGATCAGGAATGTGAACAACACCTTCAGTAGATAAAATAGTACCTATCTAATCCACCAATATTGATGCCACCGATTCAGGGTAAACCACTAATCTTATACATATCAGCAACTGATTCATCACTGGGGGCACTTTTGGCACAACAAGACGACAATAAAAAGGAGCAAGCCATCTATTACATCAACAGAACATTGGTGTCCTATGAAATGAATTACACCATAATAGAAAAAGCATGCTTGGCATTAGTCTTTGCATCACAAAAATTGAGACACTACATGTTAGCACATTCAGTCAAGTTGGTGGCTAAAATTGATCTACTCAAATATCTTCTTAATAAAGCAACACTTATAGGAAGATTGGTGAAATGGGTCATGATCCTTATAGAGTTTGACATTGAATATGTGGAACACAAGTCCATAAAAGGACATGTAATTGCTGATCAACTTGTTGAAGCTCCACTTGAGGACTCTCAACGACTGCATATAGAGTTTCCAGATGAATCAATAATGCGTCTTACTCAACAACCCTAGAAGATGTTCTTTGATGGATCTTTCACCCAAAATGGTTATGGTGCTGGAATATTGTTTATTACTCCTCAGAAGTATTCAATCCCAAAGTCTTATAAGATTCTATTCCCTTGCACAAACAACATTGTAGAATATGAAGCTTTGGTAAACAGGATAAAGTTAGCTATTGAATGGAAGGTTGCAGAATTACACATCTATGGATATTCTCAACTGATCCTAAATCAAATCAATGATACATATCAGAATCAAGATGAGAAAATGATGCCTTATAAGAGAATGGTTGATGATATTAAGAAGTATTTTGCTTTTGTATCATTCCAACAGATTCCTAGATCCGCAAACAGAGTAGCAGATGCTATGGCCACCTTGGCATCTATACCTGAGTTACAAGAGTCCAATTTTCACTTTGAATTCCTGGTGGAAGAGTTACATTACCCAACCTATGATTATCCTGAGACCCAAATAGTCTGTGCTATTATTGGACATGACTCATCCCGATATAGCCACATCTACTCTTATCTACGAGACCAAATTATCCCTGAAAATCTTACCCATAATGAGAAAAGAAACCTAACTTGAAATGCTTCATGGTATGTTAT